>NW_020271248.1:0-10158 GCF_002803265.2 Melanaphis sacchari | reverse complement strand
CTGAAAGTCCAAGACGATGTGACCATGTCTTATTCATTTGAATATCCGATGCAGGTGTTCACCCTATCCGTTGGTGTACACTGTTTGAATATATTATCCCATCGGCATCACACCTCACTCTCCGTATAATAAATACGTGTAAATAACACGGTACGTAACAGTATAGATTACAATCAATAATCACTAATAAGTAATATACGTTATCAATCACAAATGATTAATGAATATATAGTTTAATATCAATTTTCACATATTATTTATATTTATCAACGAAATTGTGCCATATTAAGTTACGGTAAGGCAGGCTGTTTTAAATATTTGTCATTTGTACCTGTATACTTAGCTTGCCTTCGTCCGGTTTGACGGGACAAAGTCCGTTACACAAATGTCGCGTGCCGGCCGGTTTTATTCATTTGTCCCGGAGGTAATACCGGAGAAAATATATGACTGAATATTGCATTATTTAACTTACAATGATAGGTTGTGCGTACAATAAATGTTAGCAGAATCGCAGAAAATTCCTGACAATTTTTATTGTCACAATCGA
The DNA here is from genome assembly GCF_002803265.2 of Melanaphis sacchari. NCBI lineage: Eukaryota > Metazoa > Arthropoda > Insecta > Hemiptera > Aphididae > Melanaphis > Melanaphis sacchari. The sequence goes on along the minus strand of NW_020271248.1, from coordinate 9,611 downwards.
AACAGCAAAGCATTATAGATTGGTATTTTAGTTGTACATTAATAATTTATAATTGATCATATTAAATATCTAAATTTTATCTGACATGTTGCAGGTTTATTTTCATTCTTAATGATTAGCGCTTACTATTGACCATTAGATAGTTATAAAATATAACCTATTCTTATTATCTTTGTCAGTCTTTGTTTGTGATTGCGCGTGTACGACATTGAGACGTAAAGTGTCTGTGCCGGTTATATTTTTCAGTTAATATTACAAGATGCCTAAAGATCGTGTAGCTTAATAATGAATTACAAATGAATATCCGTTTTTAAAAGTATTTAATCAAGTTGACCGAGTAAAATGTTCTTGTGGTTCAGAATTTTCAGTATCTCGGAGGGCGTGCTGATATAAAATATCACTTAAAATCAGTAGACATAAAATAGTTTGTTGGTATCGGCTGGTTCTTCGAAATTAACTTCATATTTCAAAAGTTCTGAACCACATAATAAAGGTGTTGGCGGCTAAAGAGGCAACATGCAACACCACACTGTAAATCATCTAAGCCAATTCTAATATTTGTAAACTAAATTGATTTCCATTTTTGAGCCTAAGTTTACCCTTGGTAGCAATGCGTAACGCTTGCTCAGAAATGATGAGTAAACAACAGTGTTAACATTGTACGAATTAATAATTTGACAATTAAGACTTGATCACACGTCGTGTAATTCGTAGAACCGATGAAATCGCAGGAAAGGCACCCAACTGAATAATACATTTAATTTAGTGAGCTCCTTAGGGTCATTGGAAGTCACCACCTCCCCAGTCACCACTCTTGACGGTTAACCATATATAAGGGAGACCAGGGCAAGAGCTCTGCAGACGGTTAGGGATATTCGAGACGCTCAGAGGCAGGTCGTAACACCACTCACGGTCTCGTCTATCAGTATTTCAGAGGCAGGTCGTAACACCACTCACACCATCTTGTGCTTATAAAATTGTATTCTTGTACGAGTTAATTGTATTAAATAAAGACTTAATCTTTTAACTTGCAAACATTAGTATTTCTATTTCTACGTTGATATATGTATCGACGTTGACATAACGGACGCAACAATTCAGTGTTCTAATTTTTCGGCGTTTGTGTATTAGGCTATTTCTCGTCGGATTATAGGCATAGAATATTAAAATATATATTAAATCGTATATAATAATAAATTATACTCATCATCTGATAACTACTGTTAACTATGTCAGTCAATAATGATGTTCAAATTGAAAAATAGTCATGTATCAATTCTTTTTTTCAACAACTCTTCGATATTAAAGCTAAAAGTGAGACTGGTCTTTCATTTAAATGTTTGTTATGTTTACCTAAACAGAAAATTGTATCTGCATCTCAATCATCCAATGCAAACCTCAGAACTCATATTAAGGTAGGTAATTATGGTTATTATTATTATTTTTACATTTAATTCTAAGGGTAAGTCTACAGACCAGTATTTAACATAGAAGTGCAAAATAGTATTAATAAATCAATGAATGTAATTATTTGACTATATTTTATTAATTAAAAAAAATATTCTTATTTATGACAGTATGTTAATAATTAAACTATAGGTACCTAAATTTATTTTATTTTATTTTAGCTTGTGCATTCTCATCGTTTGAATGATTTCAATATAACATTTAAGAAAAGAAATTGTGATGATATTAGTACTTCAAAACACTACAAGCAATTGAAACTCAGGGAAGTTGGACATAATTCTGTTAAAAAATTAACACAAACTGAGTTCAATAATGCAAATTTAAAACTTATTATCAACACAGTATCACCATTTTCCCTTATAGAACACCCAGCTTTCATAGATTATTGTAAATTAACATCATCAAAAATACCAGTATCTAGAAGAACATTAATGAGAGACGTAGAAATTCTATTCAATAGTTTAATTGAAGAATTAAAAATGGAGTTAAATACAGTGCAATATGTTTCCTTAACAGCAGATTGTTGGACAGTTTTTCACAAGTAAGTTAAATACATTTTTAGACTTTAACTCCTTAATAATTAGTATTATATTTTAATGCTACTCACTTAGTTAATTAGCTTTATAATAGTATCTATAATCTATAATGTGACATATTATAAATGTGTGTGCCTATAAATTATTATACCTACTTTAATAGTATAATGGCCAATAGGTATAATATAATATAATTATATAATATATTATAATATGTTTATATATACCTAGTTGTATAGATGTACATATGTATAAACATTTTTATATAAATATTAAAATATACGTTATACTACTATTTAATATTCAGTCTATTCTTACTTCTTACATAGTTGCATGTTTAAAAACCTAATTCTTAATATTTAAATTTTATTATGAACTTTAAATAATTCATTCATTGTTATAATAATATAAGAGGTATTTACTTTACCTATATTTACTTTTTATTTGTTTGTACAAATATATTATTAATTTTGAGAAACAATATGATAATTGATAATGAACATTTAAATGTAGGAACCAAATATATAATAAAATAAAATAATTATTTATTGAAAGTAGGTACTATTAATGTGCTAGTTAAACTATAGAGAAATTAACTAGTTTTATTAAATATGCTAAATGCTTATGCTTATTAAAATTTAAAGGGCTTATATTGGTGTAACTGTGCATTAGCTTGACAGCAATTTGGAAAGACACAATAAAGCTTTAGCATGTAGGCGAATGCTTGGACGACACACGTATGATAACATAGCTGAAATTCTGGATAGAATAGTCAATGAGTTTAATTTACAAAATAGAATTACATTAATTGTGACAGATAATGCATCAAACTTTGTAAAAGCTTTCAGGTATGTTTTATTTTTTAGTTTCTTAGTTAAATTTTTAATTAAACTTCAAATGTGTTTATTATTTTCAATTTTGTACTTAATAACAATTTGGTATTTACTTAGTTACTACTAGTTAAAATATACATTTATATTTTATATTTTATATTTTTAATGTGATATTCCTGATGTTCATAGGTTCTTAAATAATTTCTTAAAATTTTTTTGATTTGTTTTAGGATTTTTAATGAGAATTCTGATATTACTGGAATTACCACAAATGAAGATGAAAATGAAGAAGTTGTTAGGAGCGTTGAAATCTTTGATATATTGGATAATGCTATAATCGATCAATTAGATAGTTTGACTTTACCTCCCCACCAACGATGTGCTGCTCACACATTGAACCTTATTGCAACGGTAGATATTTTAGCAGCTGACAATGATGTGGCTTTCAAGAGGATTAGTAGACGCGTGTTTGGAAAATGTCAAACACTGTTCAATAAGCAAAACCAATCTAGTCAAAGTGCAGATCAAATTAAAGCTATTCTTGGTCGTTACTTACTTACTCCAAATGCCACAAGGTATATATTATTATATTAATTGTTAGTTGATAATTTAATTTTTAATTGTTTTTTCAGTAATAATTTTACTTGGCCTACATAATATTTCTGACTATTTTTGTAAAATATGTTTTTAGATGGAATTCATTTTATGATTCAATTAACTTGTTGTTTGAATATATTGAAAAAATGGATGAAGTCTGTGCTAAACTTCAGGTGCCTTTTTTTACAAAGCCCCAGGATGTCGATTTTTTAAATGAATATTGTAAGGTACCTCATAGTTATTATATCCCATATAATATGAGTAATGTATTGCATTTATTTCAATAACTTTTAAAATATTTAAGTGTATTTTCATTTTTCAGGTAATGAAACCTATTGCTCGAGGCTTAGATGTCTTGCAAGGAGATAAACAAATCTGTATTGGTTTTTTATTACCTACTTTAAGCGCAATCAACAGAGCTTATGATGGTATAGGAATCCTTAAATATTGTAAACCTCTAGTCCGGGCTTTAAGTATAGGACTCTCTCAAAGGTTGACACAATCATTATTAATTACTATATATAACTTATAAAATATTAATTTTAAAATTTAACTATTACTTATTAGATTCCAGCGTTATATCACTTGTGATAACTGTCAAATGGCTGCGGTTTTAGTTCCAAAGTTTAAATTGAATTGGGCAAAACCTGAGGAAAAGATAGCTATAAGACAACGTTTAATTGATTTTTTAGTTGAAGACATTGGTGAAGAAGACTCCGTACATACCACTTCTACTTCACAAACTTTATTATCAATTGAACAACATACAGAAAGTGAATCTGAAGATGATTTCTTATCATTTAGCGTTGCTCCTACTTCTAATTGTAATGATATTAATATTCAAATGTTGGTGGATAATTATTTATCCAATGCATCTATAAAAACTCCTAATGATTTACCAATACAGTTGAAAAAAGCATATTTTAAGTTTAATACAGCCATTCCATCATCAGCTCCCGTGGAAAGGCTTTTTAGTGGTGGAGGGCATTTGATAGATAAAAAAAGAGGCAAAATGGCTGACAAGAATTTTGAGATGACGCTTTTACTTAAACATAACAAATATCTTAATTGTTAATTATCATTATGGTAGTTTTTTAGTTTTAAACTTCTCTAAAACTTAATATATATTATAATTTATAAAATACAATAAGTCTAACTAGGATAGTAAAATGTACACTACTGTCTACTACTAATAATTAATATCTTCTCTAGACTCTAAAATGTTTAGTATGATTTAAAGTTTATAAGTTTCTGCTAACAATGAAATATAATAATAATTTTAATTTTTATGTTTGCACAGTGCTAAGTGTCTTGGTAAATGTCCGTACAAATCAAAATACTATTGCAATTGATGACTTATGAATATTATGACTTAAAAAAAAATTAACTTTTTTTTAACTGAGTTAAGTTAATTTTATTTTCCGTCTTAACTTTTAACTTAACTAGTTAAATATTATTTTTTTGTTAACTTTTAACTTAACTGAAGGCAATTTGATTGAATTAACTTAACTTTCCACAGTTAATTATTTTCATTAACTTGCCCACCATTGCTTGTTGGAATCCTTTATCTTAATAAATTCTAAAGCAGATATTATTAATGAATGGAATTATGTGGACATAATCGATAAACTTTCAAATACATCCAATGAACTTAAATTATTGTTATTTTAGAACTTATTTGTTATTAATAATTATTACTATCCTTGACAGAAAAACATTAAATAAAGATAAACATATTATCTGGAGTAACGATTGTAAATTATAAAGTTTATTATTATTTATAACTATTTGAGGTCTTTTTTGAAAGTGAATTTTCAGTGAGGCCCATACTAGCCATTCCGACCTTGTCACTGGGTCTAAAAGGATTAAAAGAATGTTATTTCTTTAATTATTTTTATAGATGAGTAAATCATAAAATGTATTGTTTACTTTATACTTAATATAATACATAATAATAATATTATAGGGCTGAAGAGTTTGTTTGTTTGTTTGAATGCGCTAATCTCAAGAATTACTGGTGCGAATCAAAAATTTATTTTTGTGTTGGATAGTCTATTTGTCTAGAAAAGCTTTAAGCTATATGTGACATTGGACTGAGACCAATAGGAGCAAATTATCAGTGAAAAATATTTCAAAAACGGGGAACTTTTTGAACTTTTTACATATATTTAAAATAAACTCCGAAAATGGTATTGAGGTACTTCTCAAGGCTATCAGTCATCACCTGGTGTATGTTACATATTTTAACGCCAAAAGTGGTGTGCAGTCCGGTACGTAAAAAAGTATAAGTCAGTTATCATCAATAAAAATTCGGATAAACGCATTTAAACCTGCCAGACAGGCAATCCGACCGCGTACAATGTTGGCGTAAAGGGGAAGTTGTACATGTATTAAGTATACAACGGGATAAATGCATTATAGGAAAGAAGAAGACATGCCAAACGTTAGAAAGGTGTATATATATAAATATATATAGATATTATAGGTTTATACCTACACACGTAATTTTGCAATTATCATTGCTGTATATATGTATACATTTCTAATATGTAGTGAGTAATGTGTGTTCACAAAATATACCTCGAGTCCAAATTGTTATTGTCATTATTTTTTAATCACAGTACTTAGCTACATTAATATTTATTCAAAGACTTCTGAGTATCAAAAAACAATGATATTAGATTCCTATCAATCACATTAATATATAATTGTTTATATGTTAAAAAAAAAAAATAGTAAAAATAAAAACAAAATTATATTGTATTGTAATTGTATATAATATATTTATTGTGATATATTATCATATTTATATTCTTTCTTTGATATACATTTTGAATACCATGTTCAGCGTACACAATTGAAATTAATGAAAGCGTATGTATTGTAAAAAATGAATTGACCAACGAAGAACCGCATACATGCATGATTAATCTTTAGTAAAGCAATAACAAACAAATAATAATTAAAAGTTATAAAAGATGTATATATGTATGTGTAAAATATAAATCTGAAATACAATTATTAATGTAATATTCACAAATTAAATGTTGTAAAAATAGTGTTAAGTTAAATACAAATGTTGTGTGTTTATTAGAAAAAAACCGATTATAATATAAAAAATAATTAAAATTTATGTTTTTTTATTAAAATTATTATTGAAATTAATAGTGTTTAATGAATTTGTTTATATTTAAAAAAAAAAAAAAAAAAAAAAATGATAGTTTCACATTAGTTACAAAAAATTTGCTACAAACTTAATTCCAGAGGGAACCACATGGAGGTTATTGAAGTTTCTCGTTGTCAATGTATATACAGTCCATATACACTCTGTATTTGATTTTTTTTTTTTTTTTTTGAACCAAAACTTTACGTATCAAGTGACTTGTTCATTGGCAGTGAGACACATTAATTAATTGTTGAACATACAAAAGTTATTATTTATTAACACACACGATTCATTAAACTGATATGTGTGAGATGAAATCTGAAACATAAAGTAAAATAAAAAAATTACCAAAAATACAAATAAAAACAAAATCTACTGCAGTAGTAAGTGTACTTACAATAGTTGTAATTGTATGCGTAAGATAAAAACTGAAAAATAAAATGATAAAGAATTATATTACTAATATGTATATATTATATTATATTATTAAAAATAGAAAGTTTAATAATATTTATTGATTGGTTGTTTGACATTAGTTACAAATTATCTCCAAAGTTAATTTGCATCCAAAGAGAACCACGTGGAGGTTGTCAAACTCTCTCTCCGTCATTGAATTGGATGTCCATAGGTGACCTGTAATCAATCATCAAAACATATCAAAACATAAATAAATAATGTAAAAGAAGAACTTTACATAGATCAGACAGTGGTCACATAGGTTTACCATGGATCACAAAGATCTGACATGGATTACAAAGATCTGACATGGATCACATACATCTGACATGGTAAACCACACTGTCGAAACAATATCATTTCATAAATAAATATATTGCTGTTCCAGAAGAAATAATATATCTCCTATTATTCTTCTAATAATAATGATTTTTTAGAATACTTTTGATTGATTAGATATTATAATTATAATAACAGAAAAATTTTTTTATGTATATACACATACATTTTTACCATAACCAATCAATATATTTAAATAAGTATCAATTCGTGTTGCTTAGAACACTTCTCTGTAGACAATATTTTTAGTGACAAATCTACCACGATCGTCACCGTACATACCAATTCTAATTGATTGCGAGTCCCTCACACGCGAAAACGCCACATACAGTTGTCCGTGCGTGAAAACCGGTGAAGGCAGAAGCAATCCCACTCTATCAAAAGTTTGACCTTGTGATTTGTTAATGGTCATCGCAAAAGACAGCGGTACGGGAAATTGTACTCGTCGCATTATGATGGGCAGTTCATCTTCTCCACTGGATGTGAGAGGCATCGCAGGTATGACAATGTCTTCCTGTGCATTACCAGACAACATCCTCGCCTTAAAGTTGTAACGTCTCAGTTTAGTGACAACCAACCTTGTGCCATTGCAAAGTCGCCTCTTTGAATCTAGATTCCTCAACAACATGACAATTGAACCTACTTTCAGGGTCAAGTTGTACGAAGGCAATCCGTCTGGTTCTAGAGTATTGAGGAACTCTGTCGGATAATTGGCTGCTTCATCGGGATCGTCTACCACCACAGTGTCGATGGCGGTGTAGCTTCTGTGTGCACCGTCGATGCGTTGTAGCACCGTGCGATTGACTTGCCTGCATTCATCGTTCCTGGGACATAAAATTATTTTCCGAGCAAACTCGTCGACGTTGGCCAAAGACATTTGCTGCGGAAAAACAAAATCAATCAAATCTGCAACGTCACATACCATATGTCGAGGTATTTCGACGGTGTCCGGAACACCGTCGACCGTTGGCAACTGACCGCTCTCTAGTTGAAGCAACCAATTCGCAAAGTTCACGCCGTTGTCAGCGCGCATGTTTCGCGTCAGACTGAACTGTTCCAATTCGCGCCACAGAGCGTTGTACTTAATCGACGATCTGACGATGTCGCTCCTCGTTCCTCTGCGGACGACCGGTAATATTTGTCTAAAGTGGCCGGCGAACAGGACTAGTTTACCGTCAAACGGTAACTCCGATCCCATCACGTCCTTGACCAAACGATTGATCACGGTGAGTTGTAGTCCCGGAGACATAGGCGCTTCGTCCCAGACGATGAGCGCCGCGTCACATATCCTCTGAGCGCGTGGCGACTGCATGGTGATGGTCGACGTCGAATCGTCGGTGAGCGTGCCGAACGGCAATCCGAACATCAAGTGCATAGTCGTGCCGCCTTCCATGAGCGACGCTGCGATTCCAGTGAACGCTACGGACAACACGGACCGCCCTTGTCTGTGAAGCGACTATATGAGGCATCCGTACAGCGTAGTTTTTCCAGTTCCCCCAGGTCCGTCGACGTAAAAAAGTTTTGAGACGTTTCTATCGTCGTCTACAGCCGCCATAACACGGTCGAAAACTGTCCGTTGTTCGTCGTTCAAGTTTCCTACTTGTTGAACCCAGCGTACCGCCGCGTCTATTTGACCGAACATGCCACTGTCCGGATCCTCTTCCAGCAGTGCGACGTTCGGCAGAGGTAAACCGTAGTCATCGAGTGACTTCCCGTGGCCCGGAGTGACAGATCGATGGCGTCCAGACACGCCGCCCTCGCGCGCTCTACGTCTCGCATCCGCTGATAGAAGTCCTCCATCATGTGTGCTTCGTTGGCTTGGTACAACGTCAGCGGGTCTGCGGTCTCGCAAAACAATAACATCGTCACGAATAGGTATCGAAGCTGAGATACAACGGAGCGTCCAACGTTGCCGATTCTGCCATGCATACCAGCAAAGCCCTGTCGTCTTCCAACAGTCCCATCGCGATTGCTGCAGCGGCGTAAGTTGGATGCACTACTCCATCGACTGTTCTCACGTCACGGTCGGAGGCTAGGTCATATCGACCCATTAGCTTACTCCCAGATCTAGCTAAGGCACTGGAACACCTTATCGTGGCGAGAATCCGTAAAGATACGGACTTCCATATGTCGGCCAGACAATTTGGTTTCACCAAGAACCTATCGACCGTAGGCAGAAGAAATACGTCGTAGGTGTATTCCTGGATATATCGGGGG
>NW_020271247.1:18863-37641 GCF_002803265.2 Melanaphis sacchari | reverse complement strand
CCGATGTTGTTTTGAATCTGTCCAAGCTTTGAAATGTTTCTAAGGCGTCAATAACAGCTGGTTGTAAATCTATATAGGTTCCAATTGATTCATGCTGTTACACCTTGTTGCGCAGTATTTTTAAGTTTTTCTTTCTTGTAACAAAGTTCATTATTTAGTATTGCATCATGAAGTGCAATAAGTCGTTTTGTGTATTAAGAAGTTGTCAATAGATTGGACTGTACCAAGACAGTTTCTAATTTGGGGGATACTACATGCGGCACAACTGCCAAATTGAAACTATGGGCAGCAAAGTGAGTAGATAGCTAAATGATACTCTTCTCTGATATAGCTTGAACTCCGTGAATTCACCACTCATAGTACTTCACCGTCATACCCTTGTCCAAATAAATACGCACAGTCAATTCCAGAATATTCAAAATCCAAAATAACATTTCATAAACCTTTCCCAGTTACATCTGCTACAGGTACAAAGCATAAAATTTTCATATATTTTAATTTGTCATCATCATTATTTAAATACACACATATTGAGACTTGTTCTATGCAAAATCGCAGTTTCCATCTGCTGTTACTGAAAATGCTTGACCTGTTCGTCAATCTGTTTTGAATTAAATTATGAAATAACAATAAATTCGTTTGTATACGGTTACTGGATATACATGGCATTTTGAGGAATTTTGTAAAAGTATTAAGCCATCAGAGCAATACGCAACTGAACGAAGTACTGATATCCGGATCTTTTCAACTCCTTTCAGCAATAAAAACCTTAGAGTTTCAAGTATAAATTCACGTTTTGCATTCAGTACATGCATTGGCTTTATCATTGAGTAGAGTTTTACAAACAGAAAATCAAGATTTGGTCGAGGCTGTTAAGTTAGCAGATGCAGCAAAGCACGAACTTGAAGAAAGAAGACAATATTCTACAGAAAACTTCAACAAAATTTTTGTGACTGTAGAAGATATTTGTAAGAAGTACAATATACCTGTGACTAAACCAAGACTTGCATCACGCCAAACTAACCGTTCTAACATTATAATAGACTCCGTAGCAGATTATTATAAAATTATTATTTACATACCATATCATGATTTATTTATCACTCATCTTCAAGATCGCTTCCTCAAACATCGAAATATTTTGTCTAACTTCTCATGTCTTTTTCCTGTTGAAACTAAATCTTTAGACAAAGTTGCTTGTAAAACTGCAACATAGAGCGCTGGATGATGGAGCATGGTCTACAGATAGCAGCTGAAAAAACCGAGGCCATAGTTTTCACCAACAAGAGAACTAGAAACGAAATGGAAGTGAATTGCGGAGGACACATGATCAGGTCAAAACCAGATATTAAGTACTTGGGCGTACAAGTCGACAAGAAACTGGGCTTCACCAGGCACGCGGAGCTGGTTGCAGACAGAGCAGCGGTGGCAGCCAAACAGCTGGGTCATCTCATGCCTAACATGGGAGGGCCGAGAGAGAAGTCTCGTCGCCTCTTGGCTAGCGTTACGAACTCTCGGCTACTGTACGCGGCACCTTTTTGGACCGAAACGACGAGCGCAGAAGGATGGAAGAGGCTGGCCGCCACTCACAGACGCTCCCAGCTGAGAGTAGCGTGCTGTTACAGGACCGTGTCGTACGAAGCCGCGGCGGTGATATCAGGAATTCCACCGATCACTCTCCTAGCGGAAGAACGTGCGGAGATTTACAGGGGCCGCGACAAGACGGAGGCGAGAAGGGCGCTGATAGGTAAGTGGCAAGAAGAGTGGAATAACGGCGCTAAAGGCAGGTGGACGCATATGCTAATCCAACGTGGCTCTCCCGGAAGACAGGGCAAGTCACATACCGCTTGACCCAAGTGCTGTCGGGTCATGGATGTTTTGGGTCTTACCTAAAACGATTTAATCTGTTGGATTCCGACGCATGTGCACAGTGTGGCCATACACCAGACGACCCCGAACACGCGGTTTTCGAGTGCGACGCGTGGGCGAATTGGAGGACCCAAACGGCCGGTGAGCTGGAGGTGGATGAACTAAGGCCAGACAATCTCGTCCGGCTGATGACCTCGTCCCCAGACCACTGGAAGCAGATCGCCAAGCTGATAGGTAGGATAATGTCGACGAGTGAGGAGGAAGAGCGGCGGCGCCAACATCAACCACGATAAGCCAGCACGAGTCAACCAATTATTTCTTCTATTAAATTTAGTTAAGTTTTCTTTTTTCTACAATGTGGTCGGAACGACGAATTTGAGAGGGTAGGGCCTCTCGTTATTGTAACTCAAATGTTGTCAAGGCTGCCGCTAGGGGATTGTCCTAGCTACAACCTCTCTGTTTGTTTGTTTTGTATGTTATTTTGAAATAATAAACGATGGCGGCACTCCTCCTACCTCTGACGAAATTCCAGCGGAAAATACCAGGGGTAGCGGAGGCACTGCCGATAAAAAAAAAAAAAAAGTTAGGTTAGGTTAGGTTAGTTCAGCGGTGGCTGTCGAGGCGAGAACATGTGTTTTTGCACCGCTCCGTAGTTTTTTGTCTTTTTCTTCGGAAATTTCCGACCGTTTTTTACGCGAAGTGAACAAAAAGTTGCGCCTTTCACAGTGTTATTTTTTAGTGTCGGTTGCGTGTAAACCCAACCTTTCTCCGAGGAGATATTAACTTTTTAAACTGTACTTGTCTCATCCGGTGCATCAGAGACGTGCGGTCTATAAAAAGTGTTTTTGTGGGCGATCTGCTGTCCCTAGCGGCCCTTTTTTGGGCTCATAAAGTATATAAAAAGTGCGTGAACTTGCCGGTGTCGGTTTCGAGTCGGCAGGTATAAAATTGCCCCCGTGGGCCAAGTTTTTGGCCTACCGTGCTATATAAGCGCATAGCCGTACAGCAATCGGTGAGTTATATTGGCTATCTTTTTTACATTCATTATCGGTTGACACGTGCCACTCTTCGACATGGCCTTGCAACTTAATTTGCATAATCTGATATTGTGAACACGTTGTATACGGAGCGTGGTATAACACCGTATACAGCGTGTTTAAAGGGGGCGGCAACTTCGATCGGCCGTTGCTCGGTTAAAAATTCGAGTACAGCGTCCGCGCAAGGCCCAAACGGTTTGTGGGCCCTAGCGGAACAACATACTCAAAGTGACCCTCCCCCCCGTTTTTCTGCGAATTTGAAGTAAGTATAACTCCTCGGGGATTAGACGTAGGGAGTTCGTTCCAACGGGGAACATTTTGTTTTTGCGCCCCCAGATAGTCCTCCCATAGTCTAGTGGTCTAAAATCCCTTCCGAGGGATCTCGGCTCCTGTCGGTGGGATTCGCCCCAAACTTGGCACACTTATTCTAGAGGTCGCCGGGATCGTACCGTCCCCACCGAGTTTGGTGTAAATTGAAAGGGTTTGGAAAAGAGAATTTCTCCCCTTTGGAGCTGCGTGGGTTTTTGTTGTGTATTTTTGTTGTACAGGCTAAAAGGAACAAAACAGCAGTTTCTCGGAGTCTGTAGCGGAAATTAGAGCCAGCTGACTAGCGTAGAAAGTATTCGGAACGGGGGCTGATACCTCCGGATTTGGCCAACCCGTTTCCGTTTCTGACACGTTAGAGCGAGTGGTAGCAGCAAAAGGGGCAAGGGTCGCCGGACCTCCCCCTTGACATGGACTCTGACAGCGGCTCAACGCTGGATCCATCAAGCAACAAGAGATGGCAGCAGGAGGAAAACTGGAGTAACTCGAGAGTCGAGACGCTAAGAGAGATGGCTAAGCGCACCCAAGTAAAGGGGCTTAGGGAGACTGTCGATCATGTGCACAGTATTATAGGCTCCATCGAGCACAACAACGCTGAGCTGAGAGTGCTGAGGAACCAGACAGCAGGCAGCAAGCTGATGGTTGTCGATGCAAAAAAAGTGGTGACCATTCTCACCCAGGATATGAACACGGTGGTCAAGGAATCGAGCAAGACTCTACTGGACGCCATCTCAAGTTCAGGTGTAAAAACAGCCGGAGGTAATGGGGGTGGTGATCAAGGTTCTAATAGCGCAGATATCAAGGCGGCAGTTGCCAGTCTGCATACGATGCTCGAGGCGCAGAATCAGAAAATTGAGGTGATAGCTGAACGGGGCAACCAGACTAGTTGGACCGAAGTAGTCAACAAGAGCAAGAAGAAAGACAGAGGGGATAAACCAGCTGTCAATCCAATTGCCAAACCAGTGGTTAAAACTGATAATGCGCCGAAACAGCGACGGAGCTCTCGCCCCCCGGCCATCCTGGTGGACGTAAGCAAGGAGGACTTTCCTGAGCTGGCCAGAAAGATCCGTGGTGGGGCGTCTCGCGACGTAATCGGGAACCACGTCGTGGGGATGAGGCAGGCCAAGTCTGGCGGCCTCCTCATCGAAGTTCGCGGAAACCCCGATGAGGTGTCTGCAATAAGAGCGGAGATATCAAGATCAGCAGGATCTGAAGTCGGCGTCAGGACGCTCCAACAAAGGGAGCTGCTAGAGGTGTGGGACTTGGACCAATGGACAGACGGACCTGAGGTCCTCGAAGCTTTTTCTTCGGTCCCAGGTTGTGACCCAAACTGTCTTAAGCTAATTAGCATGCGTAAGCGCTTTGGTTGAGCACAGCTCGCCCTAGTCTCTGCACCCAAGGATGTAGCGCAGGCTGCTTTAAAGCAAGGTCGACTAAGGGTGGGCATGATGAGCTGCAGCGTCAAGCGGTGTAACACGAAAATTAGGTGTTTTCGGTGTTTGGCCCATGGCCATGAAGCCAAGGCGTGTCAAGGAGCCGACAGGACCAAGTGTTGTAGGCGATGTGGTCAAGACGGGCACTTTGCCAACACATGTGTGGCTACTCCGGAGGATGCTCGATCGTTCGTGAAAGTATTGGCGGAAACCGGTCAGGCTGACAGCGGCGATGTGACGGCGGTCATTGTTCCCACGCAGTCGACATGATTCGCGAAAAGGCGACGAAAGACGAGAACTGGAAGAGGCTGTGCGAACTCGTCGATAACGACCCGTGGGGCCTCCCGTATCGGATCGTTATGAAGAAGCTGAACCGCAGGAAGACAATCCCAGGACTAGACCTGCCAGGCAGACTGGAGAACATCGTCCGCACCCTCTTCCCCGCGAAACCTCCCTTCGTAAGAGACATCGCACCGGTCAGCGTGGAGGACCTTGATCGGGTGTGCTTCTCGGTGGAAGAAATTTTGTCAGCAGCGAGGGGACTTCCTAACGGCAAGGCACCGGGGCCAGACGGAATCCCCAACGAGGTCTTGAAGGCTGCGGTCGGTCTTCTTCCACAGCACTTCGCCTCGTTGTTTAATTGCTGCCTGAGAAACGCCTACTATCCGCCGGAGTGGAAGACCGCCAATCTGGTACTGTTGCGCAAACCGGGCAAGGCGCTGGATAGCCCGTCCGCTTACCGTCCCCTCTGCATGCTTGACTCAGTGGGCAAGCTGTTCGAGAAACTGCTAACAGGAAGGCTGCGAGATCACCTAAAGCACGACCAGGCGCGCAACCAATTTGGCTTTAGGCCGGGAAGGTAAACCCTGGACGCGATGGCGAGGGTGCGATTGGCTGTTCAAAACGCGAACGGGAGGGGGCAGGCCTACAACCGGTTTGTGGGCATGTTGACCCTTGACGTAAAAAACGACTTTAATAGCGCCCCATGGAACAAAATTCTCGACGCGTTAAAACGGAAAAATACTCCGAAGTACTTGACCAACATCATGAGGCAGTACCTGTCCGGAAGGAGCATTATAGTACACTCGCCAGTCGGGAGTGCCAGAACTATCGAAGTGAGCTGCGGCGTTCCACAAGGTTCGGTCCTCGGGCCTGACCTTTGGAAGGTCCTCTACGACGATCTCCTGAGGATGCGCCTCCCACCCGATGTTGAAATAGTGGCGTTTGCGGACGATGTGGCGCTATTGGCTACGGCGACAGTGCCCTACCTGTTGGAAGAGAGGCTCGGGCAGGCCCTCGGAGATGTGACCGACTGGCTGTCTGCCAACGGGTTGGAGCTGGCCGTCGAGAAATCGGAGGCGATACTCTTCACTAACCGGAGGCGGCACAACCAGATGACGATCGAAATCAGGGGCCATCGTTTCGTGGCAAAGAGTGCAGTGAAGTACTTAGGGGTAACGCTCGACTCCAAGCTTCACTTCATGGAGCATGCGGAGCTAGCACCGAAGAAAGCATCTGAAACATGCAGACAGCTCACGTAGATCCTCCCAAACCTCAGAGGCCCCAGGCAGCGAACGAGAAAAGTGCTGGCCACGGTAGTGACCTCCCGGTTGTTGTATGATGCTCCATTTTGGTTCCCTTCCATCACGACTGGGGCCCTGCACAAAATGGAGTCGGTGTACCGAAGAGCCATGCTGAGGGTCGCCTGTTGCTACCGCACGGTATCTTACGACGCTGCGGCGGTAGTGTCAGGCATGCCACCTCTCGCGCTGCTTGCCGAGGAGAGGCAGAAAACGTGCGGTGGTATCCTGAAGTGCGTGGCAAGGGACCAATTGATGGGAAAGTGATAAACGGCATGGGACGGATCGGCTAAAGGTCGATGGACACACAGGCTGATCAGCAAAATAGCTCCCTGGATGACGAGACAATACAGCGACGTGTCCTTCCACCTTAGCCAAGTGCTGACCGGATACGGATGCTTCGCCGAGTATCTTATGCGATTCGGAAAGGCCAATAGCGACAGTTACGCCCTGTGCGGGGCAGCACCCGGCGGTGCTGAACACGCGGTCTTCCATTGTGACGCGTTCCACCAATGGAGGGTCGAGACATGCGTGTATCTGGAAGTCGACCGGCTCCTCCCAGAGAACCTCGTCAGAATCATGCTGAGATCAAATTCTGACTGGAAGAGGATCTCATCACTGATCAATAGGATAATGGCGACCAGAGAGAAGGAGGAAAGGGCAAGGCAGCAGGCTCCATCAGGCATTCAACGATCAATCAGGTGCTGACGAAGGCGGAATCAGGATAGAAGACGAAGTCATTAAGAAGCAGAGAAATAATTAATAAATTAATTACTATTTAAGCTGTAAGGTCGTTTACAAGGGACGAACTCCTTTGTAGGCAACCAACAAACTTTATAATGTTAATTTGTGAGGACGCGAGCAGGGGGACTGTCCCTGTTAGCATCCACTCCTGTTTTGTTATTTATTTAAATAAACGATGTAGCTGGGCGGAAGTAATGTCGAACGACAATTCCCGCCCAGTTACGGTTCAATTTAAAAAAAAAAAAAAAGGTTAGGTTAGGTTAGGTTAACCTTACCGGGCGTAGACTTCGGGTCGGCCCGGCCCTTCGGGGAGGCATGGGCATGCCACCGGGCGCGTCCCCAGGTTGCGGATAGGGGAATGCCCTATAGATATACAGGGTAGCCGCGAAATAAGCCATACCCTTGGGATTGGACGAATAAGCGGTCGCGGACAAGCTCACCACCGGGGGACCGATCGACCCCCGGTGTCTCGGAAGATCCGGCAACCGACCGAAAATCGACAGGCGATGCGAGGCTGGCGTCGTCAGTGGAAGCCCAGCCAAAACAAAAAGAATGATGAGTACAAACAGAAATCGTGATGTTACTGCTACAGGGGCCCCGGAAGCCCCAGAGCCGGCGGTTGGGGGACGGTGCTCGCCCCAGGTGTCGTCATCACCGAAAGCCACCAAAAGCGTAGGGTTGCCGAAGCAGGGCCCTACCGTCAACAACGGTGTTGGTAAAGTTACTGCTGTTGGGGGTGCTCAACAGGCCCCCGACGGTGGCAGAAAAGCCGCTGAAGCTACTGCATCCAGCAAGACGAGCTCGTCCTTAAACGGGAAAACAAATGGAAATCTGGAAACTGGAAATACTGATAAAGAAGGACACGGAACCACAGAATCGCTAACTGGTCAATCAGCGAGCGGATGCAAACCGGCGAATGTTGACAAAACGGCTGAGATCGCAGACAACACCATAGAATCCAACAACCTCTACGAGGCCATGGAAAACCTTATCAAACGCTTCAAAACACAGGACAGTGGTATCAAACTGCTTATAAGCGAAATCTCGAACTTAAAAGCCGCACAGCCACTGACAAGAAGCGACAAGATTAAAACATGCATAGAGGACATCTATAATATGTCCAAAAAAGTAGAGACAAGTAGATACGAAACCGTCAGAGCGTTCAAATCTCTCCCACTGATAACTAGAAACATGGTGCTAACCGAGAAAGAAGAAGAAACCAAGGAGAATCAAATCCCTCTAAAGGAGACAGCCGAAGCATCCACATCAACTCCCTGTTGGTGGGACATGGACCAAAACCCACGAAGAGGAGACACATGGAGCAATGTGGTTAAAGCAAAAGGGAAAGCGAAACCTAACAACCATATTACAGATAAGATGAGCAGCGACGAGAAAACAGCAGAGACAATTCACGCAAAGCCTCCTGAAAACCAGGGAACACGGAATACCAACAAGAGCAAAAACAAGACCAAGCGAACAAGACAAGCCAAGCCAGACTCAATTGCAATCAAGCCTAGCGACGGAGAGTCAAGCAAAAGCATCCTATCGACAATAAGGAAAGAAGTCAACCTTACACAGATAGGGGTCGCAGTGGAAAGCATTAGAGAAAGCAGAGGAGGAGAACTCCTAATACAGTTAACGAAAAACAATGGCAAGAGGAAAGAACTGGGAGCAGCCCTCCAACAAACGCTGGGTGAAAAAGCCAAAGTAAGAGAACTTATCCAGTTCTCAGAAATAGAGATCCTTGGACTAGACGGGGTTACTACGGAAACAGAAGTACTGGATGCTCTTAGATCAGCCGCAAAACTAACAGATGAAGATACGACCGTCAAGATCAGGAGCCTCAGAACGGGACTCGGCGGCATGAAGAGAGCGACAGCGACGTTGAGAACGTCAGATGCGAATCACATCGTGACAGCGGGCAAGATAGAGATAGGATGGGTAAAGGCGAAGGTGAGACTGAAGATTAAAGCCACGAAATGCTACAGATGCCTATGTTTTGGCCACACAAAACATTTCTGCAGCGGACCAGACAGAACAAACATGTGCAGCCTCTGCACAGAAATGGGACACAAAGCTGTAGACTGTACAGCCAACCCGAGATGTACGGCCTGCCTGGACATCGGGGAAGTAGCGGGACACTACTCGGGAAGCAGCCGCTGCGTCGCGCACAAAAGAGCTCTTCTACCGGGCACAAGTAAAACAATAAGCGGAGCGCCAAGCACCCAGGTGCAGAGAGAGGTGGCTCGGCCTAACATCCAATGACCAAAATCCTTCAAATAAACTTACGCGGGTCACGTGTTGCACAAGACTGGGCATACAACACGGCGAAGAACAGAGGAGCAAACATACTCATCCTATCAGAATACTACAACTGCAACGGAACCGACTGCTATAGCGACACCGACAAACGAGCGTCAATAGAACTGGTAAGTAGCCTATCGATTCAAGACCTGGGCAGGGAAGAGCCAGGATTCCGATGGATAAAAATCGGTGGTATCAGGATATACTCCTGCTACTGGTCACCGAATACCGACATCAAACAATATGAACACTTTATACTCAGGCTCGAACTAAGCGTAAGGGGCGGACGAGGCGAAGTGATAATAGCGGGGGATTTCAACGCCCACCACACGGAATGGGGATGTCCCAAAAACGACAGGAGAGGAGAAATTCTCTCAAATATGATACATGCCCTTGGCCTACTCATATGCAATAAGGGAAAAGCTCCGACCTTCCAACGGGGAGCCTCGACATCAATCATAGACCTAACTATTGCATCACCAGGAACCGTAGACAGAATGCAAAACTGGTCAGTCCTTGACGAAAATACACTAAGTGACCACAACTATATCGAGTTTGTAATTAAAAATCGTGCAGTCGAAGATTATCCGCCGACCATCCACAGAACTAACATAAGAGAACTGGAAAAAGCCATAGAGGAAGGGCATTTCGAGGTACCGGATACATACAACATGGATGCCAACCAATGTTCAGAGGCAATGGTACAGGCGATTAAGGACAAAAGCACGACTACAATAGATCCTAGAGCAAAACACCGGAGATCAGTACACTGGTGGACGCACGAGATTGCTGACCTACGCAAGGAAGCCAACCACGCCAGGAGAGTGTACCAACGGAAACTCAATAAAACCGGAAGGGGTGAATGCGTAGCTGAGGAAGAAAGGGCAAAGTTGACAAAACTAAACCTTGTAAAGGCAATAAAGAGGAGCAAAGAACAAGCATGGAAAAGATTGTGCGATCTAGTAGACCGAGAACCATGGGGCAAGGCATATAAAATAGTGATGGGTAAACTCCAAAAGAAAAGACCTATTCCAGAGCTGACAACACCAGGAAGACTTGAAAAAATCATATCCGGATTGTTCCCCACCCACAGAGATAGGGAAAAAACAAATTGGCCAAGCGAGTGTCAGAGACAAGCGACGTCAGAGGCCATAAGACCAGAAGAACTAGCAACTGCAGTATCGTCACTGAAAAGAAACAAAGCTCCCGGCCTAGACGGGGTGACAAATGAGATGGTGAAGCTAGTCGCAAGGAAATTCCCAGACATGCTACTGACAGCATACAACAAGTGCCTGCTCGAAGGAAAATTTCCGATAAAGTGGAAAACAGCACGTCTAGTACTGATAAGAAAAGGGGATAAACCCTTAAACGAACCGTCGTCATATAGGCCAATATGTCTCCTGGATTGCCTAGGAAAGGTGCTGGAAAAAATCATGGACAATCGTTTAAGAGACATACTAGAACAGAACAGTGGTCTAGCAGACTGCCAATACGGCTTCCGGAAAAGGAGGTCCACTATAGACGCACTGAACCACCTAAAACGGATTGTGCATGAAAAAGGTACAAGAAGAAGAATCGGCGCGCTGACAATGGACATAAAAAACGCATTTAACTCGGCACCATGGCTGGAAACCATGAACGCCCTACGGGGCAAAGAAATTCCGCTATATCTATGTCGCCTGGTGGACGACTACCTTTCAGACCGCAAAATTATATACGAAGCAGATGGGCAAAAAACAGAGGTGAAGTTGACGAGTGGAGTTCCACAGGGATCAGTGTTAGGCCCAACACTGTGGAACGTCCTGTATGACGACCTGCTCAGGGTACCGCTGCCGGAAGGGGTAGAGTACCTCGCATTCGCCGACGACGTGGCCCTAGTGGCAACAGCAAAAGAACCATACGAGCTAGAGGGAAAACTCACAACGGCAGCGGGAAAAGTAAGTTCCTGGCTAGAGAGCATCGGTCTAAAACTAGCGGCACACAAGTCCGAAGTGGTAGTCATTACGAGGATGAGAAAACACAACGATATAAAGGTCACCATAAGGGGCACGGAGATCAAATCTAGCAGCAGCATCAAGTACCTAGGAATACAGATTGATGCAAAAATGATATACACGGAACATGCAAAGACAGTAGCGAACAAAGCGGGGAACACACTGAGCAACCTGGGGAGGATCATGCCGAACCTGAGTGCTGCGAGACAAAACAGGAGGAAATTGCTAGCAGGCGTAATCCACTCTCAACTGCTATACGGAGCCGAATCATGGGCCGAAGATATGAGCCAGGAGGGATGGAAACAATTAGGCAGAGTACAGAGGAAAGCGGCGCTAAGGGTTGCATCTGCATATCGCACGGTATCAAAAGAGGCAATCCTAGTAGTATCGGGGGTAATTCCTATCGATATCATGGCAATAGAAAGACGGAGGTCTTACCTCCAGAAGAGAGGAGAACAAGAGCCACTGGATCCAGAAGGAGAGCCACAGCAGACGGCACTGGACAAATGGCAGAGCAGATGGGAAGGTACAGAAGAAGCAGAGGAAAGGCAATGGACACGGCGTTTAATCAGAGACGTCAGAGAATGGACAGGCAGAAAACACGGAGAAGTTGATTTTCACATAACGCAGGCTCTAACAGGTCACGGCTGCTTCGCACAGTACTTACACAGGTTTGGTCTCTTGGAAGAAGCCTGCTGTTGGTTCTGTGGACACCTAAATGACGACCCCAATCATACATTCTTCGAATGCGATGCTTGGCACAACAAGAGAAGGGAGCTCAACATACTTATCGGAGAAGAGGTGACGGCGGAGAACTTAGTGAGTAACATGATCCACTCCAAGGACAAATGGAATGCAATATCCAACTACATCCATTATGTGCTCACAAAGAAGGAAAACGAAGAGAGAAGGCGTAAAGGTCTACCAGTTGTAAACTAGTTAGTTAAGACAATTAAAATGTATGCTGAAAGCAAAATTGAGGGGATAGAGCCCCTCCTTATTTGTAAAATATTTAAGTGTTAGGTCATTCACAGGGGGACTGTCCCTGTTGAGTGACCAGTTTTATGTTTGTAATTGGTTTTATCAATAAATGATGGTCACTAAGGGGTGAAATGACTGACGTCAGTGCCACCCTTAGTTGACCGATACCACGTAGAAAAAAAAAAAAAAAAAAAAAAAAAAAAAAAAAGACTTCGGGTCGGCCCGCCCGACGGAACCCACCTTGACGTGGTGGGGGGGCTCACCGGTCATTCACTTGGTCGGTGCTAAGAGGTTCCACCCTGGTCCAGTCCTTACCTTCATTGGTTGGGGCTGGCAGGTCTTGACCACCTGCAAGCACATGCAAACGGTCTCAGAAAGCAACTGTAAATCCCCCTGCCAGCAGGGCAAAAATGGCAGAAGGCAAACTGTAAAACCTAATATGGAGAGCATAAGCCAAAATATTATTACTTCTCCAGGAGGCTCGGATTCCCCCCAGGAGACTACTCCGCAAGGTGAGCAAGGGAGCCACGCGGGGTCGAGGAACGATCCCAAGACCGCCAACGTTCCTGCACAGGCGTTGGTGGGCACCCACGTGGGTGTCCAGAGATGTGCCCAAACGGAACAGAAACAGGCCTCAGATGGAGAATTGGTGACGGAAAAAAAGGAGACAAGCCAGGCCCACGTCAAGCGGACAACTACAAATGCCGAGACAGCCGCGTCCCAAACGGGCACGCAACAACCAACTAGGTGGGGAAACGAGGAACCACTCGAGACGGCGTTAAAAGCCCTCAGATATCAACTAATAACGCAGCAGACCGTGCTCAAGGCGCTAGTTCAAAAGTCGGATACGCTGAAAATTATGAGCGGCAAATCGAAAAGCCCACAAGTGCACAGCGCAATTAGTGACGTCCTAGAAGCGGTGGAGTCAAACAAGGCCTGCCACGATAAAGTGACGAGAGCGTTCAAAACGGCCATGCAATGCTACCAAGAGCAGCAACACCAAGGCCAAACAGTAAGAGCAGTTGAAACTGCACAAAGCACGAAATGTTCCACCACACAGACAGAACAAGCAAGCGAAAACATGGAAGCTAAATGGATGAAAGAGAAACTAGCACAGCAAGACGAGAAGCTGAATATCATCATGGCTACCATCTCTAAACATAAACCGGTCACCCAAGTGCTTCCGGCAGGTACGAACGACGAACGCGTAAGCCTACACTCGCCAACTAAACCACCCAGCCATCCGCTAGAAACGGAAGTACTGACGGAAGCGGCGTGGACTGAGGTGGCAAAGAAAGGAAAGAACAGGAACAACGCTAAACGAAAGCAACATGCTAGGCCCGAGGCAGTTATAGTCCAGGCTGAGGGTCTTTCATATTCGGATATGCTGAAAAAGATTAAAGCGGACAAAGAAGTGCAATCAGTCAGCACAAACTTCAGTACAGTGTCAATGACAAAGGCTGGCCACCTTAGGGTGGTTCTTAGCAGGAACACAGAAAACGGGGAAGAAATTTCCAGAACACTCCATAGAGCTGTGGGCAAAAATGCAAAGTCTGTGACTTTAAAAGACAAGACAACGGTTCAAATCAGCGATGTAGACGAAGAAGCAACAAACGAGGACATACTAGCGGCTATTACCGAGAGTACAGGCAACATCGAAGAAGTGAACATTACCAACAAAAGGAAGGTAGGACGAGGGGTCCAAATAGTATATGCTACTATTCCAACGACGGTTGCTCACAAAGTTATCCCCAGACTTAGGATAGGATACACCAATTGCAAAGTCAAAAAAATTGTGGAGGTCAAAAAATGTTTCAAGTGTCAAGGCTTCGGCCATACTCGCGCCAGCTGTACTGGTGAGGAAGTCGCAGACCGGTGCTGGAGATGCGGCGAGACCGGCCACAAGAGCAGAGCCTGTGAGCGGAACCCAAAATGCCTCCTTTGCGTACGGGAGGAAACAAACGACCATATCCTGGGCACTCGAAGATGCCACGCCTACAGGCGAGCACTCGACGCTGCTAAGGAAAAATGAACACAAAACCTATAAAGTTCATACAGATTAACCTGAACTGCTGCAAAGCTGCTCAGGCACTACTGCACCAAACGGCTGCAGAAAAATCTGTAGATTTCGCACTGGTCTCTGAAATGAATAGAACAGAAGGCCCTAACTGGTACGCGGATAAAAACGGAAAAGCCGCCATAGTCAACCTGAGAAACGCGAGACTTGATAATGAAGGACAAAGTGAACCGGGGTTCAGATGGGTTACACTGCACGGCGTGCGAGTATACTCTTGTTACTGGTCCCCAAACACCACGCTACAGGAATTCATGGATTTCACCAGCAGACTAGAAACAAGCATTAGGAGTGAGTCTACCGAAGTGCTCCTCACAGAAGACTTCAACGCCAAACACGCTGACTGGGGATGTCCGCAAAATGACAGGAGAGGCGAAGTCCTGTCGGACCTCATAAACGCCACGGGACTTGCGGTATGCAATATAGGTAACTCGATGACTTTCAAAAGAGGGTCCATCATTGACCTCACCATTGCAACTCCACGTACAGCGATGAGGGTTTCTAAGTGGAAAGTGCTAGACGAGATCTCACTAAGCGACCACTACTACCTGGCATATGAAATCAACTGTGGACCCCCTAACCGCGAAGCTATTAGGGCCCCTAAGGTAGACGTCCAGAAATTAAAAAATGCAATTACATCGTACAGACTCCCACAGCTCCTCGATCACACGAACGCCGAAAAAGCAGCCCTCGCCCTCACAGAATTCATTCAAACTTGCCGAGGAGAAAAACAAACAGGGAGTATTGGCAGGAGATCGGTCCATTGGTGGAACTCGGAGATAGATGCCCTTCGAAGGACAGCTAACCATCTTCGTCGAGTTTTCCAACGGAAGAGGAAACGAAAGGGCCCCTCTGCCTGTACCACCGAGGAGAATGACTCAAAGACAGCTAAACGCGAGTTAGTCCGGGCAATCAAAAAGGCTAAGGAAGATTCCTGGAAAAGCCTTTGTGACCTGGTGCAACAAGATCCTTGGGGGCTCCCGTACAAATTGATCATGGGCAAACTTTTCAAACAACAGCCGATCCCTGAACTAAACGCACCAGGGAGACTCCAAAAAATCGTACGAGGCCTCTTCCCCCAACACCCTATCAGGAGCGTAAGCGTACCCTTCCTGATCACCGAAGGAACTGAGCCCATACCTATCGCACACACTGAAATTACCAACGCAGCCAGATGCCTAAAGAACAACAAAGCACCAGGTCCGGAGGGAATTTCAAACGAAGCCCTAAAGGTCATAGTAACGCTGAAACCGGATGCACTCCTTGACGTATACAATGCATGTTTACTTGGTGGAGTGTTCCCGAGAACGTGAAAATCTGCGAGATTAGTTCTAATAAGAAAAGGGGACAAACCATTAGACGATCCGACATCATACAGACCCCTATGTCTCCTCGACTGTCTCGGGAAACTATTCGAGAAAATCATAGACAACCGGCTGAGGCAATATCTGGACGAAAACGATGGGCTACACGGTAGACAATTTGGCTTCCGTAAAGGACGCTCCACTACAGACGCTCTGGAAGCATTAAAATCGACGGTAAAAAGCAGCAACTTGAAAGTGGGTGTCCTGACGTTAGATATTAAAAACGCGTTCAACTCAGCGCCATGGAACGCCATCCTAGAAGCGATGAACGAAAAGGAAGTTCCCGGATATCTGCAACGGATTATATGCAGTTACTTGGAAAATCGTTCTCTCCTTTTCGAATCAGGAGGCGTAGAGGAAGAAATTGCGGTCATCTGCGGAGTTCCCCAGGAATCAGTGCTCGGGCCCACCCTGTGGAACGTACTCTACGACGGACTCCTGCGAACGCTTTTGCCACCCGGTGTCGAATACTTGGCCTTCGCGGACGACGTGGCTCTCGTCGCAAAGGCCAAAGATTCCATAAGACTGGAACAGCTACTAACAAGCGCAGTACAAGTAGTACAAGACTGGCTGGCGCAGACAGGCTTGTCTCTATCAGCCCATAAGTGCGAGGCCATGGTCATAACAAATACGAAAACCTACAACGAACTGAATCTAGTCATAGACGGCCACCGAGTGTCTTCTAGCATGTGCTTAAAGTACCTAGGCATCCACATCGATAGCAAGTGGCTCTTCTTGGAGCACGCGAAGACGGTGGCGGCCAAAGCGGGTAAAGCGGTGCAAGGATTAAGCCGAATCCTGCCGAATCTGAGTGCAGCAAAACTGACTAAGCGGAAGCTATTAAGCAACGTCGCCCATGCTATCATGCTGTACGGATCACCTTTCTGGTCACAGGACATGAACACACCGGGATGGACGGAACTGGGTAAAGTCCAGAGACGCATGTCCCTCAGGGTCACATCGGCCTACTGCACGGTGGCCGGAGACGCAGCCACAGTAATCGCCGGCATCCTCCCCATAGACCTCATGGCAAGAGACAGGAGAAGGCGATACGAGATAGGAA
This sequence comes from Melanaphis sacchari, assembly GCF_002803265.2. Taxonomy (NCBI): domain Eukaryota; kingdom Metazoa; phylum Arthropoda; class Insecta; order Hemiptera; family Aphididae; genus Melanaphis; species Melanaphis sacchari. The sequence continues at coordinate 20,874 of NW_020271247.1, read as the reverse complement.
AAAATGCAAGGCCCCCTCAGCCAGACGAAGAAGATGAAATTGCTGCCGAGTGGCAAACCAGATGGGAAAATAGCGACAAAGGTCGATGGACACATCGCCTTATCCCGAACATTAAACGTTGGACCACGCTTAAGCACGGCGAGGTAAATTTCCACCTAACACAGGTGCTTACTGGCCACGGCTGTTTTGCACAATACCTTAAGAGGTTCGGAAAACTGGACACTGCCGAATGTTGGTACTGCGGACACCATTGCGATGACGTGTTTCACACAGTATTCGCATGCAACGCATGGCATAGCCGAAGAAACACCGTTGAGAAGCTGTTAAGCATAAAGTTGGAACTGGAAAATATGGTCGAAACGATGCTCAAGTCAAAGGGAAATTGGGAAGTCATGAACAACTACATTCACACGATCATGTGCAAAAAAGAGGAGGAAGAACGTCGAAGACAAACAGCGACGAATGACTGACCTCAAGATATTATGACCTAGTTAAGTTAATTTAGTGTATGCCTGAGTGCAACCACAGGGTGGTTAGAGGCCCCCAGCCTATTGTAACGATTATAAATTTTATGTATTTGTAACTTAGTTTGAATTTGTATATTGTTCTATATTTGTCTTGTTTTTTTTTGCCAATAAACGATGGCGACAAAGGGGTGAAATGACCGAAAGGTTGGTACCACTTTTTGTCGTCGATTTAACATGTAAAAAATAAAAAAAAAAAAAAAAGACTTCGGGTCGGGCCTGGTGTTAGTTTTGAAATCCGCCCCAAATAAACGGACCACTCCCTCGGTATTCAAAGGGGTCCGGTGTCCTGGTCGACGCCTAACAGACCTGCAAAAAATTATGAACGGACAGGCTAATGTGAACACACCTATAGGCGGAAGATCGGATCCGGGGGACCCGCCACCTGCGTCATTCGTAAGAACGCGGTCGGGGCTGTGCAGCCCGATACATAACGTGAACTCGATGCGTAATGCGACCGTCGCGGTCAAAAAGACGGACGAAAATTCGGCGCGCGCCAGGGGGTCCCGCAACAGGGCCCAGTGCCAAAAACGAATAGCTCAACTAAGAAGGCGAAAAGCCCATAACCGCATGGTCAAAGCTAGGGACACGGTACCCAGCGACTGCGCTCAAGAATCGACCTTAGGCGAATTGGCGATCGCTGATAATCTGCGTACCCTGAAAGGCGTCTTCGTACACACGCCTGTCTATCATGAGCCGGAGCTAGAGCAGCGAGCAGACAGTCCCCCCGGTAACGCCACCGGGCTGGTTACGTGCCCTGCCACGGCGGTGGTCTACAAGACCGAGGAGAAAATGATAAATTTCATTCAAATTAACGCGGACCGAGGAAAGGCGGCCACGCACCAGATAGACAAACTTCTGGTAGAGTTAGCCATAGACGTTGCGCTAATCCAAGAGCCAGTGACCGATGGTACGGGGATCTACCTGCGAGACAGGCTTTCACTTAGGGCAATCAAGGCGGGACGATAGCCGAAAGCTGCTGTGGTCGTCGCGAATCCGGCCATAGGAGTCCTCACTCTTGGACATCTCTGTACCCCCCACTTGGCAGCAGCCACGCACACGGTGGGACAAGTCAGTCTGACGATAGTATCTTCATACTTCCAGTTTTCTGACCCCACCCAGACACACGCAGACGCGCTCGGGTCCGTCCTGGACCAGATCAGACGTACATTTCACCAGCCCCCCACTTCTTTAAATTTTCGAATTTTTTTGTATTACTGGATTCAGTTACGTATTGCTTTGGTGATAACTTAATATAAAAACCAAAGTAATAGCATCATTGAAACTATCGTAAAATACGTGACTGGTGACAGTCGCTAAAAAAAGTAAATATACGTTTTAAAAAAAAAATAATAAACTAGAGTATAAAGATAAATAAAATTCTGTATGTGTATTTCAATAACGTTTGGCAAAAATGAAAGTTATTTTTCTTTGAGGGGGCTGGGAAATTCAAAAACGCAAAATCTGATTTTCCGAGTATAAGGTTA
>NW_020271247.1:0-14569 GCF_002803265.2 Melanaphis sacchari | reverse complement strand
CAAACGTGGTGCGTCATTAGTGTAATTTGACTATTTTCAAAATTTGTGCGTAACCCTTATACTCGGAAAATCAGATTTTGCTTTTGACACTCAGCCCCCTCAAAGAAAAATAACAATTTTCAAATTTTTGCCAAACGTTATTGAAATACATACAGAATTTTATTTACTTTATACTCTAGTTTATTATTTTTAAACGTATATTTACTTTTTTTAGCGACTGTCAACCAGTCACGTATTTACGATAGTTTCAATGATGTGCTATTACTTTGGTTTTATATTAAGTTATCACCAACACTGCATATATACTTATAAATTAAGACCTATGAAATGCATGCATCTTAAAAATGTCTTTAAATGTCTCTATATTTCATTTTAAATACCTAATTAATCATTAATTAATCTATTTAAGATAATTTCAATAAATTTTGTTAGAAAGCAATGCAGCAATACGCACAAATTTTGAAAATAGTCGCACAAATTCACACTAATGACGCTGGGGAACATTTCTCAAGCCCCCCTTCTTTATTTTTTAATTTACGGTTAAACCGGTGTCGCACAAATTCTGGAAAAAGTCGCACAAATTCACACTAATGGCACTAATGTTTGAAAAAAAAAAATTCGAAAATTTAAAGAAGTGGGGGGCTGGTGAAATGTACGTCCAGATCAGAGGCGCCGTGTTTGTCTCGTGTTCACGCGAGGTCGATGGTGTGGTACGATAAAGTTTTGGACGACCGAGGCGAAGTCATCGTGAATTTGATAAGTAAAAAGAGTCTGCCGTGCTGAACAGGCCAGACCAGACAAGGACGTTTAAGAATAGAGGGTCAGCCAACCTAAATGTCACACTCGCATCGAGTAGAACACGATTGCGAACGTTTGTCCTTTTTGGCAACACGATTGCGTATGTTTGTAGAAGGGTTAAAAGTACCATTAAGAAAAAATAAATAAACACGATTGCGTATGAAATTGTATGCAACGTTGTCAATTTTAATTTTTTCATCGTATTAATAAATAATATAATATAAAATAATAATAATATAAAAAATATTGAATAAATTTAATGTTTTAAAATAATTAATAAAAAAAGTTAATGGTAAAACAGTAATTAATAAATAAGTAAGATTAAATTTCGATTCTTTGACATCTATAGTCTACTATTTTTAAATATTGAGTTACATTTTTATGGATTTTTTTATACACATCATAATCCTGTATGGTGCTTTGGATTCTGTTTAAGTCTTTTTTTGCCATTTTCTTCACTATCCCATTATTAACCGATTGTATAATCGCTCTGGTTTAGAAATATCTATATAATATTATCTCTGTAATTGTACGACGTTGCATCAGCGTAATCAACCTATTTACTTAATCTAAGGATTTACAATTTACTTGATAATTCGATTGACAAAAATATAATTTCAAATATAAGACAGATTTTAGAAAAATAAAATGTTTAATTTGACTTCACTATATTATGAAACACATTTTTAGTTTACTCTGCTATTTTTTAAGCATCTCATAAGAAATATACAAATGCTATAAAATTCCAACCCTGGTCATATATACCGGGATGAAAATTGGCAACAGCGCTTAAAATTTCGTACGCAATCGTTTAGTTAAAAATCAGGTAAAATCGTACGCAATCGTGTACCTAAAAAAGGTATCGCCGATAACGAACGTACGCAATCGTGTTTTACCCCTCGCATCGCCCTTGGTGGCGCGCAGGGTGTCGGCCTTGATGGTCTTACCCGGTCTAACGTCTAGCGATCACAACGTAATTAGCATTAAAGTTGCATTCAGACCAAATGCGTTTCCGTTCACGGGTAATTCCGTACGGAAACGATATTTATGGAAAAATACTGATTGGAAATCATTCCGTAAGACCTTGAAAAGTTTAACGATAGCACGGTCAGCTGAGCTCGGTTGCCCGGTCGTAGATCCCTATGTAAACGCACTCTCGGAAGTGCTGTAAACGGCTTGTGAAATCCACATGAAACGGGCCGTGGTCGGACGGCTGAAACCGCCTTTTTGTTGGAGCTCTGACCTCGATAGCGAGCTCGCCCGATTGGTACGCTGGAAGCGCAAACTGCGCGTAGATCGCAACGCGTTCAGAAAGAGAGCCATAAGGAGGAAGTTCGCAGACCTCGAGCGTAGATACAACCGCGCCTGCTTCAGAGCAAGGCAGACAGCATGGCGCTTGTTCGTGACCGGCACCGTGAACGACGAGCCCTAGGGACCCGTCTACAAGTGGCTAAATTCCGGAGGAACACGGCCCTCGGAGAAATTATCAGCGTCCATCAGAAAAATGGACAGAACATTTACGTGTTTGCTTAGGGATACCGGCGAGAGACTTCTCGATCAACTGGTCCTGAGGATATCGACGCAACTGAGACCGCAGTACAGGCGGAAATCCGTAGAGAGACCGGCGTTTATGTAAGTAGATTCGAGTCGGCATTACCCGAGCTTACTCCGACGTTCGACCCGGTTGAACCGTGAAAGATGCCATATGGCGAATGAAAACATGCAAGGCTCCAGGCGTAGATGGGATCACGGCAGTAATCCTGCGGCAAAGCGTGGTCCGTCCTTAAAAAACAAATTACGTTTGCATTCAACAGTTTTCTGGCTACGAGGACATTCCCGAGCCCGTAGAAGGATGCGGTGCTGGTCGTGATTAGGAAATCGCCTGATAAGGACCCGTTGAAGGCTAGCTCATACCGACCGATTAGCTTACTCCCCGTTCTAGCTAAGGCACTGGAACTCATTATCGTGGCGAAAATCCGTATAGATACGGACCTCCATATGTCTGCCAGACACTTTAATTTTACAAAGAACCTATCAACCGTAGATGCGATAACACATGCTTTAAGTTGGTCAGACGAAAGGTGGGAAAAATACGCCATACGCCGTAGGCGTATTCTTAGATATATTGGGGGCATTTGACTGCCTCTGTTAGGCGCAACTTATAAAGGTGCAAAGCGTAAAATGCGGCTTTGGGTTGATCGCCCTGACGAAAAGCTACCTAGATGGCCGAAAGTCTAACCTGGCGATTGGAGACATGACACTCTCGACGACCCTGACTAAGGGTTGCCCGCAGGGCTCGGAATTTGGACCTGACCTCTGGAGATACGCGGTCAACCCGCTCTTATTCGGCGATCTCCCCTCGGTACAGAAATAATCTCCTGCGCGGACGATCTCGCGCTACTCATCTTCGGGAAACACAACACCGTTCGGAGCTTACGGAACGCGCGAATTCGCTGCTAGAAATAGCGTCAATATGGGCCTCTGATAGAAAACTAACCTTCTCGGCGGCCAAGTCGCAGACCTTGTAAATTAAAGGCTAACTAAGTAAGCCACTTGACTTTTGGTCTTGGGGGGGGGGGGGAGATCAAGATGACAACCAATCCTAAGGAATCCAATCCCAGGTCGAAAAGATCAAAATCCACGACGGTCGTCATCCGACGCGCTGTCGGCGAATGTTGATGCACAAACAAATTATACAATTTAACATAATATAAGTGAATGTTGTACACAAAATTAATTTCTTGGAGAAGTTAAATTTAAAATAGTTAGTCAACATAATTATTAGATCTCTTATACAAAAAATCATTAATAATTATTTTAAAATGTATCGTTAATTAACTGTAGAGGTAAAAATTGTGAAGTTACGATTAAGAATTAAAATCACGATCGCCAAAGAACCAATATTCATAATTTTGCACACAGGGTTAAATTTATTGATCTAAATTTAAATTATGGTATTGTACATTGGGACTCTAAGATTCTGCCTACGTTAGTTGGAAAAGAAAAGTGTGATAGACTTCCCGTTGTTATAACTACCCTAAAAAATAAACAGCTTTTGAGGGTTTCTCACCTTTCTAGTGGCACAGGCAGTGAAATATGTTCGGCAGTATAATATGATGAATTAGAAAACTGGGGATTATTACAAACAATTTTATACGTCAAGATTTACCAGTTATTTTAATTACATATAAATCAATAAAATTGTTTGATAGATTTAATATTCAGACCAATTTTTTATCATTGTATCCAATATTCCGGGAAGAAAATGAAGAGTATAAAAAAGGAAAAGATATAGTTGGATTGTTAAAAATCGTTAACGAATACCGCCGAATGCCATGTTAAACATAAGTAAATTCTAAATTTACTAAAAATGAAGAACAAAAGCAGTTTTTTTTACAAGTAAATACATTTTTGCAATAACTATTTAAGCTAATTTTAACTTTTGTTAATTTTTTCCAGACAGTTCAAGATTGCCGTAGAAAATATCCTTATCACAACCACGAAACTGTGTAAACTATATAAATAATAAGTATAAATATGATTACTAATATCTTCCCTATTTTACTTAAAATACTTTCTCATGTGACTTAACAAATCCAGTAAGTACGGACCAAATATAATTAAGTTTAAAAAATAAGGACCTCCCTAATATATACAAATATATACATATATAATATATATTTATATTTAGATGATCTGCAATGATCGTGTAGGGGTCTTGGGCGGCCTTTCACACAACGCGCAATATTATGTTGATAGTGGTTTTACGCAAAATTGGTGGGTATTGAGTCATGGCCTCGAATGAAAATCTTGCTTTGTATTGTACGCGGGAACACTAGGTAGACTACTGATGTGGCTATAATAGCGCACGACATTCAAAATAATTTTAGACAAATTTAATGCCGTAATGGCAAAAATATATATTATGGAGCTGCAGCACTACAATTTCTAAGGAGTTGTGTGTAGGCAATTATCTAGAAATTTAGTCTGGTGGCGCGATGTGTGTGTAAAGTAAATTAACATAAGTGTGTGTGAGCTGTGAGTTTCAACGAAACTTCAAACAATAATAATGATGGCCATAACACGTTTGGGTACATAGGACATGGGTATTAATATAACATTTTAATCATAGGTTGCTTTGCGCTTTAAAAGTGACATCATTAATAGTTTAGTGATGGTTTCTTCAATTAATTTGTCATGAATCAGGGCTCGAGACTTATAGCACTAAAAAATCATGAAATATGCGCTATTATATGCACCAAAAAAATGTAAAATATGCACTAAAAATATGAAAATATGCTTTAAAATTTAAAGAAAAATTTGTATATAATTTTACAGTTATAATTTTCTACAAATAATGACTAAAAATTCTTTCCTGGTCTCATTAATTTGTATGTGCTGAATTTTGTCAATCTGTAAAATATAATTATTTCAAATCAATAAACCATTAAAAAGTAACTTACAGTTTGTACCTTCATAATTGCACTGTATTATTATGTGTTTCCGAATATTTTCAAACTTGAAAGATCTTCTGTTATTGCTTAATAATGTTTTGTACACGGAAAATGAGCGCTCTACATCGACCGATGTGATGGGAGCGTACTTGAAATAAGGAATATCACGACTAGAAATTTCTTCTGGAAACCCGTTTAATCCTTCAATGTCTTCAGTACCCGATAACATGCGAGAAATATTTTTTAAAAGCGTTAGACCATAATTTTTTTCTAAAACATTTTTTAGTTTTGACTGTATTTTTAACCCAATTTGACCACGTAGTTTTTCGAATGATTTTTCTACATCATTTATTATTTGAATTGAGTCAAATAATAATAAATCCTGTTCTTGTAGTTTTTTCAAAGATTTAGTTAGAGTTGAAAAATTTGATTTGATAAAAATAAGATCTGTATCTATACAGTTTTTATTTATGTATTTTTTTGCCTCTGATGCTGACGGCATCGTCGTTGTCAAGTTTTTCAAAAACAGAACGAATTATATTTAAATTATCGTAGTAATAATTAGAGGCCGTTATCCATGTACCCCATCGGGTAATGATAGGTTCTGGAGGAAGACTTATTTCGGGAGCTTCAGATTTAAAAAGTTGTATACGGTTTGGAGCTTTTCTAAATGTTTTTTTAACACTGGCTATGACTTTATCAATTGATTTGAAATGTCCTCTAACTTCTTCTGCCACCCTATGAAGGCCATGGGCAGCACATGTTACATGAATTATTTTAGTGTACAGGGCTCTAAGTGCTGTAGACGATTTTATCATGTACGGCGCAGCGTCAGTTAAAAATAGTAATACTCTATCACGTTCAATACCCATTAACTGAATAGAATCATCAAACAGTTTGCTTATCGTTGAATAATTGGTTTTTTCCAGCTCTTCCGAATTTATTAAAAATATTTTTCCCGGTTGATCTACTTCCAAAATGCCCACTATAACATTTGCAATGCATCGCCCTTCTATGTCTGAAGTTTCGTCAATGCTAAGCCATAAATTCTTGTTGGAAATTTTTGATTTAATTTTTTCCATTGTTTCAATATATATATCATCGACATATCCTTGTCTTAATGTAGATTCCATTGGAATTTCTTCACTCGTGTAAGTACTTAAAAAACTGCGGAATCGGTTATTTGAAAGTTTATTTAGAGGTATGTTAGCTGATAATAAGGCCTGACACAAATCTTTATTGAAACATGATTTCTTACTTGAATGTGTTAAAAATTCCTGTTGTGTTTTTACTGATTCTTCTTGTTTACGTTTAATTGCTTTAGTATGTTTGTCAGTTTTAAGATGTTGAGTTACATTGAATTTTTTTTCACAATTTACTTTAATTTCACAGTATTTGCAGAAAAGAATAGATGAATCGTGTGAAAACGTATCTGAACCGAATTCTTGTACATAGCTTCTTAACCGTCGGGCTAGGGATAATTTATCTTTTGGTATGGTATAAAAAATATGTTTTAATGAAAAACACAAAGCTGAACAAAGAAAAATTTATAAATTAACAAATTCATTATACGAATAAAAACGTACATACGAGCGCAATCAAAATTCGACGTAAACTAATCGATTACATCGTTGTAGATCGAACAGTCTATAATTATTGAGTATATAAGCAAGTATGGTCGAAGTCGATAACAGAAACAACATTAAGATAAAAGATACGATAAACACAATATTGTCTTGCATTGGGATATTTTAGGAATATTTTTTTTAATCGACAATGAGTTTTATAACGTTCCAAAACTGTCGATCACTGATGAGTGGCCGAAATATGTATTGTTGCAGTATTGAGTTTTCGATTTTAACATTAATTAGCAATAAATAGCAAAATAGTCGAAAAAATAACAAAACCTCTAGAATATGCAAAAATATGCACTAAAAACTTTTGGTATTGAGTTCATTTTTGTCTGAAATGGATTTATTGCTTACTCTGCTATCTTTTCATAAACTACAAAAAAATATGCAATTGCTACTAGTCTCGAGCCTTGGTCATGATTATGTTCACCATTTATTGAAATTACCGTTTTTAAAATGGCAGTTAATTTAGCAGTGACAGTTACCATTCGTGCAACGAAAAACTTTAGTTGTATCTTTGTTGTCTCTAAACTCACTAAATTTATAACTGTTAATCGCAACACACTTTTTCCAACGTCGGGTTTCAAAAATATCAGAAATGTTCACGTCCATAATTACAAAAAATAAAATAATCTTGCCGATTGGAAATCTAAATCGAAACTGAACATTGAAAATTCGAAACGTTGAAAAATTTAGCTAGTTTCATAAACCATATCTTATAAAGATAAAATCGCTTTTTTGCGATAACCTATTGGCAATTAGCGTATGTGCCCAAACGTCCTATGTGTTTGTGTACCTAAACGTGTTCTACATTTACAGGTAAAAATCGATACCTAAGAGCACACATGCGCTATGTCCAATTTGGCATAATTGAGATATTGACATCGTTAAAATCATTACACAATATATAATCAAGTGCACATACGTACTATGTCCATTTATGATAAAAATAAATAGAAAATACGCTAAAATGGAAAATGTTATGTCCTTGATATTTCGTTTATTGTAGTGCACACAAATCTTAAGTCCATGCTATGTCAAGGCTGTGTACAAAACGACGAGCTCAAATGTGCTATGTCCAAAAATGTACCAAAATATGTAAATAATATGTATCAAAATAGATTCACTGGGATTTCCTATTTATGTGGTAATCAGAAAGTCGGTGAGTGAAAATAATATTATTATTACTCGCGAATCATAACTCATCGTCGGCACTATCAGTTGACACCAGAACTAGTAGAACTATAGTACACATATTATCTTATAATATAAAACCAAAACGAGCTTCCTGGGTTTTTTCGACAGAGTGCTCTGGTTTAGTGTACTGGCCAATCGGAAACTTAAAATTTTTTCTCATCGTCTTTCTTATCTGATATCTCTCCCGCGCGACGTTATCGTTATCGTTATCTCCCGCCGCCGTCGTTTTTGTTTGTTTTTCTCATACGGTTTTTTCCGCTTTTCGCCCGATTTTCCGTTCTTTGGCGACCTTTTTCCGTCGCGTTCTCGACGCTACGGCCGAGAGCGGTTTTTTTCGTCCCGTCCCCGCGCGTTTTCCGATCGCGCCTCTCGCGAGTCGCGCGTCCCCGAATTCCGTTCGCGGCCGTCGCCGTCGCGTCCGGAAAACGCGTTCTCCGGTCGTTTATCGTGTCGTCACGTGTGTACTATTTTTTTTTTTTACGATACGATAAATCCTTTATCCCTATCCAATACGCGTTTTTTTGTTTTCGGCGTTTCCGCGACCTCACCGTCTCGATAGCGTATAAAATACGATCACGTGTATAAAAAAGAAATGTGCGCGCCGTCCGTGACGTACGTCAGACATGACCAGATCCTTATGCGTATTATACAAAAACATCGCGAAATCGTTGCTCTCCGGTCGTTGTAATGCCTTTGATCGCGTACGTTTGGGGCGATATCGAGATGTGTGTATGTGATATTAAACTCGGTACGTCTTTAAGACGTACACGATTAAATAATGTAACGAATACGTCGGAAACGCTCTAAACGACGATAAACGTGCGATTTACGGTTTCGCGACACGCGAATCGTAAAAATCGTATCGCTTAAACGACGTATACTATGGTATTCGTCGCATCTCTAAAACGGTTTAAGTACTCGATATTCAGTCGTGATTCACAACTCGAACTGTAGTCGATAGGTGTTAGGATAGGTTCCCCGACGATAGGTAGGCAGGTTCGAAACCCGTTCCGGCGATAATCGGGCGGCTCCATAAGAAACCGTGTATAACGGATTTTTTGCATTTTTTTTTTCATTTAATTCGATCGTTATTAATTGCCGTTTTCGTTTTGATATCCAATCTCACGCTACTACTCATAACATATTTTTCAAATTTTAAAAATGATTTTTGATCTCACGCGTTTCATTTTATATTGCTCGATTGATGATGTCAAAATATATTATATTACAATATACTTTACACGGACATTAAATCACACAATAGTATTCGAATAAACCGATTATAGTTATTGCTATATAACAGTCTGCACGATTCAAATGTACATATGTGATATGCATTTTATATTATAGCCCGAGAACGTTCTATTGATGACGATACAGTTGTTTCACTCAGTTTTGACGGTGAATTCACTATTTTATATGTTTAGCCTTTCAGTTACTTACATTTGAAAGATACGGGGGAAAAACAGTAGCAAATTTTTTTTCTTTTGATTTTTAAATATTTTGTCATTACAGAAAGCGCATAATATTTCTTTTCGATATCTAACCATCTATAAAATATGAAAAAAAATATTAATTATGTATAGTTTTTTTGATTTTCAACTCGCTAACGTTTGACATGCATTTCCATAATACGTTTAACATCTCTCCTTTACGCCTACATCGTCCGCGATTCGACGCAGTCGGATCGCCTACCTGGGAGGTTCAAACGCGTTTAATTGGATTTTCAGTGGTGATCGCTTGAAAAATCGAGCGCTCGATTCGACTTAAACTTTTTTGCGTACTAAACAGCACAACGCTTTCGACGTCAGGAGGTATGACAATCCGCCGCAGGCGGATTGCCCTGTCAGTAATCGGTATTCACTGGACGATGACTGATACCCAGACACTCGATTGCCGTTTTCGTAACGAGCTACGGGACGAAGTTCTCCCGACGTTAGGTAGGCAGGTTCGAAACACGTCCCGGCGAAATCCGGACTGTACGATAACTGACCAAATATTCGGATTTTTTGCATTTTTTTTTTTTAATTTTTAAATTTTGTTAATTAATTGTAATTTCTGTTATCAAAAAAATGATTAAATATATATAGTTTTTAGATCTTCAACTCCCTAATGTTTGACATGCGTTTTCCATAATATGTTTAAAATCTCTCCTTTACGCCCACATCGTCCGCGATCCGACGCAGTCGGATTGCCTACCTGGGAGGTTTAAACGCGTTTAACTGGATTTTCATTGGTGATCGCTTGAGAAATCGAGCGCTCGATTCGACTTAAACTTTTTTGCGTACTAAACAGCACAACGCCTTCGACGTCAGGAGGTATGACAATCCGCCACAGGCGGATTGCCCTGTCAGGAATCGATATTCACTGGACGATGACTGATAACTAGACACTTAATTAATTTTTCGGAATGTATTTATTTATTTTCCATGCACAAAAGCACAGGGCAAGCTACGGGACAAGGTGTATTACACCTGTGAATTTAATGAAATGACCGACCACTAGACGCTCGAATTAGACTTTTATTATTTACGCGTTTAAAACGACACCGCCAAAGTGTAGAGCCACCACATCAGAGGTACCAACATGTCAAACGTCGTTATCACTGGTTTTGCCTACTAGACTTTTCTAACTGCTGTATTCTTAAGTCCTGTCACCGACCTAGGAAATTCACTTCAAACGATATTCAGCTACCTAGGGTACTCACATACAGCGAGTTTTACCGACCTAGGGTATTCACATACAGCGAGTTTCACCGACCTAGGGTATTCACTTACAGCGAGTTTCACCGGTGCTAGTGTAGATATAAATTAAATAATAATTTCATTTTAATCTATGCTGATACGCAGTATACGACTGTCAATAATTATAATGTTGCGTGCCAATATCAGATCCAGATCCAAGGTGTTATTAAAATGAATTGTACAACTTTTAATTACAATAATGTTTAATCTGTATAAATAAAATACATGTAACTGATATAAGAAGTGGCTGAGTGTCGTGAAGTTGCTCTGTTCTTCGTAGCTCTGGTACATCTGCCCTTGTTGGTCTTCGGACTCCCTTATATACAAGAAAATATCTTGTTGTTGTAATCGTCAACCTTCCAATTTAGATTAATTCTTGGAATTGTTTTCACATTTGAAACAACAATCTCCAGGATGTTATCGTCTTACTGGCAATTCTTGTAAACGCAAAACGACCTCGCCTAAGAACTACTATTTTGATTTATTACAATGTTTTTACAAAATATGAATCTAATATTCGTATACATTATAATTATTAGATCACATATATATTTAGATCACTATTGCTAATACCTATAGCAATATTACACATATATTACATATTAGCATATCTCGTAGCTCATGAATATTATATTATATTATATTATATTATTAGTACATCTCGTAGCCCATAACAATAACGATTATTCCAATTTTTAATATTTTAAAAATACGCATAAACTGGTTTTGTGAGTCGGTGTTGTTATCGGTTACAATTTTAAACAGTACCCAAGGTTTTGTATGAAAATGAGTCGTAATAACATTAATATTATTGAAGAATGGTTGGACGAAGTGACAAATGATGACGAGGAAAACGCTGCGATAGTTAATGAACAGAATTTAGTTGAAGGTAAGCAATTGTATATTTATAATTAAAATAGCGTAAAAATTAATTACTTCAGTCCTCGATTATTTTAATTTAATTCTTTATAGGTATAACATATGAAGATAACGTAGTTTACGAATATAAAGTAGGTGAAAATGGAGTATTGACGCTTGCTCAAACTTTCAATAATGAACGTGGTAAATAAATAATTAATGTTAACATTTTTTTTTATTATTTATTTATTTTATTTATTTAATCATAATGCAAGAATGAACTTATAACTATTTATAAACGAGGTTTATATTATAAATAAAAATTTTCTGATCGTTATGAATATTATGATAGATGAATTCGATAAACTACACACTGGTGTCAATCCACCAATTGTTGATGTGGAAGTAACTGAAACAATAAGTAATTGTTTTAATTCAAAAAATGAGTGGTGTGATCCAACTAAAGAAAAAGATGATGGGGATTTAAGACATTTAATACATTTAATTCTAGTGTAAATTAAGTTATAATATAATAACTAACCTAACCTATATATTATATAATATTTCTAGCAGTCAAAAGAAAACGAAAAGGTTTTGCAGATCCAAGCCAATGGGTAAAGAATAAACGCAAACAGAATAGAGCAGCTGGAAAAATGTATGTGGATCGAAAAGGTAAGGTTAGACCTGAGAAAGAGGTCAAGTCGATTGATTGTAAGTGCCGATATTCGTGCAAAAACGTTAGTGCTGCACAGCAAAAAATCTTGTTGGATGAATATTGGAGTAAAAGTGATATTGCCCGACAAAAAGATGTGCGTGAAGTTGGCACCACCACTCTGTGCTACAAACTTCTGACCTCAGCATATATTTTGCAAATTATTTGCATTATTTTGCATGTGCTAAATTTGCTATGCAATTTTAATTTACCCTCCTCAATCCGGATAAAACATTTTCTCTTGGTGGTGCCAATTTGCGCTACAGCACCACAACTTGTCTTACAACTTACGACCCTCAAGCATATATTTTCAATTATTTGCTAAAATTTGCTTTGCAATTTAATTTGCATACTCACTCATCCACGCAAACATTTTCTCTTGGTGGTGCCAATTTCACGCTGTCGCACCACAACTTGTACTTCAAACTTCGACCTCAGCATATATTTTCCAAATTATTTATAAAATTTGCTTGCAATTTTAAATTCTGCATGCTACTCAATCACGCAAAACATTTTTCTCTTGGTGGTGTCCAATTTCACGCTGGCACCACAACTTTCATGCTACTCAAACTTCTGACCTCAGCTATATATTTACAAATTGTTGCTAAGACGCTACTGCAATTTAAATTTGCATACTCCTCAATCCATACAAAACATTTTTCTTGGTGTCACGCTGGCACCGACTATGTGACTACAACTTTACGACCTCAGATATATTTGCAAATTATTTGCTAGATTGCTATACAATTTTAGATTGCATACTCACTCAATCCGCAAAACATTTTTCTCTTGTTGGTGCCAATTCACGCTGGCACCACAACTTTGTGCTACAACCACGACCTCATATATTTGCGGTGTTGCTAAAATTTGCTTTGCAATTTTAGAATTTGCATACTCTCATAATCCACGTATTTTCTCTTGGTGAAGGGTGCCAATTTCACGCTATTTTCTAACTTCTGTCTTACAAACTTCTGACCTCAGCATATATTTTGCAAATTATTCCCAATCCATTTTAGAATTTGCATACTCACTCAATTACCTACCACAAAATTGTTTTCTTTGTGTATTAACTTCACTCTGGTACCCATAATATAATGTAATAATATAAACAGTATCTATAAAAATTTGTCCAGTAAGTATACCATGTGGTATTTAATATATATATTTCATGTATTATATCTTATAAATTTTAATTAAGTAGGTATATAATATCTTGTTAAAATTTATTATGCATTATTGACAAAATGATTATAGAATGTTGTTAAATCGATAATAACATTTTTGAATCAACTTTGAAAAACATAATTAAAAATAAGTAACTGTTTGTATAAATAATAATATTCACAACCTTTCAATTTCTAAAATATGAATTACAATTTATAGTATAATATTAATAATAAAAACATACTCATTAAAAACATTTTAAATATAAATTTAAATAGGTTTAACCTATAAAATTAGATACAATTCGACTTAAATTATATATAGATCTGTATGCCATTTGACAGTTACAAAATAGAAAATATTAAAATATTATAACTATATTTAAATCGATAAATATCATATCCATTTCTAAGTAACTTTGAATTAAAACGCATGTTACTTTTGTATAAAATAATAATAATAAAAATTTTACATTTTGAAAATTTAAATTACAATAGTCAATATAATAACAGGAATATAATAAAAATAATAATAATAAACACTTTATTTTGGACCCATAAAATCGAAACATTATTTTCATCGTGGACATTGGAATATATTTTTAATATTAACATATTAAAAACAATTTTAATTTATAATTAATTTTGAATATAAACAAGAAGGTGAGGACATATTTCTAATTTATCAACGTTTTAATTACAGTGATTTTCTTAAATAGATCATTATGCATTTCACTTGCCATTTGATCGTCTAATATATGCAACGTAATGATTACCACTATAACCAACTGCACCATAAAATGTATAACTGAAAAACCAATTATATTTTAAAAATAATAATAATTAATAATTATAAGTTATTCAAATGTTAAGTACATACCTTGTGTCGTTTAATTTATATCAACAAGAAAATTATCAGTGTAAATTTACTTTGATCAGCATAGACATCGGTTTCAATAAACAAATGATTTTGGAGATGTCTAAATGATGTTATGACCTCATTACGAACAGT
>NW_020271246.1:21088-22058 GCF_002803265.2 Melanaphis sacchari | reverse complement strand
ACTGTGAATGTCCGCAATTGGTGAATGCTGACAGTCACCTGGTGAATGTCAACATACACCTAATGAATTGGCGAATGTTGAAAAACTAAAATAATACAGACATTTACTAGTGGATGTTGATATTTACGTTAGGATTTTGGACAATGTTGACATACACAACAAAATTTTGGTTAATGTTGACATAGAGACGTATTCGCACATATATTATTATTAATAATAATAGTATTTTAGTATTTTATGTTATAAAGTAGAAACAACATAATATCTTTAATTAAATCAAAAAAATTATTATTATTGCTATTATTATTAAACAATATTATACTATATTATATTTGTATAATTATTAGGTATTTAAATTATGATTATTTTATAATATTACTTATTACAGCATGACAGACTGTCATGACATTGTGTACTACATAAAATGCCAACATTTCTACATTTACACTTTTTTGTAGTACACTTTGTTTTACAGTTACATCTTGTATATCCTTGCCCACCAATCAATGAATTTGATGTAGAAGCTTAACACTGTACACACTGAAAACTGGTTTCTGGTGTATAATCGATTTATAACACCGTTTTTTGGTAGCTAATTTATAAAAATCATTATCTACTATATCTAATACTACAGCTAAAATATTTTGGGGATCCATTTTACTACGATCAACATCTGGAACTCGAATACGGACAGTTTCTCCAACATTAGCCGGCTGAAACTTTTGTTTTGAAGTTCGCAACATTTTTACAGCTTGCACTTGAAGATTGGTGATTGCTACTTCTCTATTCAAAATTATTTTTTCTTTTCTTCTAGAAATTGATTTATCTAAAAAATTAAGTGATTTGAATAAATTAAGTTTCGTTCATTAGTTTATCTATTAATAGTTAAAACGTACTTGACATTTTTTTTTCGTGTTGTTCGTCATCACTCGACTCTTGCAGACTTTCTCGATCAATGTTTTCAGAATCT
>NW_020271246.1:0-21078 GCF_002803265.2 Melanaphis sacchari | reverse complement strand
TCGATCAATGTTTTCAGAATCTGTTAATCATTTTCAAGTATTTATTATTATTTATTTCAATTTCATCAACTGAATATAATTATTAAAGGTACGTACTCATATTTTTTATTATGTTTTCCAAATGCTCTTCCGATTCAAGTTCATGTAATTTGTCTCGAGGAAGAGAAGACGAAAACAGACCCATTTTGGCTTTTGTGCCAAACATAGCTTCATACGGACTTTGCTTTATACCTTCATGGTATGCTGTATTTTTTGTAAATTGAACAAAATATAGACCATCCGCCCATCTATTCGTATTATTTTCGTACATCCGTGCTCTTAATAGGTTTTGAATATCTTGATTAGCTCTCTCTATTGAACCTTGTGTTTGGCTATGGCGTGGTTTGCCGTGTACTATTTTTACACCATCCCACATTAAACACAATTCTGTGATTATTTTATTCACAAATTCCCTACCGTTATCAGAATGCAAAATATTTGGTGCCCCGAAAGTTAAAAATATATGTAACAAATTATGGGCAACCTCTTCCGCAGTTTTAGATTTTAACGGCCGTAGTTGTATAAATTTTGTCAAATGATCTTGATAATTTAAAATAAATTTGTATTCTCCATCTTTACATGTTTGCATATCAACAAGATCTATTTGGCATCGGGAATTCAACTCCGAACTTATTATAGGCTTCACAACAATACCTTTTCTAGGCGCTTTTTGTTTTGTTTGACATTGAATGCACAAACTCAAATACAGCATAACAATTTCATATGTAATATTTTTGTACTTACATTGCAATTCTTTAATCATCCGAGTACGTCCACCGTGACCAGTTTGAATGTGTATTTGTTGAATAATGTCAAATAATTCTTCATTTTTAACATAATATTTTATATTTGTTTCTCCTGGTTTTAAAGGAACTATAAGTTTATTACTTCCGAGTATATTCAAAACATCATACCGCTTTAATCGTCGATAGTCATTACGTTGTTTATTAGCTTTATCTTTTGAAATGTTCACTTCACTAATTAAAAATTTATATTTTTCAGCTGATAGAAAAAAAGAATTATCATTTCTTTTTTTAGATATTAAATCATTAAATTTATTATAAAATAATTCGCGCATGTTTTCCATTTTTAAAAAAAAAATCGTAAATAAAAATAAAAATATACAACTAACTAGGTACGTTGAATGACAATACCACACTAAATTATAGCAAGACAGGATAGCATGGAGGTTATCTAGATATAATAAAAGTAGTTGGGTAAGGCAATAAAACACTTTATCGAAATTATTAACTTGTACAATACTTTATGCATAGGTACTAGATAGTATGTAACAAAACATTTTATCAAAATTATCAATTTGTATAATACCTGTTTTATAATTGCAACCCTTCCGTTATTCCTAAATTAGATTAAATAATATCGGCATTACCAACATTCACCAATACCGTTGTATAAATGTCGACATTCACTAGTGTATGTTTACTAAGGTCACAAATTTAATCAATAAGTCGACATTCACCAATGAATTTAGTGTATGTTGACATTAACCGGTGACTGTCAGCATTCACCAATTGCGGTCTTTCACAGTAACATAAATATTAACTGTAAATAAAAGTAATATTATTTTTTTATAAACATTAATACATAATATTTATTTTTTTTTTTTTTAAGATATTTACTTCGAGCTTTAATGACTATAATTAAGTATTTTAACACTCACCTATGTCTTTGGCTTCTAAATACAAAAAACATTTTTAAAATAAAAATTTTGTAATATTAATGACATTAGTTAAATTGTCTCAGGTTCTTTTATATTTTAATAACGTAAAATAAAAAAAAAGGTTCTAGTATAATTTATTCTTGTTTACGTTTAAGAAAATTATCTATTTTTTTTTTTTTTTTTATTTAACTGGATTTACGAATATACCACGTTACTAATTTATAATAAAAAATTGCAAATCCATCAAGAAAAAAATAACTTTAACTTTTAATGATAAAAGCAATCTATCAAGAACTAATGAATAAATCAACGTTATAGTTTTCAAATCAAACAAAGAAGTATAAATAACTTAATCCATCGTTGGTAAATATATTGATTATACTAACATTTCAACATAAATATACACAAAATCACTTACTTATTGATTTATTGAAACTTTCTAAAATTTGAATAATATTTTTTAGTTAGAAATTTTGATATTACTGAAATCAACGTTCGCAATAACAAGCAATTTGAAACTTTTAAAATATTTCTTTTTTATAACAATGTAAAACTACGTTAGTCCTAATTAATAATCAATATAAAAAATAAAACAATTTAATCATTAATCACAATATGATCATGATATTATATGACATAATCAATAACAATATAAATAATAAGACAATATGGTGATATAATATATACAGTACCCGACGCTTATATTACAGTCCTCAGTGTTCACAAATATTACATACTGAATAATGGTATGATACGTCTGACCTGGGACGAGTCCGAAAAGGCGATTTGATGTGCCTTTACTCGTACACTACAAAAAGACACGTTGTTTGAAAGCCAGCGGCATCCTACGAAGGTGACAAAATATAATTATGTTGCTTCCAACGCAATGACGACAAAAACGCGGCATAAAACATATCAAAAAACACGGCTTTCCAACCGCGACATTTTTGTTCAACGTTGCTCATTCGCCGTGCGGAAGAGAAGAGAGCGAGCTAGGAAAATTTGTGAACCGTCATCGGACCGTTAGCAATGTCGCGGACTCACGCTTGCGGCTAATGGCCGACCGAATTAAGAACTGCGTCCAAAAAATATACACTTAACATATCGTTTATCTGCTTAAACATTCTTTGATACTTCAATGGGCTAACAAATTTTATAGCTATAAATCAAAGCTATATACGCGTTTTTGTTTGTTATAACTGGAAATCCTTGGGTTCGAGGTATTAGAGTCATACGGGTCTACACAATTGCATTTTCAAGATGTAAGAACACAATCATGGCCAAGCCTTAGATCTTTTGTTGCAGAAGGAATATAGGAGTAGGATAGCTGCATATACAGAAACTCCAGGTACAGCAGATTTACCTAGTCTATTTAGTCCAAAATACGATCACCACACACACTGACACATACTCTTTTGAATTTTTATTGAATTGATAAACAAATGAGTTTTAATGATTAAACAGTTATTTCAAACCAGCTATATCGATACTACGGCAAGACGGCTATATAAAAATGTGGATGTACCATATTTGACTAGTAGAGGGAACATAACTATACTGTAAAAAAAAACATTTTTTTTTAACGCTGTTTTTATGAACACAATTTATACTTGATTTTTTTTATGATGTATTTGGAGATTATGACGGTGTTCATCGTTTATCGCTGTTTACAAAACTAGTTATGATAACACAACGATTATTAACTAATAATCAAATTTTACTGAACCATAACATTTTTTTTTTCAAATTTTTTGGAACACCATAGAATTACATTTTCGTCCCCTGGTTTATCGTATATTTATAATCATATTACTTACTCATATAGAATTTATTCATCACACTTTCTGTAAAAAATAATATATTAATATCGAAATACTATCGTATTAAATTAATATAACCTAACCTTGAAACATAGCGATAAAATAAATCCACTAATAAAGCCTCCATTTTTAAAACACATTCGAGACGAATCACGTGCGAGGCACGTAATACAACTATATATAAAGAAAACGGAACATTTTCGTTCTTTTTTTTCCTCTCGGAGACGAGCAGTTTTTGCCACTTTTTGTACAATTATTATGGTTTTGCCGCGTTTAATCAATTTTCATGATTTTTTTCACTGTAATACAGTAAAATTGCTGTAGTTTTTGTTAAAAAGAAGTTATTTCCATAACTTGAATACATTATATTTTTCTAACCGGTTAAAATACAATCAAAAATTACAAAAAAAAAGTCCAAAAAACAATTTTTGTTTTAATATAAAACCTCAAAAATAACATTTTACTTTATTTATAGTAAATATTATTTAGTTATTAACGAAAAAAACTTAAACATAAAAAATAATCGTAATACTCATTATACACGGGTAGTATATTATAAAAATAATAAAATATTTAAATGCTAATGATAATTTTTAATTTACAATAATTACAACCAATAATTATTTATCGTAGATATGATATTTTTTAAAAGTCGTCAATACATAATGGTGTATCTCACTGTTTGTAATAAATCGAAGTATCTTTGCTTCTTATTTTGCAACTTATATATTTTATTTTATCTGCACAAACTTTACAGACTCTTCTAGGATTTTGTTTTGATGCTGTTAATGGTATACGTGCAATAAAATGTCGTCCTGTTAGCCGATTCGTAACCGTAAATTAGAGTTTATTTGATTATAACTACTTTTTTGCCATCTGTAAGCCCAAATTAATTATAAATGTCCTTAATGTAATTTTTTTGTGTTGATTCACTCTGTTCTTCAATATGTAACTATTCACAAATATTACAAATAAATAAATTTAAGAATATTTTTTTCTACCATTTTAAACTTTTCCTCTGAAATGGATAATATGAAACCATTTGATCTCCGTGATCAATACCTGTTTTATTTATATTGTCGTCAATAATAGCATTAAGTTTAAACTTTAAATGTTCACCAGTTTTAGATCTAATTAAGACTTGTTTCATATTTGCGGAATGAAATGTTGATAACATCAACACGTCTCTTGTATCTCTCCATTTGATACATACCAAAGGACCTTGTTTTGCATATCATTTCACCTTTTTGTAATTTTACCTTTATGGCTTCTTTAGGTAGTCCTTTACAACTAGACATCGCCGTACCTATTCCATTTATTACCCATTTATAACCCACTTGCGCCCGAAATATTTTTAATGAAAAGGTGTTAAATCTGTGCGACGTTGCCAAACTGTATTCTGGAATACAAACAATACTACTTATTACCTTATAAAGTTAAAAGTTTTGTACATATTACTTTTTCCGTTTTAACCATTTTTAATTTTTACGTTACACTCTTATCGATATTATCGAATATCGGTCCATTTTATCATAATTGGACTTCATGACGACTCTTACTTCTCTCTATGTATGCGTTGTGCAATCTTACACAAACTACAAATATCTTACTAGAGTATTATACGTGAGTTTCAAGTGTTTAAAAATGGAATTTAATATAATAATTAGTAATTACTACTAAAAATCGTGAGTGTTTAATTTTTCGTAACTTTAAATTCCACTTTAGTAGAAATTTGGTTTCGGGAAGTATTAGTTGGCATTGCATTAAAAATGATCGTAGTACGTATGTAAAAACAAATTGTTCAAAATTAACACTAATCAAGATTAAAGATATCCATAACCATGAACCGAGTACTATTGAAAATTTAAATTTGATGGAAGTTAGAAGTGAGTGCAAAAGAAAAGCGTGCGAGGATTTAAATTTACGGCCTAATAAAATAATACGCATGGAGCTATCTTCATGTAGTACATCCAAATTTTCTAATATAAATAATAGAAAATCTATATACCGTGAACGACGAAAAGTATGACACGGTACGCAAAGGTCGCCGGTACAAAGTACAGACACCGCAGTGATCGGCCTACACTATCACCACCACCACGGGTAAAATCACGATATTGTCAACTCTCCCACCAACACCGTAAAAGGTCTAGGCGGGACGGGAAGACAAGGCGTGCGAGACGAGTACCGGCACCCGACATTTCAGCACTTTATCTTTCACACCCAAAGGTGTTACTTCACCGTCGCTGGTAACCATCTTACTGTATACATGGTTTTATTCTTTTTTTTCTTACGATATATTGTTTTTTGCTATACACATAGTTGAAAACCACAATTTGTGATCAGAAACGTTTTTTTATTTTATTTTAATATAAAGTATTATAGCACCGGCGTTATTCTGTGTTTTTTTTTCTTGTATATGATTTACGCATGAAAAATCTAACTCAATAAATTTACGACAGCTGCCGAAGCCGCGTCAAGTACTGCCCCCTATTCCTAAATCACTTTATGAGGCAATCACACAAATTTCCAATTTACAAGTTTTGACAAATAAAAACAAGCAATTTAAATTTGTTGATAGTGAAAACAATATTATATTGATAACGTGCAAAACGAATTTAAACTTTTTATGCAATTATAACCTAACCTTCATATTTTAATCAAATGTATGGTATACATGGTTACAAAAATGGATTTTTTATATCTTTAATTATTGCATTTTTGCCCTCAAAATCATTTGATTGCTATCTAGCAATGTAGAATTTTATATGTGAATTATGTATGAAGGGAATTCAACAACTGTTTAATCCAATATCAATTCATCTAGATTTTGAAATTGCTGCTCATAAAGTTTTCAGAAACGTATTTAACAATAGTACCATAAAGGCATGTAGATTTCACTTGGGTCAGTCTTGGTATCGGATGATAAAATCTATTACAGATCTGAAAAAGATTTATAATGATCAGTCTTCCGATATAGCCAAATGGTTAACAATATTCTTAGGATTACCATTTTTAACGTTGAATGAAGTCGAAGATGCTTTTTTCGATATTCAAAATTTAACGCCAGATTTTAATTTATCATACTTATCAGAATTTTCGGGCTATATATAGTATAAATATATTATTATTGGGTGTAAATTTCCACCATCAATTTATATAATTATAATATGAAATAAAAAATATAACCAGAGTACAGTATTTAAAAAAAAATTGTTTATAAATTTAGAAGGATTGATTTATCATAAAAATATTTTTTATATACTTTATTTTATTATATATGTGTGAAAAAAAAATCAACATTATTAATTTTTATTTAAATTTTTTCAATATTTTTTTAATATAAATATTGACTTATTATTATATTATTAAATTAACTTATCATGAAATATTTTTTATATACTTTTTTTTTTATTATATATCACCTAATATATAAGTAAACCTAACCTATCACAACGGCAACGTTGCATACAAAATGGGCGCATATGGACCATAAATCGGCAGGTAGTAGCTTATCTTTCGGGCGCATCTGACTATATCCCTCGGGTCGCAAATGTACTACTCTGGGGCGCAAGTAGGCAGTAGCCTTGCATATGTCATTTCACTTTTTTGTAATTTTGCCTTTATGACTTCTTTAGGTAGTCCTTTACGATTAGACATCACTGTACCTACTCTATTTGTATTTTTTTCCCAAAGAGCATTTAGAAGTGCTGGACTTGTATAAAACCTAGCCAATATTTCATTGCTGAAGCTCGGGATATCCCTGCATCGTCGTTCCTACCAGCATATCCAGTTTCTATCATAGTAAAAAAGCCGTCAGCATCACTGCAACCTAATAACACTATTGAGTGATATGCCTTGTAATTTAAATTACTCGAATCAGTATTTGGCAGTTTCTCGATGCGAATATGTTTACCATCTAAACTACCGATACAATTTGAGAGATTCCATAAAGACTTAAAACGTTGTGAAATTCGTTTCCATTGAGCTTTATTTGGTTTCTGCATCCAATCTTTATTCAACTTTTCCCAAAATATCTTGGTTGTCTCTGCTATGATGCGACCAAGAGTAGACTCTCTTCGACAAAAATATAAACCAAGCGAGACAAATTTAAAACCTGTAGTTAAATATCTATGTGATAAAAAAAGTATTAATTACATTTTTTAAATTAGTTAATCAAAAAATTTTCATTAATTAACTAAAAATAATTAGAAAACTGTATTAACATTTAATACCTAAATATTACCTAAATGGCCTAAACTAAATTTCATTAAAACATTTTACGTTTTATATTATTTACATGTATTATTCCAGTGAACGAATGTAAGGAGAAATGGAGGAATTTGAGAACTACTTTTGTTAGAAATATAAAAAGCTCTGATAGCGAATCCAAAGCAAAAATATGCAGTTTACGGTACCTTTCCTTAAAAGTAGTGCTGTACCAAGTATAAATTTTCCACCTATTCCATCAGATGAAAATGTTCAATCTACTGATATTGGGAAAACAACTCCCTATTGAATATATCCGATATAACAGAGTCTTCTGAAATACAAGACCAGCCACACTTCCCTCAACTGGAAACAGAACCTATGCCTCTCCCTCTCAAAACACCGACACAATCAAGTATTCTGTATTCTAGCCAGAAAAAAAGTAATCTTTCCAATGATGCTGACGAAGCCTTTGTTGAGTATTTTCAATCTAAAAAAGCTAAGATCAACAATTCTCCTATTGATATAAGAACCGACTCTATTAAACAGTTTTTGAATAGCCAAATACCAAATCTGCTGACTATGACTGATGCACAACTGAGAACATACAAAAGGAGATCTATTACCATCATAGATGATATACTTGGAACAAACCCTTATACTTCGAGTCCTGTTACATCCGCAGAAACATGTTTTCAACAATCTCCAGCCAGTTCGTCATTCTCATCCGAGGACGAAACCGATAGACAAAATTATTTACCCTTGTAATATTTTTAATTGTATTTGGTCGTCGAACACAGTTACAAAGTTTAAATTTTAAACACTCCCAATTACTATTGTTAATTGTAACTATTTTTCTTTAACTTTTATATTTGATTGTTTGATTTTTTTTTTTAAATGTTTAATTTGATATAAACATTAAATGTTAATTACTTAAGTATACTATTTGAAAGTATAGAATAGAATTATGTTGTTTTTAGTTATATATATATATATATTTACATTTATTATACATTTATAATTAAAACAAAGTATATTATAATAAAAAATGCAATTAATATTACTTTAATGTGATTAATATCCGTTCCTCTGGACTCACACATTCTTTCAGGTGAGTATTTTGCTGATAAATGGCCGGAAAAATAATTCTTACAAGTTCTTTATAGGACTCTCTAGACATCCTATAAAATGCCAAAAATTTTACATCGGTTTCTTGTAATTCTCTGGTCGCTACAAAAGTTCGGCAGTTGATATTTTTCTCAATATAAGGATGGACCCAATATTTCCTTTTCTTTTTTGTTTGCATCCTTCTGTACCAATAGTACAAAACAATATCTTCTTCATCACTCAAACTAGTCAAACTTGACATTTTTTTTAAAAATTGAAAAATAAATTGTAAACAGATCAAAATAAGTCACGCGATTGACACTGTACGATCGACTGAATATAATTTCGTGTTGGTGGACCTCAAATCGCACTTATCGTATTTAAATCGCGTCACGTGTCAATTGTGTAGTGCGCGGAAGGCCTTAGACTGAAATTTTATTTAAGTTGGCGAGTACCCCTCGTAAAACTGTTCTAGATCCGTGACTGGTAATAAGTACCTCTTACAATAATCAAATAAACTATAGTAATTTTTGATGCTATTATAAATTGATATATTTTTTAACTTATCTTATCTTGAATATTATAAATCGTTTCTAGTAATGGCACATTCAAATATGTATATAAAACAACAAATTGTGCCGAGTCTTTCCACAAACATTTTAATGCACAATTTTATTCACCTCATCATCCAATTATTAATGTTATTGAAAATTTAAAACTAATTCAAGTGGAAACTTATTTAAAAATAAAAGAAGTTAATTAAGACACAGTGATACCTAAACGAAATGAGGAAAAGGAAACTATAGAATTTGCATGTATAACTTGGAACGAATATGAAATAAAAAATATAACCAGAGTACAGTATTTAAAAAAAATTGCTTATAAATTCAGAGAGATTGACTTATCATAAAAATATTTTTTATATACTTTTTTTTTTATTATATATCACCTAATATATCAACCTAACCTATCACAACGGCAACGTTGTATACGAAATGGGCGCATATGGACCATAAATCAGCAGGTAGTACCTTATCTTTCGGGCGCATCTGACCATATCCCTTGGGTCGCAAATGTACTACTCTGGGGCGCAAGTAGGCAGTAGCCTTGCATATGTCATTTCACTATTTTGTAATTTTGCCTTTATGACTTCTTTAGGTAGTCCTTTACGATTAGACATCACTGTACCTACTCTATTTGTATTTTTTTCCCAAAGAGCATTTAGAAGTGCTGGACTTGTATAAAATCTATTCGTGTACACAGTGACCTTTATAATAATATATTTCTAAAAGTCTATTAAACAGAGCAGTAATTGAATTATCTTTTTAAATTTTTACCAGAATAAATTTAAAATTTTTAAGTATATCATGTAAGAAGTATATAAAATTTCATTCCGTATTTATGTGGTTTATTTTTCACATAAACAATGAAGTGTATGCGACCTATAAATGGACACATACCTTCGTCAATGGTTAAATTTTGACCTGGATAATATGACTCAACTGTTTTTTTATTTATCAATCAATATAAGGATGAATTTTAAATAAGCTATCATGATTTTCTTTATTTCTTGTGATATAAATAATTTGCATTATTATTCAAATGCAACATTGAAAAAATCAATGAGAAACGATCTCTACATTTTTAATGCAAATGTGCTGTGAATTCTTCAAACAAAAGTTCTTGATATGTTAATTTAAATTATTTAATATATATATTTCTAATTCAAGATTATCGGTTATGACGATTAGAGATATTATTATTATTTTTTTACAAGTGGTGCGCGTTAGCGATAATAACAGTTAGGTACCTAAATATATAAACCATTATAATATGATGATATTATAATATCACGATCTCAGTCTGTCGACAATCAATTAAATTATATTTATTGTTTACTCTAGACATATAAAAAACATGACCATATATGTCTCTTATATAAACAGCATGAGTGATTTAGAAAATACAATTTTTAATTTATAGTAGGTAATAGGTACCCACAATAATCTAATAATCTATAGTAAATTTTATTGCTATTGTACATTGATATACTTTTTAACTTATCTCGAATATTATAAATCGTTTCTGGTAATGGCACATTCAAATATGTTTATAAAACAAATAGAAACTAGATATATTCAATGAGTAAATTACCTTTATTTAGTTGTTTGCAGACGTCTTCATGTGTCACTCCTCCTAAAAAATGTATTATTTATTATAGGTACTTCATGTCATATACTTCGATGAAAATAAAAATAAAGTGAATCCGTGTCAAATACGATTAATAACTAAAAACACTTTAAAAATGTTTGATTTTTCAAAACAGATTTTGATTGTAACGCAAATCAATTATATTATATTATATATTTGTGTTTTTATTCATTAACTATTTATACAAGTTTCAACATTTTTATGTACGCAGTTCAACAATATTGTTAATTACCAATCGGACATGGAACAATTTCTCCATGAATTATTTTTAAACAAAGCCATAATAAAAGTGCCAATGAGATGTACATAACGTCTATAAAATTATAATTTGTTTTACACAGTAACCAATTTAATAAAATAGAGAATTATCATTAATTGAACTTGTAACTTATTATAAAGAATGTTATAATTCAATGAGAATAGCTGTAACACAAATGCAACAATAATTAACGTTTCAATGTGAAATAACTACTTTTGTTTCTGTTTAAACACACTTGTATTGTATTGATACACGTGTTATGTATTTCCTTTTAGGTTAATATTTACATTATTATCTTACTTGCGTAATTTAAACATTCTTATGATATTACGTATCAGATAAAAATTGTCAATTAATTACTTTTAAATTTAAAATGGATTTTGACATCATAATTCAAAATTCAAACACAGTCAGTCAAATGTTGATAACTCGATTATCAAGGGAGGTAAAATTGAATTCAACTGGTGTATTTTTCGTATTACATTGTTAAATAACTCGAATTTTCTTAAAAATACTAAATAATTCGAGTTGGATATTTTAATAATATGTATATATATAAATAGAAATTTTCGTATAGTATTTATTATTATGTGATTAACTTAAATCGGTATTTTCAATTTGTTTTTAGGTTAATTTTAAATTTTGTTCGTTTCATTACGTATTTTGATAAAAGTTTAAATAGGTATAATATTATATTTGTTTTGTTAAATTTAAAATCATAATATGAATAAATATTTATTAAATCTTATCAAATTTTTTGTATAATAATAATGGGCGATTGTAAACTCTCCCGATGGTATACTCTCCCGGGTCTACTCCAGTACTACCTGACGGAAACGTGTTAACTTTCCCGGATTTATTCCTGTACTACCTAACGGAAACATGTAAACTCTCCCGGGTCTAGTAAAAATCATAAAATAAATTTATAATACATTTAAGTTGCGTTTAAAAATAGTCAATCATATATAATAATAACAATATAAATAATGTCTTTAGCTGCTACGAACATGATATTATAGTCAAAATACAATAAAAAATAAAATTTCAAAAAATCCAATATACATTAAAGTTTCTTTTAAAAATAGTCAATAATAATAATAATATAAGTTACAAATACAAAATATACGTAAAAATGTTAAAATCATTGTTTTTGATAATAAGAACATACAGATAACTCGTAGTGTAGCAATAACATTTAAAACGACTCGGGAAAGCTTATATACTTCCTACAGGTAACTATAAAGTTGACCCGGGAGAGTTTACACATTTACTTCAGGTAAACATAATATTAACCCGGGAGAGTTTACTATTTTTAAAAATCGGGAGAGTTTACCACCGCCCATAATAATAACAGCTTAATAATATTTAGAAAAAATCAGCTAATGGAATAACGACTATTTTACTAAAATAATTACGAATATATTAAATTATATTTTCTAAATCTATTAAATTTTCTAAAAAATATGTATTTTTGTATATCAGATTACATTTTCTCAAAATATAATTAGAAAAAATATAATCGTCTAAAATTTTATTTTGCTCAACTTCTAATTTTTCTATCGTTATTAAACTAGAATATTTTTTTCTAAATATGTTCTTATTGTAAGATATATTAATTTAATTTTTTACCTTTTTTAATTCTTTCTTCCGTGACTTTTGATACCTCGTTCTTTCTAATTGCAAATAAAGTTTATATAATTGATGTTTGTTTATACATTCTTTTGCCATTTTATTTTGAAATCAGAGATTTTTTTGGTTATTAAAATACGAGAAAAAAATCAAGTTTGAATCAAACATTTAATAAAATTATAAATATGTGTAAATACTAGGATAAATATATAAATATATATTCAAAGATATAATACACGTTATGTATAATTTGATATATACATAAATGCTGAATTTTGTGATTAAATTTGATATAATATTTTTAATTTATATTTGTTAGAAAGGAATGTTGATTTTACTAAAAATTAAATAGACTTACAAAAAAAATAAAGTAATAAACTCTTTAGTTTATTTTAATATTCTTTTACTTGTTTTTAATCATATTTTATTATCCAAGGGAAAATTAAAAAAAAAAATGTTTTTATCAAATATTGTAGAATTAAAAGAATTATGAATTTTGATAATAATAGTTTTTCATTCCTTATCTCCGTTTTGTACTTATCGTCGTTTTAAAATGACGCGTGACGTCATAGGTTCTATCGGTCGGCCGCCTGCATATTTCAATACAAGCATTTTCACGACGCGTCTTTAATCATTTATTTACATATTAACTTATAATACTCAAAATTAAAAGTGGTTTTTTATATTCCAAAAGCTTAGATATTTTCCTACAATCTGATACCAATATCCTATTGAAATAATACATATTGAACTATTAAAGATAAAAAACATTTAATGTATTTATTTTTTATATATCTTTTCGTTTATTAGTATTTTACAATATTTCACTAGCCGGTCATGTTAAATAATATCCACCGCTTTCCAATGTTTTGACTGCCTCCTTATCTTATTTATTATTATTTTATAATATATTTTAGTTTCCCTGTCTGTACAGTGTACACTAATACAATTTTTTTAAATATATTTTTTCGTTCATTATTAGACATCACTACATCAGTTGTGTATCTACTTCGTATGTGACCCGTATTCGACAGCAAAAAGTTACTCTGTAGTTCCTTTTTTGTTTTTGTTTTTATAATTCTTATTAAACTTAGAATGTTGTGTTCGGTTTTCGGTTGTGCGTGTTAAAGCCACAAAGAAACAAATAAAAACGTCCACTTTTACAGGTTTCCAAAGCGCGAAAAATCACCACAAAGATACAAGGTATGGGTTAATTTTTTTAAACGTAAAAATTTTATACACTGGGAAAAAATAATAGAATTTGTTCATCCCATTTTAAAAATAATGATTTCGATGAGTCTGATGTATTACGTAAGCAACTTATGCCAGACACAAAAGTAATAATCAGATTAAAATCTAATGTATTTCCTACCATTTACAAAACAAAATCTGAGGACCCATTTTTTACTTTACCATCTACAAGTAGACGTGAAAGACAGAATAGAAAAAGAGAAAATCAATTCACGCTAACTTCATTAAAATCAAGCACACCAATAAAAAAATCTAATGATGAAATAAACTTTTTGGAAACGCAAAATGAACATTCTTTTGACATAAGTCACAATTCTATAGATTTTATTCGAGAATATAAAGATAATGTTAACGATATTGGTGTCCAATGTGATTTAGGCAGTAAAAGTGTTGCTCAGTATTTAATAAAGATTAATAATGAATTATCATTTGAATTATGCGAAGATATTAGTGAAGAGGAAAGTGATGAAAACGATATCGATGCATGTTTTGACAATAATGATTTAATTTCAAAATCAAACATTGACAACGATGCTTGTTTTATAATATTTTGGGAAAACATTTTTGTTTGTTTGAATACTGTCAAGAATGTTAAACAAGAAATATATCTATGAAACATTATGTTCAAGGTACATTTTTGTCTATTACTACAGTTTGTGAAGAGGGTCACACTGTTCAATGGACTTCTCAAAAATAGGCTGGAAAACACCCAGAAGGAAATATTGTTATTGGAGCTGCTTTTCAGGAATTCTATTTGCTCAAATGTCAGTTTTTTGTCGATCAATAAATGTAGCTTTTTTTCGCGTACAACATACGACTTTATTACTAATTTACACACAGGTCCTGTAATTAATGATATGTGGCGTGAACACCGAAAAAACAATTTAAATGAAATGAAAAATTCTGAAAAAAATATATGGTTGGCCGGAGATGGGCAATTTGATTCCCCGGGTTTCTGCGCAAAATATTGCACTTACTCAGTAATGGACTTGCACAGCAGTAAAATTATTGATTTCAATTTAGTTCAAAAAAGTATGGGTTTTGGGGATTTGGAACGAAAAGCTTGCGAATAGTTATTCAATAAATTAATTGAAGATGAAAATTGTAATATTGAACTATTTCTAACGGATCGTCATAAAGGTATTCGATATTTTTTACGTACAAAATATCCTCAAATTTAACACAAATTTGATGTGTGGCATTTGTCTAAGAGTTTGTCAAAAAGATTGAAAGGACTTGACAAAAAATATCCAGATGCATATTTAAGGAAAACGAGCATAAATAATCATTTATGATGTTCGTCTCAAATTTATAACGGTAACGGATCATTACTTGTCGAAAAATTCACTTCAATTCTTAAACACATTAGTAATATACACGAATGGGAAGATAATGGTAAGACAAAAAAATGTGAACACGAACGACGACTTAAAAAATAAGCTTTGGATACATCCTAATAGTAAGTCTTACTTTGCTTTAAAAAAAATTATTATGGTTAAAGATTTGTTAAAAGATTTACAATATGCAAAACATTTTGTACATACTGGTCGCTTGGAGTCCTACCATAACGTTCGCTTGAAATATATGCCCAAAAGAATACACCTTAAGTTTAATGGAATGTATTTACGTTCGATAATTGCCATTCTCGATCACAACTATAATGTAAACAAAACACTTGTAGGAGATAAGTTGGTTTTTTCAAATTCAATCAGCCGTTATACATTAAAAAATCTTTACAAAAATCCATCAAACAATTGGCGACATATTATAATTGAAAATATTAAAATTAATGCAAGAAAAGGTAATAATTTAAATACAGAAACAAGTACATTCGATGACAATTTGCAAATCCCAACCAATATAGTTTCAATACCAAAACCAAATGTTGATGAAATGAGATTGAAAAAGTATTCAAGATTTTAAAAATAAATAATTGTTATGAAAAATAAATTACTCATAATTTTGAACTTCTTATTTAAAACATTCGGTAAACGTATGGATATAGAATAATTTGGTTCAAATCTATCAATGTCATTAATATTTGGCTCAAAACTATATGGTTTTAAAGATATTTTATAACCCAGTACGTTTGACGTCAGATTATGAATGCGAAGATACAGTGTATTATATGTAACAAATTGTAATACTATTGATTACAGATAACAAAATAAAACGAATTTAGTCAAAACGTAGTCTGCAGTGGTATTTAGGAAAACCCATAAACTGTGTTTGTAATTTGTATTGTTATTAATAGTGTTGGTATAAAAACAAATAAAAAAATGTATACATTATGGATAAAATAAACGTTTTCTATATTTAATATTTATTATTTCAAGAAGATGTTAGTATCAAGTTATAGGAAAATATCTAAGCTTTTGGAATATGAAAACCGCTTTTAATTTTGAGTATTATAAGTTTGTAGCGCCGTGTGCACTTACTGGTGCAGTTTGCGACACGACTCGCGAGGTGTATGGGAACTAAGCTATAATACCGGAAGGTTATAAATATATAAATATTTGTTATATTATATCAAAAGAAACATTCTCACATACCTAACAAAGACGTCTCTTTGGGTAGTGGTACAATATCAAAAAAATAATAATAACAGTAATAATAATGAAATTAACCCACTAATAATTTAAACAATGTTAGGATTATTTAGAAATAATAATATAATAATATTGTTAACAATACCGCGGATACTCAGTTGTGGTAGAGTATGGTGACAAAACCGGATTGTTCTATATATATCTTCACAAATGTCGATTTAGACGGCGGCGACGACGGTCGTTGAACTCCGCCCAAGTTAATAAAATATAATAATTATTATAATAATTATAATACTCAAAATGTCGGACGCACCCCGTATTTGCGTAACGTATTGCACTATTACTGTAATTATCACACCCGAGAGAACCGTGTAACACATACCCTGAACGCGGTGTTGTAAAAACGGGTGCGCACACCGATACGCCGACAAAGGTACCGGACGACGGCGGAGAGAAAACTTATAAGCTCGGCGGTGACAAAAGTCGTCGGAACCGATGCTGGCGATTCCGGCCGATATCCGCGCAAGCGCACCCGAGCAAATGTCACGGCGCCAAATCTTATGTTTAAACATAGTTAATATATAAATAAATGAATAAAGACGCGTCGTGAAAATGCATGTATTGAAATAGGCGGACGGCCGACCGATGGAACCTGTGACGTCACACGTCACTATAAAACGACGATAACGATCGAATGGAGTGACGGATAATATTTTTAATGAAACGCAATTTTTAATTACACCAAATACTAACGATTTAGCTTTTATTTATTTTTTCCTAGGATAGTCCTTTAATAATCAACTATAATAAAACATTTTATAATTATTAGAAAAAATCTTAATATATATATATATATTTAAATTTTAGAACGTGTTAACATGATACACTAATCAAAGTTTATACTAAATATAAATTAAAATTTTCTTATAATTATGAAATGTTTTATTATATTTGATTATTAATAAACATTATTATAAATAAGTAAAAGAATATTAAAATAAACTAAAGAAGTTATTAACTTATTTTTTGTTAGTCTAATTTTAATACAATTATTTTAATCATTCATATTCATACTAATAAGTACTTACATTTTTATTTGTAGAGAGATTTTGAAAATGTTTAGCTTCTAAAAGTACTTAATGTCTATAAAAATATTTATACGTTAATTTAAGTAAAATTTTATTTTATTAAATAATACAACTTTTTAAAGTAAATTACGTAAGCACGTGCTCTTTACGTGTCTAGAATAGAGCTCTCTATTTCACGTGTACACGCGTTCACGTATTCACGTGAAATTAACATCCGAATATATAAAACCGTGTATTTAAAAAATCCGTGTACACGTGTAATTATTCACGTGTACACGAATATTCACGTATTCACGTATACATGTAATCACGTATCTTAGTGTTCTAATACATACGTACTTTATTATTAGCCATGCAATTTACTTATAAAGATATACAAAATCTAGAGACAATTTAACAAAAGCATTTTGTATATTTATAACAACGATTTTCAAACAAACTAAAAACAAAAATAATGTAGAATGATTAATTAAATTAAACATGCAAATAAGAATGATTTCAAACTTGAATAATTCAATGGATTTCTTAATTGTTACAAAATGATTAGATTTATCACAAGATTAAGGATTAATTATAATAGTATATATTGATAAATTATAGAAAATTTATTCATAATAATGACGAAACTTTTATGAATATAAAAAATAACAATTTATAAATAATTAAGTATGACGATAATATAAATAATAATAATATTATGGTATTAAATTTCGATTTTGGTATAAGAAAACCAATAAATTAACATTTTTTGTTAATAATGATGTTCTTTTTGAATTTACCACGTTACCAGCTGTGGAAAAACATCGTTCGGAACTCACTGATGTGGCGGGTATTGATAAATATTTTTTTGCCAGTATTCCGATTCCTGGATATTTATCTTCTCTAGATTTCCACCAATCAAATGGATTCAAATCGAACTTTAATTGAGGTTCAGCTAAATAATTTTGAAACTCGGTCGTCAAATCGTTGACTTCGGTGACATCATCACCGAAGATGAACTCGAGTGCACTTTTATGAAGTGATGGTTGGCGTCGTGTATTTACATTATGTGCATCAATTTCAGTATTATTTAATAAATTGATAACGGATGATCGAATGCTTTTTCGTGCAATTATGGGTTCATGATCCAAATTTTTATATCTTGGATCCAAGAATGACGCGATTTGTCGAGCAGAAACTCTGCTTTCTGAATCCCACTCAAGATTAAACCGTTTTTTAATATCAGAAATAAACAATAACATTAAATAAATCAATTAAATAAACATTAATTAATCACGTTAATTTATCTGTTACAAATGTATAATCTTAGTGCCCAATAATAGGATGCTAAATTGGATGATATTTTAAGCTCAATAAACGAATTGAAGACAACTCAGAATAAATGGTTAATGCACTAATGAGCTAAGTAAAACACTAAAATCATTGTACAAAAATTAGATGACCTTAACTCCAAATTGATAATCTTGAAGCAAACTCTCAGGTTAGAAGCCGGAAACGCAATTAAATAGTCGTTTAGACACTCGAACAGATTATGTTTCGTTTAAGCAAAACAAGTTCTGGCTTATCAATAGAAATATTAACAGATTATATGACCTACAATCTAGAGCAATAATATAATTGTTTTAATTTACCGGAACTTAATTCTAGAAAATTCTGAAAACTTATCAGATATGTCACATGTAAAAATTTATTTAGTGATTCTGGTTTAAATCTTCAAATACTAAAGCACATCGTGGCAAACCTATAATCTGCTCGTCTCTTAAAGTTACCACTTCCAAATGCCAGTGACATACTTTTCGGTCTTACTCTCAATCTAAACTCCACGATCACGAAAATGGCCAGACACTGTTTCTCTTCAAGTTCAGCTAAACAGCATGAATTCATGTCAAATCTATTGAAAACGAAAAGAAGAAATGATGATAATATAATTATAAAATATAAAGGTATTCCAACTATATTTATTCAAAACAATAAAACCCTCCATTTTACGTTAGATATTTTACCAAAATGTTCGGGGTTTAAATCTAAAATAAACTCTTAAATGTCAAATCCTTACTCTAATTTGATATATTCGCGTTTACTGAGCGGCTTTCAAAATAATGGTCCTCTGAATTGGGTTTAAAATTATAATGTTTACAGATGTGACCGTAATACTAATACTAGTAGCCTCTCTAGGAGGTGGTGTTCTTATTTCCGTCGATACATTATATTCAGAGTTGTTAAATACATCCTCTTGTCCAAGAAATTTTAATTGTTTAATAAATTAGATAAGAGAAGATATGTATTGTTAGTTCTGTGTATTTCTATCAGCTCATCAGTAGATTTGTATACTTCATATTATTTTGATATCATGTATGTATATTTAAATAGTTAAATGTAATTTTATTATTAGGTGATTTTAATTTACCCTCGGCAGCCTTTTCTAATGCAAAATCTTTTCTTTAACAATTTTATCCTTTCTTAATTTTAAGCAAATTTAGTGTTTAAATAAAAATAATGTTTTACTCGATTATGTCATAACAAACTCAGACACCTGTCATGTTTCTTAAATACTTTACCTATTGTTATGTCGATTTATCACCCCCTCTCATTATAACCATTCATTCCCTTACCTTCATATAAATAATCCTAGAAGGTATCGTGAATACTATATAATTGGAACAAAGCTAATTGAATAAAATTATTCTCCAGCTGAGCGCTATAATTGTAAAGTATTTTCAGCTTCACGATATACATTATAATATATAAATTTATTTTACTCTAACATTTTTCATTATAAATTATTATTATGTTCAACTTTTCAATATCTAATAATTCAAATTTTCCTCATGGTTTAGTCACAATTAAATGCATCATTAAAGAAAATTATACCAATTTTAGCCTTTATAAGCATTCTAATAATTTTCCCGATTGCAACCATTTTCTAATTTAAGAGCAACTAAAACAATTAGACAAAGAGACTATAATACTTATATGAATAAAGTTCCGTTCAATAAATATGTCCCAAAATATTTTTGAAATTCTTAAAGACAAAAATCTAAAACTCAAATTCAAATAACATGAATTATAATAAAATTAATGCCAACAATGGTCAAATATCGCTAATCTTTTGGAAATTTTTCTCTAGCATTATACAAGAACCTCTATTAAATTGCAGATATCAATGTGAATCACCTTCTGTATTAACAGCTTTGATATATCACTTGAAGAAGTTTTTAGTTAGATAATCTAAGTC
>NW_020271245.1:19551-25841 GCF_002803265.2 Melanaphis sacchari | reverse complement strand
ATAATCTTGCGGGCCGCATTCGTAATAAAACATTATATTTATACAAAATTCAGTTTTATTATTAACATTTCTGACTTACATTTTAAATTACAATTATTATACTATTATTATTAAACATAATATGTGATAACATCTTTTTAGTTAATATAAATTTATAATTATCCGATATGATATGTTTACTAATCTGATTTAAATATTTAGTTGGATCTGCGACAGGGCAATTCGAGTGACTTTCAAGTGACTGTCAGTACCGAGCTCCTGTTTCGGTTGCTTGTTCATTGTGAAAAATATGTTCACAAAGTGTAAGTACACCTTAAAGAGACATCATTCTTAATGCGTTGTTTCGAAGAGTAGGATATGTCTCTGTCAATATATTTCGAATAAAAATTGAAAGTTCAACATTATTGTACTTTTCTTTTAATACTTATTGTTTGTAAATCAATGATCTCCATTTGCATGTTTCGGGACATCTTCAACTGATAATGAAAATGGAATTGAAAACAAATTAAAATATGTTTCTTAGCTTTGAAATCTGAGAACCTCAACTCGAACTGGTGTTTTAAATCAGAAATTGCTTCTGCGTATTTTCCGTTGAGTAACATTGTATTTTGACATACATGGGAAGTGAGTTGTGTTGTTTTTAGCTGGATTTCCAGCATAAGTTTATTTTCGAAAGCTTTAATATGGTCGAATAAATTATGAATGAATTGGTTTTGACGTTGCAAGCGTAATTCAACTCATTCAAGTGCAATGTATTATAGCAATGCGTAACTAACGTGGCCCGCTGCATAAAAAGGTTGAAGACCCCTGGTTTACATTATAGTCCGAACGCGAACGAACGCGAGCGAATCGTACCGAATTCAGTAGTGTAAACATTTTGCCGAACGCGAGCGAACTGGCGCCGAACGATTCGTTCGCGTTCGGTGACGCTCGCTCGGATAGCGGTACGGTCAAAGAAAACGCTCGTTCAGTTCGAACGATATTCGGCTGTCATTTCTGATTCGGTTGTGTTCGAGATCAATTACCGCACGCACCACAGCTTTTTCAATTTGAATAATAGTTTTTAATACTTATTATACTTATAAAAAAATAAATAATGGATTGGACGAATGAAGAGTGTCTACTTCTCATTGAGATGTATAAAGCCAGATCAATTCTATGGGATCCGACCAATAGTCAATACAAGATGGCAAAAAGAAAAATTGATTATTGGTGTGAAATAAGTAAGGAAATGAAGAAAAGTGTAAACGAAGTTAAGAGGAAGATGGAAAGTTTACAAGCGTCATATAGAAGGGAACGTCGCCTTGAAGTAAACACAAAACGTTCTGGCGCTGGAGCTGATGAAGTGTTTCATTCAAAGTGGTTTGCTTTTAAAGCAATGCAGTTTTTGAACGACAAATTTTCGCCACGAGAAACTAAAGATACCATTGATGTAAGTACTTTCAACTATTAAGTTATAAATGTGTATTGTATAATTATTTTTTTTAAACCTACTGGCAGCAATATCGAGAAAAGTTATGACCATATCAAAAAAGTATTTGTCAAAAATATGTATTCCATAAACGTATTAATAAACATTTTATAATAACGTTTATTTTTATAGCAATGTTTTTGGTTTCCCATTTTCATGACATATAAACTGTGCTAAAAATAAAAGAAACAATTCTTTTCTGGTTTCTAGTTTGAATACTACGAAGTATATTACAACATTTTTATATAATATACACAGTTTGATAATACAACATACACATTACACATGACTAAATATAAAGTGGATCATGTGCATACGTCTTGGTTTTGATAGATATAATGTCACTGTAATTAGAAAATAACCTACTAAACATAATTTGTACCTATATATAAAGTTAACCTTACTTGACATAATTTACTAAAAAATAAATGTTATGCTAATTCTGTTTGCCACGGTACTGCACCATTTCCACAAAAATACTCTGCAAACTCATCTCTATTTTCTTCTGCTAATCGTGTAGCTCTTCTTCCCACTCTTTCTAATGTACGTAAAGTATTGTTGGTGTCTTGTCTCCACGTTCCAACAACATTACGTCCTTCAACTTCACGATCGAAAAAATCTGGCGGCGAATATGCATCCCTCGATGATTTATTTTTACGTAAATAATTATGCAAGTATACACATGCCGTTATTACAATCTCTGCTTTGTTTGGTTCAAGCAACATTGGTTTTCGAAGCACTCTAAATACTGCTGATAAAATGCCAAAAACATTTTCCACAACTCTTCGGGCTCGAGACAATCGATAGTTAAATGTTCTTTTGGTTGATCCTTTTTCATGAGTTCCGCGATAGGGTTTGAGTATATTTTCCATTAAGGGAAAAGCTTCGTCAGCTACAAATACATATGGTACTGTTTTTTTTCTTCCATTTAAACTGTTTGCTGGTGGAAGTTCCAATTCATTTCTTTCGAGTTTTTTAAAAAACGACGTATTCCGAAGAACTCCAGAATCTGAAATTCTGCCTTGGCAACCGATATTTGCGTACAAAAAATTATAATCAGCATCAACTATTGCCATAAGAACAATACTAAACGTTGACTTATAATTAATGTAATCACTACCACTTCCAATGGGTGCTTGCAATTGCACATGTTTTCCATCAATTGCACCAAGGCAATGAGGAAAGTTCCAAGTTGTTTCGTATTTTCTAGCAACATTTAACCAATCTTCTTGAGTTGTTGGTATCTAAAATAGTTTAAAATAAATAAATAAAATTTATAACTATACTTAAACATAAGTATTTGTCATAAAATATTGTTAAAAATTATTAATATAATATAACAAAATTTATAAAATGAAAAGTATTAATATATACTACCATTATTATAGGTACTTTATAGTTCAT
Source organism: Melanaphis sacchari (assembly GCF_002803265.2). Taxonomy (NCBI): domain Eukaryota; kingdom Metazoa; phylum Arthropoda; class Insecta; order Hemiptera; family Aphididae; genus Melanaphis; species Melanaphis sacchari. The sequence continues at coordinate 22,966 of NW_020271245.1, read as the reverse complement.
ACTATGCATTAACAACAATATTTAAATAGGATTTTACTTAAAAATTATACATAAATACATATTAAAATAAGTATATTATATTATATATTGTTTAATGTAGGTACCTACATACTGACCATACTGTAGTATTAGGCAATAATATGTTTAATAATTAATTTGTATTCTAAGCCGGTCATTTTTCTCTAACAATAACTAATGTATGTTTATGTAACCTAGTACATTTCAAATCAATTAAGCAATGTCAATATCATAAGAAATATAAATAATATATTTTTTAGTCTAATACAGGGGTCGACCGTCGGCAACCTGCGGCTCGCGAGCCACATGTGGCTCTTTTAATCTTAAGTTGCGGCTCTCCAGTTCCACACCCAAAAATTTAACAAAACTTTAAAAATACATGCAAAGCCAATGCTCATATTGATGTAACTCTCTATTATTTAATAACTGTATTATTTTATTATTATGGTTATTAAAATTAAAAATTAAATAATATTTAAAAAATTACGACAATTTTTAGTGGCTCTTTAAAGTTTTGAAAATTTTGTATATTGTAACTTTTGGCTCTTCCAACTAAAAAGGTTGCCGACCCCTGACTAGACTCTAGTAAGTAGTTTTAAGTAGAACAAATTGTTTATGTTAAGTAGGAAAATTATGTATAAAAAGAAGAGCTAAGGTAAATAACAAGGGCTCTTCTGCGGTCGTCGTGTGGATCGACGACTGTAGGAAGAGATTCATATTAATTCAAGTATTAACTTATTTTGTGTTTTTGTGTCTGTACATTAGATTTGATCGGCGTATACTACAACACTATACATTAGGTGTTTATATTTTTAAACATAAAAAAAAATTTAGTGTATTTAAAAAGTTAATTTAAATTTTTGAAGTAATTAATTAATTATTTTTATAAATATTTTACTTACAGCCAGATAATAGTCAATTATTAGAAGATTCTATTATAAATGTCAATGAAAATATTATAGACGAATTGTTGGGGGAAACATCAAGGGAAGCAGAACAACCTCGAGAGCAAAGAAAACCATTTGTTTCTCCCAAAAAACTACCAAACAAACGTAAAAAAACAACTGACAGTGATAAAGTTATTCAAAATTTACAAAATATTATGCAAGATATTTCTGATAAAAGGCAAGCAAAAAAACAAAAAAATGATTCTACCATATTTGGAGAATTTATTGCTAGCAAATTAGAGCAGTTCGATGATCGAACGAAAACAATATTACAACATCAAATAAGTTCTTTAATATTCAACGCTGAATTAAGCTTCAAATTCCAACACCAAACTAATCAGTCTCAAGATACTTCAACATCACAAATTGCTGCATCTTTGCCAGATTTTCAGTCGATTTATTCTATACCACCACAGTCAATAAGAACATACGATACTTCAACATCTTCGCCTTCTATGCAGTTACCGTATTCTACTTTAACACCTTCAACAGCTCACCATTCTACATTTTCAACTCAACCACAGTCACCGGACACATACTTTTCGTCATCGTCTTCGCCATCTCTTCATTCTATGTCCTCTGTTCCGCCTCAGTCGCCACAGTCACAGTATATTCCTAACAACTTTTCTGATTTGTAATTACAAAATGTTTATAATTAAAATTTATTTATTATTAATATGTATATTTTAATAACAATAATTTTAAAGAATAAAATTAATTTGGTTACTTCATAATACAATATCATACTTTATTAACTGTATGTCATGTACTCATATATAAATATCATATACCTACTAGATTATCTGCTTATATACCTACTTATAAGCTAGACATATATAACAAACAATATTTACCTTTATATAATCTTGTAGTTCCTCAATTATTGCAGTGCATACTTCCGGAATTATAGACGAAATGGATGATTTTGATACTTTAAAGAGTAACGATAAGCTTGCAAAAGAATCACCCGTGGCTAAGTATCTGAGAGTTAAAGCTAGTCTTTCATTTGCTGATATAGATAACCTAAACTGTGTATCTTCTTTTCTGATTTTGGGTTCAATTAAATTGAGTAAATTTCTGAACGTTTCAGGAGTCATTCTACAGCAGTTCTTGAAATGGTCTCCGTCTTCATTTTTTAAATCATTAAGTAACATACTACCACTATATAATTCTCTGTTCCGATACAGCGATCGCATCCACCAACGACGTTTTTTTCTTTGTTTTTTTTTTTACCAATAATTTCGTAGTAATAGCACATGCACAAGCTAGTAATAAATCTTCGGCATCTTCACTTGAAGACATTTTTATTAACAAATATAAACAAAATAATTAAAAAAACAACAAATTTAAATAGAATTTACACGTGTTTACTGGATAGTAGTGTGCCCACAACTGAATATTTTAAACCATATTTTGTTTTCAAAGCGAATGCTTATGAACAAGCCCGAACAACCGCGAATAGTACTGAACACAGTAAACGGCCGAATCATCAACGAATTCGCGTACGAATGTATTCGGTAGCATTCGCTCGCGTTCGTTTGCATTCGACTATAATGTAAACGCACCTTAATGTTTTTCTGTCGCCACGGTCTATCAGAAATAACTAACTAGCAATAACCTGCATGAACATCAAATTATTAAACGGAAATATCACAATAGCCAACGACAAATAACTGACTTTCAAGATTTTAAGACTGCTTAAAATTATTGTACTATATACCTTCTGTTACATTGTATTGGTATGATTTTTGATTTTGAACAAAAATGTAAAGAAAAAAAATACATATGCATAAAAAATTATTTAGATAAATTGATATGGATAACTGAAGTTTGAAAAACTAGACAAAAAAATAGATGACCAGTAAATTTTAATATAGATAAAATAATAGATAATGAAATTTTTATCTAGATAAATTTATCTAAACAAGTCCTAACACTGAATATAATCCGGCCGAGAAATTCAGTGTTCCCTAAATTGGTGAACACACTATATATATTTTAATTCACAACAATAAACATATACAAAAAAATAATAATAAAAATAACCAAATAATTGAAAAATCACTCTGCTTATAAAAAATCATTTCAAAAGTATTACTGGCTACTGCTGTATAATTCCTTTTAATTTGTGCTTAATATTTATTTAAATTACACACATTCGCACTATTTTATAAAATAAAAATATAATTTTTTAATAATTGCCTACTAGTAAATATATATTTTTTATTTAATATAAAATTTTATTTATAATATAATATTATAATATTATATATATATATATATATATGTGTGTAATATAATATATAATATTATTATATATTATAACATCATATTGCCAATGTGCATAACAAATTTAAATACATAATACATAATATAATAATACCAAAATCTATTTTATTATTAATTAGGTTCAGTAATCAGTTGGTTAAATATAGATTTTGTAGTAAAGG
>NW_020271245.1:0-19541 GCF_002803265.2 Melanaphis sacchari | reverse complement strand
ATAGTAATATAAGAATACATTTGACTATTGATAAGTAGTCGAGTAAAGCTCCTACTATAATAGCAAGTAGTAATATAAGAATACATTTGACTGTTTATAAGTAGTCGAGTAAGGCTCCTACTATAATAGTAATATAAGAATACATTTGACTATTGATAAGTAGTCGAGTAAGGCTTCTACTATAAAAGTTAAAGTCAATTCAATTTTAAAATGAGTGTATTAAAAAACGTGGAAGAAATAGCAAATTTCATTCAACGAAAATATCCTACATTGGAATTTGGCAACATAAGTGTTTCTAATAAGGCGATAAGTGACATTTGTAATGTAATATTCAAGAAAGGTGATACCAAAAAAGCTAAAAAGAATTTAGTTATGGCATTAAATAATCCTAAATCAGCCTTGAGAAAATTATTAGATAGTAATTCAACAGCAGACAATAAGTTACACTTCCATAAAATGCTCAAGGACAATGGTTATTCAAAAAATGATTTTTGTATTTATAAGACAGAGGTTGTTAATTCAATTTGTAAAATTTTAAAAATTAATTGTAGCCGTAAAAATCAACTCAGACTATTTCAGCGTTGTGAAGAGAGTTTTCGACAAAATGAAATTTCTATTAGCCCTAGAGAAATATCTCAAAAAGAAATTATTATTTCTGGTGAAGGAAATGAACTAAATGAGGGTACGGTAGTGCGTGTAAAGAGAAAATTGTTTACCAATGATTCCCCTCAAAGAGGATACAATTATACTTCTAATATAATTGTAGATGAGTTGGGCATTGATTTGAAAGAAAATGTTATTGAAATCAAAGAACATGATTTAATTAATTGTAACCCAGGTTTGCTTTATAGTTCTTGTAAAGTCTATGATGATTGCTGCAGCACAATAGGAGAAATTGATAATCAACAAAGAATATTTCAGCGTTCTCAAGAGAGTTTTCAAGAAAATGAAATTTCTGAAAGTCTTCAAGAATTATCACAAAAAAAAATTGTTATGTTAGGCAAAACAAATAAACTAGATGAGAGTACAGCATTGTATGTAAAAAGAAAATTGTTTATCGACAGTACTCCTCAAAAAGAAAACAATAATACATCCAATATAATTGTAAAAAAATTGGAAAATGATGTGACAGAAAAAGTTCTTGTAATCAAAGAACATAATTTTATTAATTTTAACCCGGGTTTACTTAATAGTTCTTTTTCAATTGATGATGGTTGCTGTAGTACTATAAAAGAAAATGAATATAATAAGAATGTTGATAGTATTGAACAAATTGATTTTGCTGAAGAAATGTTAACCACCCCTAAGCGCAAATTAAATGTAACATTTTCTGGAGATTTGTTTACCCCAGAAAAAAGATTTGAATCTATATCTGTTTGCAACACACCAGAAGCAGATTTGAAAGCATTACCTAAGAATTCAAAAAATGTATATCCCTTAAAGGTAAGGTCTTTTAATGAAGATCATAAAATGAAAAAGGTTATATGTTATAAAAAGTGTAATTTTGTGGAAGGAACAATTAGCTTACAGGATAAAGAATTGAAGCAAATAGTTGATAACTCAATGCAAAAAAATATTGTTATTTCAAATGAAATAAATGATTTATTGCGTGAAAAATTTGAAACCGTAAATAACTCTTGTGTTTTAACTATCAAGAATAAAAACATTACCAAGAAAGGTTTGACATGTTATGGTATTTGTCGTCATGAATCTTGTAAGCAGTTTAAACTAGTAGTGAAGAAAAAAACAACGGATAGTATGGCACAAATAACAGTTATGAGTAACAGCCTTAATTACAGCCATTATGGTAAACTGACTACTTTCTTGAAAGGAACAAATCGACAGAAACAAAAACAAATGACAAAGTACTGTCCACCGATGAGTTTACGACAAAAGTATATTTTAAAAGCTTCTCCTAGTAAGCTCAAGCGTGGTAACTTGTGCAACATCAGGTCTGACCGAGTATATTACAAGGTGTCTCATGAGCAAAAGAGTGGTGATGATCGAGCAGCTGACGACAGGGTTGATATGCATTTATTGAAAGATAAATGTTCAGAGTTTATCCAGTATGTATCTGATCCAAAGGAGAAAGATTTTGTAACTTATTTGTTTAGCCAAGATCAAGTTAACGTTTTAAGAAAAATGAAATGTGTTACAATTCATGTTGATGCGACTGGCGGGGTGGTGAGAGAAACTACAAGAGATCCAACACTATTCAAAACAGGAAAAAGAAAAGAAAAATTACTATTGTATTATGCGGCTGTCACTGTGTGCAATAAGAGGATAATTCCAATTGCAGAATATCTGTCGACTACACAAACTGCTAGTGCGATAACAAATTGGCTAACGGAGTTTCGTAAATTCTATGAACGACAGTGTGGTACAAAGTTCACAGCACATGTTGTCAGTGACTTTTCAACAGCAATATTAAAAGGGTTTGTGAGAGCATTTAACGAATGTAATGAGGTCGTTGAATATTTGAATAGATGTTATGAATTCATGTATGAGGGCAAAATGTTTAATTGCAACGCACTGATAAGTCTTTGTTGTTGTCATTTAATCAAAAATATCTCTGATGATGCTCATAAATATTATAAAGCAAATGGAAAGAAGATAACCAATGGATCTTTAGCGTGTTTGGCGACTGCGTGTATCTCGCCAGCATTCAACATAACCACCACAGAATGTCTGGACAAATGGTTCACTGCAGTTACGACGGTGTTGTTGTCACCCTCCAAGTCTGTAGATGTGGATGATGCCATGGAGATTTTGAAGAAGCTCAGCCATGAAAATCCAAGTAGTCTAGTTGATGATCTAATTACAAAACAAAAAAATGTTACATTAGATGAACAAATAAGAGATGTTAAGACCTTTTACCGGTATAAAGATTCCAAGTTCTTGTCTCGGTTTGAAAATATAGTCGTTAGCATAAAAGAAACATTAAAAGTATATCCTAATGTTGAACAAAATCCGTTGTATAGTGTTGAATTTCATAATGATATCATGGGGTCTATTATTCCGGTGATTCCAATGTGGACAGGTGTAATGCGGTTCAAAGTATTTGGGTCAACAGACAGAGCAAGCAATGCTCCAGCGGAGAGTTGGTTTGGAGATTTAAAGACAAACAAAAAATGCCGGCGTATGAAATGTGGAAGATTTGTTCAATTTACTAGAAGTATAATATTGAGTAAATGTAAAGAAGTACTGCTAGATATACCATCAAATTATTGTGCACTTCCTCCAGTTCAAAATAAACAAAAAAAAACTTTAAAAAAAGAAAATACATCATTTGTCCATTTGATTTCGTCATCATCTGACGACAATGAAGAAAAAGAATGTTGGGGACCAAGAAAGAAAAAAACAGGGTTCTATTTCCGGGGTCATTTAAAAACTGCTTCAAAGCAACTAAAGGCACGGATGTTTATGAACCATTTGTCACCGATTAAAAACGTAAAAGATGATGTGATTTGTGTGACTCCAAATGTACCAAATATAAACCTACTCTCATTTGATTCCATAAAAACTGATGACGAAATTGTAACACCAAATACTAGGACACTATCAGAATCTTGTATTTCTATAAAAAGTTACAGATCTCCAGTAGATGGTCTGCGGTGCAAAATGGATTTGTATGAAAATAGATTACCAAAGGATAAAAATTATTATGGTTCTATTTTGAAGAAAAATGGAAAACAATTGGATTATGTAGTGGGCATTTATAGCATCGTTAAAGACATTACTCAGTGTCATGAGTTATTATTTAGTGACTTTGACACACTATCAGCGTATACGCCTGAAAGTATAAAGAAAATGTGGTTGAGTAATTTTATTATTGATATAGCACTGGGGGTATTGAGAGAGACATATTGTGAGCATACAAATGAAATAAAAATTTTGAGTTGTGATGTATCAGGTCATTTAAATAATGATCATTCGAAAAAAATTTCAAATTTGGAAACTATAGTTGTTCCAAAAGACAGTTTACTTGTAATGCCATTACATGTAAATGGTAACCACTGGGTGATAGTGTTTGCAGACTTTGGAAATCATAAGTTCTATTTTTTGGACCCATTTGAAACTATAGAATATAACAAATGTAGACATAATTTTGTGACTATACTCGGTGAACTGAAAAAAAATCATATTTATGGAGAGGTAGGAAATGTATGGCCAGAAATGCATTTCCAAATATTTTCTTACTATCCTAAACAATCCGATAGTTATAATTGCGGAGTTTATGTGTTATACTATGCAGAGTGTATGATGAAAAATAAGATTGAAAACGCTAATTTCAATCAAGACTTCAACCCAATGTTATACAGAGAGGTGTTAAAAGATCTTTTGTTGGAGAAATCTGATTTCATGAGAGATATTTGTTTGTATTGTGGGCGTACGGACAAAAAACACAAAGAGATAAAAAAGGAAAATATCGATTGGGTGCAATGCGATACATGTAACAGATGGATTGTAATACAATGTTTGTCAAACATAGGACAAACGTCAGATTGTGATGATAATTTTGAATGTGTTTTGTGTGTGTCCAATGCAAAGAGTTTATAAAGTATAAGTGAGTAAATTAAAAAAGTGAGTGTAATTAAGAAAATTTGTGGAGTAGGCCTATGTTGGGAAACCACTTTAAAAGAAAACGCGCCAAAATGCAGTACCTCTAGTTTTGTTGAAAACAATGCTAAGGTGGTGTGGAAATCTGTTAAATTGTGAATCTCAGAATATAATAATATTCATTAAACTTGCATAACTAACTCTTCACATAGAACTTGTATAAGACTTATAAAACTAGATTTAACTTGCCATCCAATCTAAAAATAAAAAATTATAATTATAATACATGTGAAATAAAGACTTAAAAAAATAATATTCTATTATCTATCATCAACTATAGTAATTGTTATTACCATTATTAGATAGGTTTGGGACACTTCATGAGTACATTTTTTATTTCAACGTTTCACACCCAATATGATGGCAAATAAATAATCCAACACTTTGGATAATAATTTTGCAGTACAATTAATGCGCAATGACTAAAGTCAGAGAACATCAAAATACTTCAGCGATCCAATATGGTAATTGTTTATCCACCTAAAATACATGATAAATAAGCACTTAAATTCAAAATAATAAAAATCATTAGCTAATACTTTCAGTGAACTGTTTAACAATATCAAAAATGGGTTTTATTATTCATAAACATTTCTTGATACAGTACAATTTCATTACAGAAAACTATTGTAAATTGCATAACCTCTTCATTATTAATTGACTAAAAAAATACTAACTAATTAAAGAAGTAAATTATATAAAATATATGATAAATTAAAAATAATAATTACTTACAGTATATATAGGAATTTAGTATCTTATGTCCTTATTATTACACATCAAAATCAAAAAATCATTTTCGCGCTTAACAGCTATACCGGGACAGCCATTTTTTAAATATTTCTTTTTCCTCATATTCATTGAACTTGTGAATTTATATGACTTCTGGCAGTAGTAAAACTTTAATATTATTCCTTGAACAATGCTATGTATAAAATCTGAATTAGTTAATTGATAATATCACAGTTTAAGATTACCTTTATGTAGTGTTCTTCTTATAATTCTTGTGTTTTATTTATTGAACTTATAAAGTAGTTTATAACTTATAAGGTAGTTTATAAAAAAAAAAACTATCATTTATGAACTATGGTTAATCTTCAGAAAAATAAAAAAATCATTGTTGTATTAAAGTTCATTATATAATACATTAAAACATTTTATATCCCACAGATTTTTGTTTTTTTACTAAATGATTGAGTTATTTTATTCATTAGTAAAATATTTGTATCCGTTAATCTAAAACTATTTTAGGTCATCATATAAATGTAGCACATAACAGCAGTGACAAGTAAGTAGTTAGTAAATAATTTAGTGATGAGTATGTAAAAAATTTAATATTTATAACAAAATTACAACTGTAAATAAATTTGAAAATTATAATCTATGATAATAATTAATCATTAATCATCAAACATTCAAAACAGATTGCTTTTTCCAATAACCATGGCTAAGATAAAGTTTATCTCCAGTTTATCTATAGCCGTGCCAATAACTCAACTCTGTTATCAAGATATACTGATTACACTACTATCATTGTTCTGTGCTGCTACCATAGAGTTACTCTATGGCTGCAACTAATACATAAAATAACAGTGATCAGTGATCACACTATCGTTACTCGTTATCAGTTATTCAGTTATCATCTAGCAAATTCACAGTGTGATACTGTGATATTATACCTGTTATAATAATTGTTATATTATTTATTATCTATATCTGTGAATAGGACCTCCGACCTCATGATAAAGTAAATATTAAGGCTTATTTTAAAATAATAAATTAATAATTTCAACAACCAAGAAAATCAAACTTGCTTACCTGTAAACTGCACTGTGCATATGAAGTGTTTCAAATGTTATAAAAATAGTTGGAAATGCGGATTTTTATATTAATCTCTAATTCAACTGGTACCAAAAAACAAAAATTTTCATACTTTATAGTCAATCTATAATTATTACCTATAATTATTTGCAATAAATACCTAATAGTTATAATATTATTTAAATTTATGCGGGAAATGCTGGTAAATTATCATATGCATAGATTATAAAACCTTAAACCGTGATTTAACAATTTTAAAATGTCGTCATATCTTTATATTCTCTAACGGGGAACATGTATATTGTATAATAACATTGAAAATACAGTGATGACTGGCGGCTATCCCATCCTAGAGTAGAGGTGTAGCGCTTGCTACACGTTTAATAAGAGGTGGGTGGGGTGGATTGTCTAACTATTCAGTAGATAGGATATTATATGGATGAATATTGTTGTTGATGGGTGGTTATTTCTTATGTTTCGCTTCACGTATATTTTTGAGGATAGCCGCCACTGCCACTACACTAGTATGCATTTTCATTTGTCTCCATCTTGGTGTTTTACAAACGGACATCATAGCAGAGTGTACGTTCTAAATAATCCATTTAAAAAAAAAAAAAAAAAAAAAAACAATGACTAGGAACCTATTGCAAATAAGATTAAAAAATAATAACATGATAATATAAGCATTTTAATTTACCATCATAATAAAATCTTTTGAATTAAATTAGTTTAATTGAAAATTATTAAACATCACGATGATTAAGTATAAGTACTGAAAGGAACCAAATTTAAATATAACTAAATAACCATGGAATTTTTTTAGGTAGTTTACAAAATACATTTAAACCTATAATCCATTTTAGATTTTTAGGTATTAAGAAAATACCCTAATAAAGAAATTGAACAACGGCAATACATTTTTCTTACAGTCAGGTAAGTACTAAATGGATGAATCTAATACCTAGAAATATAATATATTGATTAGTAATCGGGTAGGCAATAAGCACACGATTGAACGTTAGCAATGGATTTTCAGGATTAAGATAGGCAACTATGTATACAAATTGATGATTAGCAATAGATTTTGGGAACCCTTGAATTCTCTTATCAAATATTGCTAGCGGACCGTACATTAATAGGTGACATGTTTTAATGTGAATTTGGTCTAAAAGTAACAATGAAATATTTAATTTAACTCTTTAAACAGTAGACTTGAAGTTGTACAAAAAACCGTTTATCGAGGTACGCCGATACTCCAGACTGCAGTATAAAATGCTATACGATAGTACGATGCAGACAGACGAACTAGCCACGGAGGCACGGAATAAAATAATGACAATATAAAATTAAATATGGCACTCGGCCGATTGTAAAATAATAATATATACATATATACCATCATTGATTATAAACTATAGATTGTCACTGGCCGGTTTTCGGTGGCGCGAATAATCGGGTGCCGCTATGGGCAGCTGCGGGCGCCAGGTTAGTAAGATCGGATACCGTTGTAATCGCTAGTAGTCACGTCGTCTGTGCCGGCACAGCGCTCTCAGGAGAGGCGCATCATTTCATTTTCATAATCGACACTGGCATTTATATTCATTTACACTATCGGGCTACGCTATCAATAGTATCATTAATACGTTAATCACTTGTAGAATTCTAGATCCGCTGGCGTCACTGTTACCGATACAGTGGTACAAAATATAATCAAAATTGATATCCAGTTTATAATTTAACTGAAATATTTTAAATACTAGCTAGGTGACTAACAAAACTTAATATTAAAATATCCTTCACTTGTCTGTTATTGTGCCTTAAACAAATATAGTTAATTAATGTATAATAAATATTTAGTATGATTAAAAGTAATAATCTAAATAAAAGTACTGCTAGGATTAAAAACTCGACTTTAATAACTAGTTTAAAACATTTTATAACACTATACATCACACAAATTTTGAAAACGCTAATTTTGCAACGTTTTTAAATGTATACATAATTTTCTACATTGTTAAAATTAATGTCGGTAGTTCAATGACATACAAATAATGACTATTGACCAGCATCTTGAGTTTTGTAAATCGGCATAGCTGATACTGATTTTTAAGGATTTTGCTTAGTTGGCCTAAAACATTTTTCAGTTTTGATGAGTGTATGGTTAAAAATATCAAAACACATTATTGATGTATTTAATATAGTTTTCTGTTGTACTTAAAGACCCTGCATTGGCCAACATGTTCGTTCGTCTTGTACATAATTAAAAGCTCTTGTCGTTGTTCAATCATGATTTGGTTTAATAAATGTGATTGGCAATCTGTGCACATAAATTTAACTAAACATTTATTTGCTAAGTAAACAAAATAAACTTCCGAACAAATTTCTAAGTGAGATTTATTTATCGAGGTATCATTGACTTGTAGTTGAAGAGTCTGTAAATACTCGTTTTCTGAGTATTTTTACTATTAAAACATACAACTATCACCTCCAGTCACAATAATTTTAGTTCTAATCTAATATTTTTATTTATTTATACTAGTGTACCTATGTGGCTATGTATATGTGATGATATGGCCTTAATCCTTATTATATTATTATAAATGTTAGTTATGTACGATGATAGACGCATAACATTTGTAGAATCGTTATTTTATATAATTGATATATCTACAAATTACACTTATTTTAATTTAAATAATTAATATATGTATAGTAATTATTCTGAATTGTAGCCACCAATAATAAATTCTAGATAGATTATTTATAACTTATAAGTGTTATTATGAATATTTCTTACTTCCATAGTAATTTATATGGGTTGTAGACAAATTTATTTTAACCATTTAATAATAATAATAAAACATAAATGATTATAATAACACTTATAAAATAGAATGTATACGTTTGTATGTCGTCGTGAACACATCAACGTCCTGATTTTGATGCCAGTACATATTATTTTCTGTTTTGATTAACATTGTTTTAATTTATTTAAAGTAAATATTTTACTTGTCTGGTGGTGATAAATGTTATTACTTTAATGTAATAAAACTCGAAAACGAGTAATAATGTTTTCATTCAATCCCATCATCTAATCTCGAATTATATAGGAAATGGGTAATAAACTCAGAGTAAAATAATTACAAACAAAATATAAACAGAAGCCTAAGATATAGGCATAATCTAATAGTATTTATGAATTAATCTTTTAGGAAACATATGCATAGAAGGGTTAAGTCCGAAAACATAAAAGATACATTTGTTCGGATTTCGAAAACAAATGTATATGAATCCTAATGCTCGAAATCCCGTCTTATGCCAAATGCTGTTCCAGTAAAATTTCAGGTTTATATTTAAAATATACATAATAAATAATATGGAAGTTATAATGATAGTACAATATTAATGTATAACAAAAAAATATATTTCCTATAAAATAGAATTAAATATTGATGCTACCAATTATAAGGATCATATTTTTCAAAACAGTCCTCCACTAAAGCCAATACACTCCGTCAATGGTAAACATTTATAATAAGAATATTTTTTATCAAATAAATGTCTAATATAGGTACTTAAATAATAAAATGATTGTTTAAATTGTATACATATAGATGACTCGGAAACATGTGTAGTTAAATCTCCTAGAGCTTGGACTTGGAGTGTATCAAAACTAGGTTTTAACGAAGGTAATCCACACATTTTATCCGAAGATGTATGTGTCAACGAAACAATGAATACGACGCCAACAAAATCACGAAGGTGCACTAATAAAATGGACGAAGGTATGATTTATTTAAATTTATTTTATAATAAAACGACGAGAATATTTTTATTTACATAAATACTCATTATACACATATTATAAATTTATAAATAATTCTATACATGAAATGTCATCGATTAAATATTATTTTAGATTCTGAACGTAGTTGAATGTATTGATTTTACAATGATGTATGTTTTTTTATTTCTTATTTTTGTGTCTGAGGACAAAATTTGGAGCAGTTATATTGCTTCAATCTTAAAAATCAGGGGTGGTTTCGGGTGGTAAAGTGAATGTTTATTGTACTTTGGGGGTCAAAAGTTAAAAAATTTCAGTAGTTTTCAAATGCGCCGTGAAAAACAAATTAGAGAAAGTTCAACTTTTGACGTTACTCTGTAGTTGAACATTTTAAGTACTTATACCTAAGGTTTGAAAATTTGATACATAAGATTATGATGTGTGAGGGCTTTGTATTCCTTTTTTTAAGCTTTTCGACCCAATAACGAATAAAATGATTGTAGTCATTTTGTTATAATTCAAAAACATTTCGTGAGTACCTATACCATTATAAAATTATTTTTGTTTATAGAAAATTTATCATCCACACCTCAACATCTTAAAGTGTTAACGTCTAATTATACATACAGTAATTTACGTTCAAAAACATCTATTCCAAACATTTCAATTTTTAATCAAAGCCCTGAATTATTAGCAATATCTCCTTCAGCGAAAAAATTTATATCGCAATTAACTGACCTACCAGGTCCTCAAAAACCATTAACTAGACCTAAGAATGAAATAATTAATAGTCCGAACAAAATTGCTGCAAAGAATAAGATTTTACAATATAAGTTACAAAACATGAAAAAATTACTCAAGCAAAAGCGCGCTATTATAACTTCGATAAAAAAACAAAATGAAAAAAATAAACATAACAAAATTAATGTGCACCGTTTTTTTGAAGAGGCCAAGTTTCCATCAACTAACTCTAAAGCGTTAATATCGATGCAATTATTGCATAAAAAACGTAAATCTTGGTCAAAATCCGAAAAAAATATTGCATTATCACTTTACTACAAATCGCCATCGACTTATAAATTTATGAGATCAAATGGTATAATTTTACCGGGAGAAAGTACTGTTAGACGTTGGCTTAATTCAATAAATTTTTCTACTGGATTTCCTAAAAAATACATGGAACAACTTAAATTGAAAATTTCAAATATGAACTTCCAAGAAAAAAAATGTGCGATTTTGCTCGATGAAGTATCTATTATGAAAACTATAGAATACAATAAAGTGTTGGATGAAATTGAGGGGTTTGAAGATTTAGGGACATTAGGTCGTACAAATAAACTTGGTTCACTTGCATTGGTTGTAATGGTACGTGGTATTTACGCAAAATGGAAGTTACCTTTATGTTATTTTTTTACGGGCAGCGGTATTAAAGGAAATAACTTAGTTACCATTATTGAAGAATGTGTTAAACAAATAATAAGTATTGGTTTATTACCAACGTGTATTATATGCGATCAGGGTACACAGAATCGACGCATGTATACACTGCTGGGAGGTACAGAAGATCAACCGTGGACTACGCTGTGTACTAAAAAAATATTTTTGATTTACGACATGCCTCACCTAGTAAAAAGTATAAGAAACAATTTGTTAAATGGTGACTTTGTGTATGATGTGAATAAAATTGTTTCTTTAAAAAATATTAGAACTGCGTATGATATTGATTCAAAAAATGTTGCACGTTCTATGATTAAAATTACTCCGGTACACTTTAGCCCGAATCCATTTCAAAAAATGAACTGTAAAATGGCCATTCAGCTGCTGAGTCATTCGGTATCAGCTGCTATTAGAACTTGCGTTGCCACTAAAGAGTTACACTCGTCATCTGCTCTTGATACGGCATACTTCATTGACATAGTAAACAAAATGTTCGATTCTGCCAACAGCAAAAATTTATTTGATCCGAATCCAAACAGAAAACCCATGTGTGACCGTAACCCGCAAGTGTTGGATAACTTACAAAACGCAAACAAATTATTCAAAGATACCAAAAAAATATGTCATAAAACAAAAAAAATCAGTACTCCCCCTTGTTTTGTGGGCATTGTGTGGACAACAACTGCAATTAATGAACTTTATAAGTCCGAAAAATTAGAAACCGTTAACTCCAGCTCTAATAAGGGTTACTTTTTGATGACCAACAAATTAACGCAAGACGCTTTGGAAAATTTATTTTCAATAATGCGACAAAAAAATGGGTATGTATAATGTAATAAATAAATGTATTATACATTCAAAATCTGTATCTATACGCGTCACATACGGTTTTTTAAAAATTGATTATTTTATTGTTCTTTAAAATATTAATTATTTTATTGTTCTTTAAAATATTAATTATTTTATTGTTTGTAGTTATAACAGGAACCCAACATCTAGGACGTTTCGATGCTGTTTTGGACACATATGTTCTTATAGTTTGATGAGGTGCGGTTCTAATTGTAGCAACTGTGAGCCTGACGAAGAAGAGTTTCTTACTGTAAATGTTTTAAAAGACATTTCAATAGATCCCGTTGTAGAACCAACGTTTCAGATAGAAGAAACTCACTATGCAACTGACTCTGATTCAAGCAGTACTAATATGTCGTCAAATTCAATAACTGCAGTAGACACTGATAATCCATCATTAGAATTATGCTCTATTGCCTATTTTGCAGGGTATTTAGCAAAAAAGTGTTGGGAAAAATTTGGGTGTAATGGGTGTAACTTAACCAAAAACAAAGTTTATTTGAACGACAAATTGATTCTTTTAATATTATTCAGAACCTATGGAGATATTCAACCAACGCAGGGACTCAAAGCTCCAACAGATGAACTTTTGGATATTGTAAATATTTGTTTACACATATTTGAAAAATACTTTCCAAAAATTAAAAGTGAAAAAAAACTTTTACACCAATTAAAAGAAAAAGCATTAATGCAGATTAATAAAAAATATATTAACCTACTAAATTCAAAATGCCACTGTCATTATATGTACATAATTGATTTATTGTTTAGAACAAAAATATTTAAGGAATGCAAAGTAGAAAATTGCAAAATTGGCAAAAGATCATTACAGATTGCAGACAAGTTACGTGTCTTACAAAATAAATAACTATAACTATATAATTATATTAATATTATTATTATTCACGAATAAACAAAAAAGTTAAAAATTATGCCTAATAATTATGCTTACATTTTACATACCTAATCATTATATGTAGTGAAATATATAATATTAATAAATCGTAGATACTAAGTTTTAGAAATGGCTACATAAGAACAAATTTGAAGAAAAAATGTAAGTCACCAGTGTTTTATTAGATAATATACAATTAAAACAATTAATCGTAATATTATTTCAAATTTTAATTTGTTAACAAGTTAAATTACACGAATTTATATAATTACATTCCATACATTTTCGTGCTTTAACCGTACTAAAATATTGTTTTCTTGTTTTTAATAAAAAAGATATACAATAAAATACGAATTGGTCAAAATCATATTATAATATAATTAATTAGCCCGTAATCCGTATCGTGTACGTCATAGTCCGTTTTTCCTAGCGCCACACTCACCAAATCATTCAAAATAAAAATAGTAAATATAAATTAGGTACTTCAGACGTCATGAGCGACGATAAAAACCAGTTAGTGAACATCGATCGGTAACGTAACAATAGCAAAAATAAATAATATTGCCCGTATCACGTACGTTGTAGACCCAGCGCAGAGTGGCACAGTGCTGAGTAAATGATTTTGTAAATCATTCATCATTCGAAATAAAAATTAAAAATAGTAATGTCGAAGTCGGACTTCGGGAGACGTCGATATCATGACGAGCGACGATAAAAACCAGTTATACCCGCACCGCTCTCCACCATAGTTACGGCGGCTGTTATAAAATACAAATTTATTAGTATTGTTGGTTCTTATCGCCATCTACCGAGGGTTTTATTGTACGCCACCGAAAAACCGGCCAGTGAGCAATCTATAGTATGTATAATCAATGGTTTTATATTATTAAAGTTAATGGGGTACAAAGGTAATTCGCTTCCACGTAGTGTACCCCGGGCAACGTCCTAGACGGCTAAAGAATTACCACCACCGGCTGCTGTACTGTTCTGAGAACCTCACAGCAACCATGAGCAACAACAACACTTCTCAACCAGGAAACAGTCCTTCTGAGGACTATTTGACTCGAGATCTGGGCACTCAGCTCCGTTATCTTTCAACTTAATGTGGAAGGAATTAGCAGTGATAAAAGCAGATATCTCGAAAGATTATTGAAAGAACATAAAATAGATGCGGTCCTATTGCAAGAAACTCACGTTCCAGATGAGCTACAAATGACACGAAGAGCTACAATTTCTGGATATACACTAATTTCAGCTCTTTACCATAGAAGCTATGGAACTGCTACCTACATTAGGAACGATATAAAAAACTGGAGCCATCTTTTTTCTACATCGACAGACAACGTATACATTATAGCTATACGTATCGCTGAGATAACCATACTCAACATATATAAGCCACCTAACGAAATACGGCCAACCCCTCCACTACCAGTCATGCCACATCAATCAATATATATTGGGGACTTTAACAGCTACCATACTAGCTGGGGATATGATATGAATGATAATAATGGTGAACTATTATACAACTGGATGGATAGCGAAAACATACAACTGGTATTTAATGCAAAAGATAGGAAGACATTTCACTCAGGCCGATGGGATAGAGGCTACAACCCTGACCTATGCATCGTCTCAAAAAATAAAAACCGAATAGCTATACCAGCTTACAGAACCGTGTTAAACAACTTTCCAAGAAGCCAGCATAGGCCTATACTCATAAATGTCGGCATTCAAATCCCAATTGTTAAAACCATTCAGAAACCGAGATGGAATTTTAGAAAAGCGGACTGGCACACTTTCGCAAAATCTATAGATGCAAATATCAGGTGGATCAAACCAACGAGTAATAATTACGACCGTTTTGTCGGTATTGTTAAAGGAGCGGCAAAGCGCTGTGTACCCCGAGGTTATAGACGAGATTATATACAATGTTGGAATCCTGAAAGTAATCAACTTTATACAGAATACCAAAAAAATAGCACAACTGAGCTTGCAGATATGCTCCTAATTTCACTGGCAAAATTACATAAAGAAAGATGGATTGAGACGATGGAAAAACTAGATTTCAAACACTCCAGTAGAGAAGCCTGGAATCTGCTCCGCAGACTTGACCCGAACCCGACAAGAACAAAATCGATACCGAAAATAAAACCTGATGAATTTGCCAACAGAATAATCGAAATGACCAGAGCTACGATGAATAAAGAAACAGCAAGACAAGTCACTATGAACCTAAAAACTAAAAAACGTGAAGCGACGGACAGATCTAAATGGGCAGAGAATTTTGTCTCTGAAGAAGTACAAATAGCTTTAAAAAGTGTAAAAACTGGTAAAGCGGCGGGACTAGATGGTATTCACCCAGAATTCCTTAAGAACTGTGGTCCCAATACAAGAAAATGGTTAGCCGACTTTTTCTCCGACATATTATGCTCGGATAAATTACCAAAATTATTTAAAACAACCAAGGTATTAGCGGCTCTAAAACCAGAGAAGCCAAATGACGACGTAAAAAGTTACAGACCCATATCGCTACTAAGTGCAAGTTACAAGCTACTCGAGAGACTAATCTATAACCGAATATTGAAAACCATAGATGAGGTCTTACCGCAAGAGCAGGCAGGGTTTCGCCCACAACGAAATTGTTGTGACCAAGTCATGGCGCTAACCACTCACATCGAAAATGGCTACGGTAAAAAACTAAAAACAGCTGTAGCTTTTGTCGATCTGTCCTCTGCTTACGACACAGTTTGGCGAAAAGGCTTATTATCTAAATTCCTCGATGTAATCCCCTGTAAAACATTACTCACTCTACTTAACAATATGCTCAGTAATAGACAACTAACCGTCTACATAGGAGAGGAAAAAAGTAAGACGAGAGTACTAAATAACGGCTTACCACAAGGATCGGTCCTAGCACCACTATTATTTAACCTATATACAAAAGATCTGCCTTCAACATCTTCCAAAAAGTTCATCTATGCGGATGATATAGCCCTGGCTAGTCAGAGTACCAGCTTTGAGGGACAAGAAGAGCCCCTAACCAACAACCTTAGTAAGTTAGACTCATATTTTAAACGGTGGAGACTAAAGCCCAACCCAACAAAAACGGAGGTAACAGTGTTTCATTTGAATAACAAAAAAGCTAGTCAAGAAATAAATATAAACTTTGGCGGTCAGGAAGTACGAAATACTAAACACCCAAAATACCTAGGAGTGGTTCTAGATAGAACACTCACTTATAGAGAACACCTAACCAGACTATCAGCAAAAGTCAAGACCCGTCAGAGCATCATTTCAAAGCTATCTAGCTCAACATGGGGAGCTGATGCGAACACGTTACGTATAAGCACGCTATCATTAGTGTATTCTACAGCTGAGTATTGTGCCCCTGTCTGGCTTAACAGCGTCCACACAAAGAACGTAGACAAACACCTTAATGCGGCTATGCGCTCAATTGGTGGGTTGACAAAGTCTACACCACTAAAATGGTTACCAGTGCTTAGTAACATTGCTCCGCCTAAGTTACGAAGAGAACATGCACTATTGCAAGAATGGATAAAGTACGCTAATAACCCCTTCCTTCCCATACACACGGACCTGACTGCATTAGAAGGTGTTCAACGACTCAAGTCGCGTAAACCACCATGGAAAACAGCAAGGGATCTCACCAAAGATAAATTCAATATAAGTTCTAAATGGGAAAACGACTGGACAATAGAAAATCCAGATAACCAAAAACTGGTGACAAACCCAACTATCAAACAACCGGGATTTGACCTCGAAAGAAGTACTTGGGTAACACTAAACCGTATTAGAACTGGTCATGGTAGGAGCGGTCACATGATGTATAAATGGGGACTGCGTGACAATGAAACGTGTGACTGTGGTTATGAATCCCAGACGATCAATCACATCATCACTGAATGTCCAATTCACGCATTTAAAGGCACCATAGAAGATATCCACCTGACGAAGGAAGAAGCGGTGGAATGGATGAAGAACCTGGATGTGAAGCTATAGCATGACCCGTACATTCACCAAATAGGGAACCTCTTATCTATTTTATGTATTATGTTTTATATATTTTATGTTTTATGTTGAGTTTTATCACTGTTGACCATATTTTTTATTTTAATTATGTAGATGTTATATCTTTTAATATTCTAAGTGTTATTGATGTTGCTCATTGACGCCATACGAAATAATAAAATTAAAGTTAATATTATTATGAGTTTTTAATTTAATTATAACAGCATCTAAGTCCCAACATAATGTATTTTTACTAAATTTAAAAGCAAATATAATTAATAATACATATACATATGTACATATGTATAATTTAATTTGAAGATATTTGAAATATTATATACAATTTTATATGTAAGGCTCAATATTTACGAATATAAAGACAAACTATTGTTGTCATTTAGTACATTTTAATATATTAATATAAGCAAGCCACCAAAATAATTATGTATGGTAAACTATGTTTAAAAGCAAATTCAAAATTTTTAAAAGACTATCAATTTTAAAACTTATAATTTAATTTTAATGAATGTGAAGATACTTGAAATATGCACAATTTTGATATTAAAACAAATTATTGTTGTCATTTAATACATTTATTATACACTAAACAACTCATCAAGATATGTATGGTAAACTAAATGTATTAAACTAAATTACTATTTCTCTATATCTATTACTTTATTAAAAATTACAACTATATTTAAGTACCTTCATAAGATCAAATTAGTTAAAAATAGTTACTTCTGTGCGAATAACCTTACAAGTCTTTAAAAAGTTATTTCAATATGGGTACCTACTAATTGTTTACAACACTTAATATTTAAATGTATTAGCCACAAGTAATATTACCAGTGCTGTAGTGGAGGGTATACGGCGGTATACGCCTTATACTTTCTGGTTATTCTAATTAACCGGATACCTTCTGATTAAGATCGTATACTCTGTTGTAGTGAAATTACCAAATAATATAAAGATAAAAGTCATTAGATTATTAATATTTTTGATAGAAAACTAGAATGTTAAGATAGACAATTTGTATAAAACATAATTTATATAGGTATATATACCTATATAATATATATATCGGGCGATTGATGGGCAGTGTACTGTAGATTAGATAATATAACAATCAAATAACATTAGTGCTGTAATTTCTGTATTTAAGATAAAATAAATGTCCAGCCGACGCACATTATACTGTTCATTTTCATTTTGCCATTGAAAGTGATCTTCAAGAATCAGTATCTGTGTATAAGAGGCCAGTCGACTAAAAGGTACGTGTTTATTTTATTGCAATCTATTTTAATAAACAGTTATAATATGGATATTGGTTAAGAACGGAAGTTTATTAGAAAGAAAAGGAAATCGGAAATAATAAAACCTCCTGAATAAAATAAAAATAAGAATATTATTACAGAAACCCTAAACCACCTCGATAATGTACGTTAGAGTCCTTATACAGTAACATATTGAAAGCAAAAATGGCCAATAGTTGGAATGAGTCTCACGGAGGAATTTAAAGAAAATATCCATGATTGTTAGTAGATGAAAATTAGATGTACATAGTTTGTTCGTCTATAAGTTTGGCTCTAAAGGAAAGAAAGATACTGTTTTAATGAGTGGAGTAATGGTTTAATTGAGGCTTCTAGATCGTCGCAGCCAATCATATTAAACTTCGATAAAATTAAAAATACCGCTGAATCTGAATGCATCAACTTTGTTACAAATAAATAAAGAAAGAAAGAAAATCCATCCAAGTGTCTATCAAATGTATATCGATCAGTTCTGAACAGACAACAATTAAGGTATTTAGAACAGCATATATATTGCAATGCAAGCCAGAGTTCGTTTTCATCACGATGATTTAACAAACGGGAAATAAATGGTGTAAATTCAGGTAAAATACTTCATTCTAGATATTCCGCAACAAATATAATAAATCACATATCGAATATATGAGAAAACAATTAATATCTAAGATTATCACATTAAACTCAAAATTAAGTATTCTTATTGACGAATCTACTAGCTAAGTAATAAAACTACTCTGGTAATTTATTTAAAAACTTATAGCAATATGTAACTGAACGAAGTATACCG
>NW_020271244.1:0-11478 GCF_002803265.2 Melanaphis sacchari | reverse complement strand
GTTCCCGATGCGCTCTAACGAACGTCGGCAGGTTGCCGCGATTGCACATACAGATTTAGCGAGTATATGGTATCTGCTAAGAATAGAGCCTCTTGATTTTCGTCTGGGCTTCCCCACTCGGGACTGTGGGAGTTGAAGTCGCCGTGGTCCGAATCTCTACCGGCGGCCCACCACTAGCCGGCAGGGGGAGCCAGAATGGTGGGAGGTAGCGAAAGCGACCGGGTTGACCAACCGACGTCAACTTAAAACCAAGTCGGTGCCACGGGAGAGGGGAGCCCCATTGCAACCGGACGGCAAGTCCTCCGGTGGCGATGCCCCTCAAGGTTGAGGAGCCTACCTCGGCTGGAACGTGGTGGCTGTGGGACCAGCGCTAGATAGTAAAGAAACCACTACACCTAGTGGGAGGTCTTGTACCCAAGTGGCACTTAACTGAGTCATCCCGGACCTCGCAAAGGTACAGGCCCTCGGGCCTGGTGCTGGTGTTCCTCAGAAGACCCTAGTCAGACGACGACTGCTGTCGTCGCGCTAGTTTCCACCTTCGTTCGTAAGTAGCGCTCAGCGCTAAGGCACGGACAAATGGCGGTAGGCGCGAGCCAAAAAAAAAAAAACCCGGAGACTCCTGATACGTTATGCAAAAAATGAAATTCATCTTTTACCATCTACAGATAACGTCAACAACTCTACGCCTCAAACGATGAGTGAAGTTTTAGAAGAAGGTGCTAATGAAGTTGATAGTGAAGAGAGGTCCTGTAATGAAATTGAAAATCGTAAAGTCAACATAAATAGAGATAAAAGTGATGATTCTGAAAATATTATGGTTGATGACAACTTAATAGCAACATTGAATGATGAAATAGCAGAAGAAGGAAATATTAAGTATACGACTTATCCATTATGTAACGTAGGTAGGTACAATATTTATTTTGAAAATTATAAACAATTCATAATTGTATTTTAAAACAACATAAAACATAACAAAATTATAACAATATAAATATATAGTTTAAAATAAATTATATTTTTCATTAACAAAAGTAAGTACACATAAATATATATATATATTATATATTCACAATGTATACAGTGTTGATACAGAGATTGTTTATTTTTAACATTTAATAATCTAACACAAATTTTGAAACAATAAATCATTTTAATAGCAATAAAATTATAACAGGTAAAAATTAGAGAATGATAATCCTATCCAAAAAAAATGTTTTTTTAATTTTTTAATTAAATAAGTATAAATTTAGTAAAATTAACTTAAAAGTAGAAAAAACAAAATATAAAAAAAATACCCTTAAACTATATTGAAATATTAAAAGTATAAGGTAGTCATTATGTTATCAGTTGTTTTAACCATATAATAAAAATAAATAGGTATTTATTATATTGAGTTTCTATTTTATTTTTGATTATTTTTTATTTTTGTATTAGAAAAAAGTGATTTAAATGAAGAGACCTTGGCCCTTGAAAATTGGAACCGTAAAAAAATTAGAAAATCAAAATCATACCTGGTGCCCAATCCTCATTTACAATATCTGGACATAAATAATTCACGGAGTATGAAGTCCTTACCAATTTTTAAAAATGGGTCTCGTTTTGAAGAATTAAAAAGCAGCAAGACAAAAAAATATTAAAGGAAAAGTTATTTTCAGTAACACCTGTGCAATTGATTCTATTACATCAATTCTTATGGTAATTATTGACATTGAATAAAAATATTAGTTTTTATGATCATACATATATACATATCATTGTACTAATATTATTTTAATAAATGATAATTGATAAGTAATAGTACTACAATAAAATAAAATACTGTTAACTACTGTAAACTGTAACTAAATATTAACTTATGTACAACATACAAATAATCTATAGTAATTTATAAATTTATTTAAGTAATTTGTGTAATAAGTGAATATGTTGATTTAAAAATGAAATCGATTAAAACCATTTCTGCTTATTATAACCTAAACATTTTTATTAATCTTTATATTATTATAGGTATCATATTGCGATAGCCAAAACTATTCTAAAATTGTTGATTCGATAGATTCGGATTACTTTTGTTTCGTTTGTTGTATTTTGTTGTTAAAAATGGCAATAACATCTGCAACATACTCAACATGTGCTGAGATAATCATGCGGTATTTAAATCCTGAAACTCGCTCATTAGAGTATGACACCACACTAGCTATTTGTGACACAACTGCTGAAAATGTGATAGATAAATTATTCATTGATTTTCCATCACTTAAAGAAACCACTGAGTGTTCATCTAACGTGTGCCTTAAAAAATCTTATAATACGAACTATAATTTTATTACATTTCAAACTGACAAAGAAACTAAAATAAGTCAGCTTCAAAAATATTTGAATGACCGCACAAGTATTAAAGAACACCAACAATGTTCAAACGAAAAGTGTGACGGAATAAAAAAAATAAAATCTTTAATTTCACCAATGCACCTATTCATTGACGTTTTATTTTGGGAAGGTAATGATTTATTATTATAGATATATATTTATTCATGTTACACAACTAACTTTTTTTTAACACAATTAATTTTAGGAGAAGACATGATTTCAAGTCAGCGAAGCAGTGAAGCTGCTACACTATTGAAATTGAAACTATATGATATTCCTCAAATACTTAAACACGGTACGACACATTATGAGTTGAGGGGTGTTATATGTTATTACAAAGGAAAAGGTGGTTTAAGAAACTCAGTGGGACACTATACGTCATAAACAAAAAGATATGGCACAAACTGGGAGTTATTTGACGACTTAAAAAAAAACCAATACCAGTCAAAGACACAACTGTAAATTGTGAAATATTAGTTTTTACTGTATAATTACTTAATATTAAAAATTATTATAAGATTTTCACATTTAAGTGTACATTTTTTCTATCAGTTAAATTATATTAAACATACAATTTTATTATACATAATATAATACACATATTAAATTTAAATTCATTTACAGGTAGACGACTATTAACAATACTTATCATGAAAAACAATGGAAAGTAAAAAAATAAACAATCCAATAAGGTATTAATTTCTTAAAAAAAAAAGAAATAAAAAGTTGTAGTTATTGGACGTATAAATTTAGGTTAGTTAGTAGTTAGTAGTTATAAGATATACCTACATTGTTCACGTCATCACTGCTTTGGGATGTGAGCGGGTAAATGGGTGAGACTCTCCGCTGTACAATAAGTAACAAGTGACTAGTGAGTCGCTGTAATGGATGGTATTACGAGTACTTCAATTTGAATTCAATGATATAACTTATAAGTTATAATCGTATCATTGTATAAGAAAAACGATCTTGAGCGGAGACGGTTTGTCGGCTTAGGGAATTGAATATTTTATATTATATTTATATACTGTTTGCATTAATACGATAGCCGGTAGGTCGATTTAATATTATTTGCATATTATCATATTTATATACAAGATACAACAATATACTTAAACAATTTAAAGTACCAATGAATAATATTTTCAAATTACAAAAAAAAAAAAAAACTAAAATCATTATTCTAGGTTATTTAATATGTAATTCCGACAAAATAAGAACTTCAAATGCTTATAAAAAAAAAAAAAAAAATAGTAAATTTTTATTTTTAATATTATTAAAACACTTGTTAAAAAAATATATCAGCACCCTTGTATTACATTCTCAAGGTTTATGGCAGAACGAAAAACATTATATTGATGTATACAGACAAAAAAAAATTTTAAAAATTAAAAATTGAAAATAACAACAACCAGCAAAAAACGAGTAAAAATATTTTGAATACTTTATCAAATATGTAAATGATGTAATAAACATATTATACACATATGATGAAAAGTTCAAGTACCTTTCTACAAATATTCGATTATGAATCAGAATAAAATAAGAAAATTACTACATTGCAAATTGTTGCTAATTGGCTGCTAAATGATGACATGAATCGCAAGTCGAAATTCGCATTTTTTAAGTACGGGGTGGGGCTGGGGACATGTGCGAATTTCGGAAACCTCTTTTACAGACAAAATATTTGTTTTCAAATTTCCACGACTACATTGCAAATTGTTGCTAATTGACTGCTAAATGATGGTACAAGAAAATTTTCAAAATGTGTTTTCTATGATATGGGTGGGGCTAGGGACATATGTCTCCAGCCCCACCCATAGTTTTTTTTGTTTCATGATTAAGCTGATGGCTTGCAAATTGTGAAAACAGTCTTGCAAATTGTTGCTGATTGACTGCTAAATGTTGATTTGAAAAAAATTTCAAAATTCAGAATGGGTGGGGTTGGGGACATGTACGTGCTTAGGACTTTACGAATTTTCATATTTGTTCGGAAAATTTATTAGAGGTCTGTGTTTTACGCGAAGTCAAATTCACGGATTCACGTGAAAATCGTTAAATTAAAATTCACATGCGTATAATCTCATGAATTTAACTTCGCGCGAGTCCGTTAATTTTTGTTTATTAAATCACACGCGTTTATTATTTCATTTTAAGTGTTTTTTTTTTATTATAATTTAATTTAATACAGTTTTTGGTAGATATTACGTTTATAAATATGTATTATATACGTATATATTTTTTTTTAAATGCCCACGGTCACGTGGCGATTAACGCGTTAATTATAATATATATATAATTTTTTTTTTGTAATATATTAAGTTTGTAATGTAAGTCTTTTTACTTTTTTTTACTTATACATAGGACTCGGAAGTCGATGACATTTTATATATCTTGTTTTGGAACTAATTAGACGATGCTGTCCTGGCCAAAAACGTTTTTCATAAACACGTGAATCTAAATAATCGATTTTACATTTTACATTTTTTTTGCGTCTATTTGGAATTTTATTAATTTTTAAGTCATTTTTATCGATTTCACACTGATTCACTTCTTATCGTTTGTCGTCGACCGTCATGCCGATATAACTCAATAAAACTTTGAAAATGACCACGGACTAAGATCAGTGGTTAAATATATAATCATTTATTATATAAATATAATAATTATATATTTATCAATCAAAGGAATAAACATATACATAACTGTATAATGTACAACATTGAATACATTGTACATAACAATGAATATAATATAATGTAATAATTTGGTTTAAGGACTCTTAATGAATTTTACATTTAAAAAATCACACATTACCTACTTGTTTTTTTAACTTTTTCTATAGAAACCAGAATCCAGAAGTTGCACAACTTATATATGTAATATTTGATGGATATATTATAATAAGTAAATATAATATTATCAATGATTTTCTTAACGTATACAATTTATATGCAAGCAACATCACATATAATACAAAATTATTATTTATATTTGAAAATGTGATATTAAAATTCTTTCAAAAAACATGATAAAATGACAGAATTTCCAAAACATTTAGGATTTGATTACTATTTAAATATGTATGTATCAAGTAAAATAACAAAATAATATTTTATACAAACAATAATAATATTTTTATTTACAGAAGAGAAGAAAGATGAAAATAACATTAAAGTTGGAACTGATAATTATAACATTCTTTTAAATTAATATATAATGAAGAACATCCTTTCGACGAAATTTTAATAATAGGCACTGTAATGAAACAAACAAAATTAAAGCAATCGACACAATTTTCAACAGTATGACCAATTAAAACATATGTATTTTTAAATTATTTAAACTAATATATAAATATAACGTTTCTGGACAAACATCTTTATGAAATTCATTTTAATTACATTATACTAAATATACATGAGCCATCAAAATTCATATTCAGATTTAGAAACACTTTAACAGAATTATGTAACAAAACATTTTATAAGAGAAAGAAAACAGAAAATGATATATACAAACAAACAA
Source organism: Melanaphis sacchari (assembly GCF_002803265.2). Taxonomy (NCBI): domain Eukaryota; kingdom Metazoa; phylum Arthropoda; class Insecta; order Hemiptera; family Aphididae; genus Melanaphis; species Melanaphis sacchari. The sequence continues at coordinate 5,577 of NW_020271244.1, read as the reverse complement.
CAAATAAACATAACTTTTATATAATTATGACAAAGCGATCATTGAACTTAATACTTAACACATAACAGACCATCAGATAGCCACTTTTCACCAAAACCACAATTATACTCATAACTGACTACAATACAATAGAACTAAAACTTAAATACATAAATATATTAAATAACATAGAATGGAACTGAACATAAACAAGCTTATTTTACAATCCAACTTGACATTGAAAAATATCGAAAATTTACAAACCTTAAACAATTAAATACAAAAACGGACTAATAGAAACACAAATATAAATTAACTCAACAATGACATAATACTTACTTACAATTAAAAGAAACAAACTCTAAAATACACAGCAGAAAATTTCTACAATAGGTAATTATATAGGTTTGTAGGTTACGAATTTATAATTAAAATTTATTTTTATTTAGGTACAAATGGTTGCATTCCAAACAATAAATCGCGGGAAATAAATAGCCCATAACATTGTTTAGTCCAGTATACTTATTTATTTTTCATTTATTTTTTTTTTTTGAACTACATAATTATGACCCTGTAATCACCCATCAACCGGTACAATTTTAATTTTAACTTATTTTATTCATTTTTATTTTTAGATACTGCATTATTAAATTCTTACTAAATCTTCCCATGACAACTAGTACTAAATATTAATATAGATTTAAACAATTTTAAAATTGTATTATTATTTAAAAAATGTATAAAACATTTAGATTTAACTAGTCTGTAATTTTTATAATTTAAATAGTAATTATTATTGGAAATATTGAATATAATTCTATTGTTTAAATCTATCTATTTTATTTAACAGATCTTATAGTAATCCTGTAATAATGTTCTGGAATACATTCAAATAATAATTTAAATTTATTAATATATTAAGATAAAATAATATAAAATTATATTCATCATCGTTTAAAAGTAATGTATTGCATGTATATAAAACAATAGTTATATTCCATGCAGACTCACCAAACTCGCAGGGACGGTAGCCCGGTGTACTTGCTACGATGTGTGAAAGTTTCAGGACGATCGGTCGAAGGGTTGATTTTACACGTATTTTGGAAGGGAGTTTACTTTGCCGGATGAGTCTCGCGGTAGACCAACAATGCACAATGAGATTAATCTTTCAAAAAAGGTTGATATCTCGGTCAATATTGGTTTTTCGACCCCCCTTCAAAGGACCGAAAACACTCCCCGGGTGCCGTTCCATAAGATTCGTCGAAAAAATCAATGGGTTGTGGGAGGCTAAAACTTACACATCTCGCGAATTTACGAAATATTTACGACCTTCCACCGCCAAACTTCCTAGCCCAAAAACTTCCACGGTATTCATTTCCATAAAAATTTGAAAGCGGATTCGTAATCATGAGTATTTATTTAAAATTTATAATTTATTGGTCGACTTCGTTAACATTCATAGTCCATTAAATATTTTGGTTTTCTTCGTAATCGTTGAGATCTTTGTTGGTTTTTGTATTCTGTTGCAACGAAATAATTTATTTTTATTTTTTATAGTTGGTTTGGATCAAAACATTGTGTACAATTATGAAAACAAAATTTCAAAACCAATTTTGTTTTTACAAATAATTTGTCCACTATGCGAACAATCATTTTGCACGGAAATCAAATTTTTAATACATATTAATTTATTTCATTTTGAAAAACCACCAGTTAAGAGGCCATATTTTGCAAATAATGTAAAACTGATTTTTTATTCATACTTAACTTCTTTCACAATATTGGTTTTTGTTATTAATTTTTCTTAATAATTTATAGGACATGATTACAAATATTGCGAATGGTATCAAGGATCTGAAAAATAGTAATATCCAACAATTATTATATTATTTAAATAGTTATGGACACAAATTTAATGATTTAAATGCCCTCATCAATATAGTGTTTAACCAAATTAATGATATCCATACTCAAATAAACAATAATTTTAATGTATGTAACAATTTTGTTAAAAGTAACAATAATAATAATATATAAATAATATTTACAGAGCTTATCAAGATATAGTAATATAAACAGTTTATTAAATTATATTGAGGAGACAAACGAGGTTGACACTATTTTAGAGAAAAATAACCAAAATATTTTAAAATTTTCAAAACATTATGTTAATTCTACCGTTTCGAAAAAATTAGGAAGAAAAAAAATCAATCAATTAATTAAAAATACTTCAAAACTATGCAACTCTCATTCTGTTTATTATTATTCTAAATTTTTAAAATCATTAACAGTTATTAATCAAAATTCAAATAATTTTCATTTTCCGGTTCCATTTTCAAATTTTTTTCAAACTCCTCCAAATAGTAATGCTCAAAATAGTAATTTCTCTAAAATTGTGACAACCTCTGAAATGAATTTGGATCATATATGATTACAAATTTATTCGTTTACAATGCAATTCCAGCAACTAATGAGTAAGTATAAATTTATACTAATATTTTAAAATATTAATTTTGTGTTGTCTCCGTCGTACAAGTGCGTAGCACAGCAAATTTTACGTTCAGCAGATCACGTTTATATCCGTCAATTTAAAATTTAAATAACGTGATAAGCTGAGCGTAAATTTTGCTATGGTACACACTTGTACGACGGAGAAAACACTTCTCTTAATATAATTATATATTGAAATACATAACATTTTTATTATACAGTGATATATTCAAAAAAATTATTGAATCGAAAACAAAATTAATTAAATTCCAAATTGTAATTGAATATATAAGTACATTCAATAATATAACATCAAATTTTTTTAAAGATGATAAAATAATATTCAATATGCGTGACCACATTAATTAAAATGTGGTTAAATCAATTGACTGCCATTTTCTGAATTTTATTAAAAATATTAATGAATGGTGGCAGTATTACAATACCATCAACGATTGTATACCTGTGTTGTAAGTATGCTGTCTTTTTTAAAAAGAATTATAATAATTTATTAACTAACACAATTGAACAGATATCCAGATTGTGATGAAGCAGTTAACTATGTCACATTGCATATAAATGATGACTATATGGTGCAGTTCCCAATTTTGACTGATGAAACCATTGAATTATATGTTGTTTCTGCGCTGCACATATACTTCAAAAATTCTAATGCCACACCGCGCAATGATACGGTACCTATAAATCATTTAAAATATATTACAAATTCATAGTAAAACCGTACCCAACCTGACACTTTTTTTGTTTTCCTTTTAGGTTGGAAACATATACAATCATTTGAAAATTATAATGATCATAATAAATTTAAAATTCACTAATAAAAAACAATTAAAACTTATTTTAAAAAAATTATCGGAAAATAAATACATAAATACATCACAATTAAATAAAAAAACAATTTACAAAATTCAAAATCAGGAAGCAATCAACGCAATATTACAATCAACTACAAATCCCACGGCAATCAAAATTATAAATATTACAGAGCTACATTATACGGTGACAGCATTATTTTATGGAGTAAGAGACAATAACCACGATTCACATATTCAAATAATTTATTTTATAGGATTATGTCTTATGTTTCAGCTACCCACAACTGCATTGAATGAGACCAATATCAAAAAATTAATTTGTAAAATTAATTTTATTAAACAATTTCTAAACAACATAACTTTGACTTTAAACACGACCACTAAACAAATAGCGAACGACTACCAACAACAATTAACAACTTACAAAGACTTATTACAAAAAAAATTACAAACTATAACTACTAACCAAACTGATTCAACAATAACAATTGACGAACTCATGACCCTACTATCACTACCCAACAACCAACGACCAACAACAAACAGTGACATACAACAAAACCTACAAACACACAACTTAACTGATTTACAAAAAAAAACAACTGACTTTTACTCGACCGACACACAACTAACCAAATACATAAAACAAAACTATATCTCTATCTAAATGTATATTTTTTTTTCAAAAATAAATGTAATACATTAAACGATTCATTTATTTTTTTTATAGTTGTTCTAAATAATGTGCCTGGTGAGTGTAATATGTATTAACCGGGCGAGTCTATATATATATATGGAAAATCACGTTTACGAGCTGTTTGCCGGGAAAACCGTGGGAGATATGACGAAAACCAATAGAGATTAAATTGTTGTCCGTAGGGATCTGCATAAGTTCTATTATTTAGATTTTTTTACATTAACATTATAAACATTTAACATATTATCGACATTTCTTCTTTAATGATATTCACAAAACTAAACAATTCTAAATATGAAATATTGATAAAACTTTTTTGTTATTCTCAGGAGAATTTCAAGTTTACCATGCGGCAACACTGGGTCTGTCAATCGTTCATGGACCGCCGACGACAATATTATCGCGCCCATGGTAGAACAGTCCCGCGACAGCTGATGGTTAAAGCTAATCAATACACGTTTATTCATAATGTAACGTTCTTCTTTCAAAATATTCTCTAAGTTGTTTACCACTGATTGTATTTACTTTTTGACATGCCGTAAGTGCCAAAAATACCGTTTTCGTGCCGTTCGAGAGGATACGTCAGTAAAATCAATTGGTCATAGCAGGCTAAACGCGCAATGTTTGAGATTACGTAATATTACCGGCCCCCCGCACCGCAGATCACTTCCCCACCCTAAACTACCTTAAATATTAGTTTGCAGAGAGCAGAAAAAATATCAAAATCATCCCAGCATCTAACTCTACACGATGGTATGTGTAAAAAAGACGAAATGTTTGGTCGAAGTTCGATGTAAAATGTACTAAGCCTCAGAGGTGCCCGGCATAGTATTCTCGGCCGATACGCCAGGCACCTCTGAGGCTTAGTACATTTTACATCGAACTTCGACCAAACATTTCGTCTTTTTTACACATACCATCGTGTAGAGTTAGATGCTGGGATGATTTTGATATTTTTTCTGCTCTCTGCAAACCAATATTTAAGGTATTTTACGGTACGCATCACGAAAACGTGCGGATGACCGCAGTGCGCCGTGTGTCGGTTTTTCTGTAAACCAGTGGGCCTCAATATTTGATCCATCACAGGTACGCGCCACTGGCGCGACGGGTATTATACGTTTTGAAAAAAACTACTAACCTGCACCTTTCAAAATGTCCCTGTCTTTTGTCGACTCTTGGCGCGTTCGGTACTGTGATCTATTGTGAATTTAGCTGTGCATACCTACAATTTTTGATCACGTGTTTTTGAAATGGCGACTTTTACACACCATGATATTCACAGTCAAAGTAAAAAAGTGATTTACCGGGTATACGTTTTTTTAAAAAAATTATCCACTATGGAAAATTTATCTGCTGAGTTTTTTAAAAAAACTCAAAAAATTGCTGCTGAAATGTGTGGAAAAAGTGAACGAAGTATACAAAATATTGTTGCTGAAGTAAAGAAATATGAAAACGATGATACACCAACACCAAGAAGCCTATTCGTGTCACCGAGAAAATCGTATAAACGGAAGAAGGTCATGACAGATATTGACGATTTCAACGTTGACGTGGTCAGAAGAACTGTTCATGAAT
>NW_020271243.1:0-16549 GCF_002803265.2 Melanaphis sacchari | reverse complement strand
CTTCGCGCGCTCACACTACTGCATCGCGAGCGGTGTGGGAAAGCGTTGACGCGCGCAACGCTCGCAAGTGGCCGTCGGCGGCGGCCGCGCGACGCACGCGGTGCGCGCCCACGCATCGTCGTGTCGCGCGCGCGAGCGAGTCGACGGTTACGCGCCGTCACGAACATGTGGTGGTGGTGGTGCCGCCGGAATGAGAGCAACGTGTTTTTCGCAACCTAACCTTTTCGCACCTCCCCCCCATTTTCGTGTTTGCTTTGAGGTTTTTGGGTTTTTGTACGGTCTCAAATCGTCGCTGCGAAAACGTCCGCGTCGTCGCTCCAGAGTCCCGACGGCAACAAGTTGCGCCCCGACGACGACGCCGCCCCGTTGCTCGACCACCGCGATACTTAGTACCCGGCGAATTTTATTTCTTATAATTACTCGCGTTCAGTCTGAGATTTATTTTCGCTATATTTTCCCAACGATTCTTAAACTCAACAGTACACTATATTATCGGTAATTCATCTGACGAAAATGTTCATAGTTTAAGGGCGATAATATCTGTTAAATATTCTTTTATTATTAGTTATTATTTACTGTACTGTTATTTTCGACCGCCTGTAGGCGATGGTGGTGGTCGATGCCTCTCGATGTTCAGTCATTCGATTTTATCGTCGTTGCATAACATTAGAAAATATTGCGTTTTCTTTCGGTTTGCCTACTCAATAATTAAAGACTGATATTCGATAATTGGCTATTATATTGTTATTGTACTTGTGCTCGTTTCTGAAACACTATTGTATAACTATAGTTACCTTGGGACGGTTGAAGAGTAGACGTCATGATATAATCCGTGCGTTTATATTTGTCAAATAGTGTGTTGGTGGTTGGCCGTTATATTCCGCGCGATTCTAAATCGGTACGACGACAAAAGGCAAATAACAATTTAAAAAACGAAGTTGTCGACAATTTCAATTTTTTCCTTTTAAATTGATATCGGCCTACGCGAAATTAAAACGTTAAGAAATAAACTCCTCATCAATCACAAGTTTTTCCTCTTTTATGTGTGATTTTTGTATGCACGTGTTCCTCTTAGCACACTCTAATGACCCCCACGATGCTATTATTGCCCACTTAAAGGTTTTTTCTTTTACCATTTATTTTATTTTTAAATAAATCGTTATCATTTAGCAGCATTCTCGAGATTTCCTGTTAACGCGCACCCGTTAGGAAACAATAAACGTATTACTAACGGCCAATTTTATGCGAATGTATAAGTATGAAAAGTCCTTCAACTTGGGGTTGGCATAACTATCAATAACTGCACTGCCGTTGTTCAAACAAAACCCCAAGTATAAATATAATGACTCGATGAGCATTTGTATGATATTATTGGGACTTAAACAAACATTGATGCACGTTGAATATTTTGCAGTAGGTTAGCGGGTGAGCCTGTTCGAGTGTCAAAAGCGTTGGGTTAATATTATTTTTAGATTGTCAAAAAACATTACTAATAATAAATACTTAACTCGAGATTTTTAAATCACTAAAACATATCACAATGTGTTGTGATGTATACGAGCTAATAGTGTGGTTATAAATTATTACTTATAAGTTATAATTATTTATTACCGACTCCGTTACGAATATTTTCCAATAAAGCAATGACTATTATAACTTATAAGCAATACAATTCCTCGCAAATACGTGTATTACGTATCGATAAATTCGAATGAACGATTTAGCGTAATATCGCGCGCATCATAATATTACGATTTCTATGCAAATCGATTGCTTGCAAAAAAATTATCGGCCAGAATGTCAATTGGTCTTCGGGATATAAGGCCATAGTGTATACTTAGTCTAAGGAGATTGGATTCCAAAGGTGCGTGCAGGTCCTCGGAGCTTATAGTGTCCGTGTTAAAAACGGCTTAGGCTGTTTTCTTCATAATGTTTAACAAACGTGATGTTTTACATAAATAAAAAAAATTTAAATCTTTTCGAAAAAATCGCACTGCGTAGTGTATTACGTACATGTGCGTATTTGTCATCCCGGCAGCGTCGGTGGTGGTTATTTGTTTGTTTCAAGGGTGTTTAACCCTCTGGATTATTCGTACGGCGGCGCGGCAGCGGCGGCGGTGGCGGTCTCGGCCAAAGGTGAGGTGGCGGCGGGGTGACGTGGCTCGGCGAGGGAGGTGATGCCAGCGAATCGATACCGATCTCTCATTCTCTCTCTCCTACACCCGTTCGGCGTCACACCCCTACCGCCACCGTAGCGTGTTCCGCTCATGTAATATCGGTGGCCGGCGCGAGCGGGTGGTCGCCTCCGTACGGCCATACTCACCGCGCGTCCGCGTCCGCCTCCACCGTGATTTTGATGTACGTATACGCCACCGTCGCGCGCACGCTGTGTCCGCGATGTCGCCGCCGCGCTCACCCTTCAACCCCACGCTTTACCGCCATCCCTCGACGCGCTACTGCGGCACTTATATTATGTTTGTATGTGTGTGTGTGTGTGTGGGTGCTTGTTGTAAGTTATATACACAATAATATAATAGTGCGAGGAAAACGAGTATAAACCTATAATAGTGTAACCTATTGGCGGGATGATTCGATAACGTTGTTGCGCGTCGCACATCAGCAACGCACTACCCGCGGTAACGGTATCTGTATTCTGTATACCTATAAAATAATAAATAATAATAATAATGCACAGCGTCCGCGCGGATCGTAGACGTAGGTACTCGTCTACATTTGACGACGTTTAGCCAAACGAATAAACGCGAACTGGGAAAAATGTATATATATATATATATATATATATAAAACTTCTTTAACCGGTGCAGATTGACGCAGTGTAATGAGAAAAAAAATAATCGTAATAATGTTTGAGTAATATAGTAATATTATTATGGTCCCGCCGCGCACAGGTGTTCCGCGTTGTTCGTTTGTAGGTCGATATATTATTGCACGTTGCGTAAAATGACGTTATCAGTGGACTGTTAACGTTTATAAATTATAACGTTTGTTTTCTCCGCCGTTCCGTTTCGTATCTAATACGCGCATATTATAATATTATGTTATTGTATACGACTGGTATTGGATCGATCTTGCGAAATGTACTTAGAAGTTAGCGGTCTATAGTCGACGTTTGACGTCCACAAAAGTCGATAAATTAACACTGACACCGTTCGTCTGCCTCTGAGATTTCAATAATCGTGCTAACCGTACGGCGGCCCTGTGTACTACGATTATAGTTCGTAAATTTTCGGTCTATTCACGTCTTGTCGTTTTTTTTCGGCATTAAAATCTACTTCGGGTGGATATCAACGTGACGCGTATAATATTTTCGTACATCGTCGTATGATGAAAACGTTATTGCCCATTACGGACCGTTTCGTTTCCAGAGGATTTCTTCCCCCTTTTATTTAATAAATTAATCGATTTTTGTTTTGGTATACCATATAGCCGTAAGTAAGTAAGTTCAGTGTGTTGTGTGTATAATAATGGTGTGTGCGCGACGCGTTGGTGCGCGGGCGTGTGTGTGTGCGTGTCGGTGGACCGGCGGCCGAGACAGGGGACAGATGCGATCGCGTTCGGTCGCCGTCGGCTCTCCTAAACAGCCGTCGTCGTCGTCGGTGGCGTCGTCATCACCGTATGTCGTCCCTGAAAATGTATCGTTGATTATGACTATACTATCCGCGGTTGTTTCGACGACCTCTATCCGGTCTGGAGTGCGTGTGTCATACACTCTCCTCCGGTGCAACAACCACCGGCGGGGGCCTGCGAGGGCGTAGAAATGGCTCTGCAATTGAAAAATTATATTGCATTTGTTATCATTACGTTACTCAGACGGTTGGTAAAACACCTTTCGGTATTGTTGTAGTACTCAGCGGTGGTATAATACGCATATATATATATATGTTGTATAGTCGTCGTATGTGTTGAGGGGAACGGTCGATTTCCGGTGCACCGGTTGCCTCGGCCACACAATATTCACTTTGACATGAAACTATATGCATAGGTACATCATATTATTCGTGTGTGTATGTGTGTTTTATGGCTACCCAACGTCGTTGTTACGCGTTCATCGGTATATCGTCTCTTCGCATTGTACTCGTATGATGTTTGTAGAGGTTTTTTTTTATGTGTGTATGTTCAAGACCTTGAACTTGTGTTCACCCCAAAACTGTAGCATGCATAATCAAACAGGTATATAATACTGCTACTGCAGTGTGTCCGGTTATTTTTTATTTTGTTCATCGTTTGTTTTCTACTAAATTTAATAATAATAATATATTCCGCCGGCGATGTGTCGTCGTCGCTGTTCGTCTGTGTGGTGCGTCGCGTACGAGTATAAATTATGGTTAATTGTATATTTGCCATTTGCTGCAGAGGAGACGCGTGCGTGGGCCGGTTTTTATCGTCGTGTCATGTTTGCGGACAACAATTTTATTTGGAGCAGGCCGCTGGTTCTTGAATTGGTCGAATTTAATTTGGTTCCCTTCCATCTTTAGAATCATTAAATAGGTTTTTGGAGTTCAAAAGAAATGTCGATACCCTCAAAAAATGATTAACACCTTTTAAGGATCCGTAGTTTTTTCCATAATGATATTGTTGAATATATCAGAACATTATTTACTAAAATAATGACGAGTAAACCATCGATTCGTCTGCCATGAAGTCTCCGAGAACAACGCACGTACGCATGTGTGCATGGTGATAAATGAATAGTAAAGTTGTGTATTATTATTATTTATTGCTGTTATCTTATTGAAGGCCGTTATCGATAATCCGGACAAGGTTAAAAGTCGCACGCGCTACAAAAGAGTGTATACAGTTCTGTGTCACTATAAGTGCATATAATACAATATTTATGTACCGGGTGATCTTTGATCCGGACGAGAGGAATAAAAATTGAAAAGGAAAACGGCTCTCTTTGGTGTCAGTTTTTGTTGTGCTCGTGTAGGTCTAGTGAAGAGAGATAGATCTGTGGCACATGCGGTATAAGTGTTTGATTAATGGTATGAAAATATGAAATAGACATAAATAAATTAAAAACCACTCGCCGAAGAAGATAAGCGATTTTCGATAAACTCGTATTGGAAAATACGAGAACAACGGTCTATAGCAGCGTTGCACACACGTTACCTATTCATTTTCAAATTATTTAGAACACATATAATAATGTAGAATTGACGATAAGACCAACGTTATCGCTCATTTTTTTTTCGAATCACGATAGTAATAAATTTAATATTATTTAGCTGTATGACATTTCGTATCTTAAATAATCCCTCGAATGACACCTACTGATAGTACTGTGGCAGATGTGTTATCTGAAAGAGTGATGATATGGACAGCCGCGTTTTGGGTCCACAGTCCACACATCTTACAGATAACTTGACCAGCAGCTGATAACAGCAATTTAATGTGTTGTAGCATGCAGTGGATGGACTATGTGCTCGATGACGACAGTTTAATATACTCGAAAACAAATATTTTTTCGGTTTTTTCTTCTGAAAACTCGATCGATGTCAATGGTTTTTACCATGACGTGATGTGTCGCGCGATACATACGTCGTCGTATTTGCAGTATTATTCGTCTCGATGTTTGTTTTAGTGTAAGGCACGTCGCATACCTAAATAATTGTCGTCCTTGGAATGAATGCTTTGCGCACTAGTCGTCAAGACTCGCAGACAGCTCATAATATCGAACGCGTTTTAATAATCATAAATAATTATGTACAATAAGTATTGTACTATGATATCGTGTTTTATAATTTCGATGTTATGCGCGTTTTCAAGTTGTAAACCATAATATTATATATAAATTATAAAGCGACGGTGCGTCTGTGCGCGGCTTTGAAGCTTTTAAAAACCAGTCGTCTTTTGTCTGTCTCCTTCTCGGCCCTCGTCATCTCTCCGACCGTATTCCGAGTGTCCGGCATCGTCTTGACATTATTATGCGCGTTACAACTCGCAATATTATATTTTTTATTTGTACACGAAACAATAATAATCGTTCGTCGGCGTGTGATGTTTCATGTCCGCGAAAAATATGGTTCCAATAAAAAGCATCGAGTATTTTTAAACACTACTACTCCGTGCATTTATTATATTATTTATTATATACTGGCAATCGTGTCACACACGCGCGCGGGCGCGATCGCATTGTGACCCTGGGTCTGAGATCGCGAGCAATCCTTGGAATTTTACCTTCCAATAATACGTCGTTGTCCGAGCGAAGCTCATCAACAGCAGACACACACACACAATATACACACTTGCATTCCACTTCATTGCGGGTCGTTTATTATTATTATATATTATTTTTTCTTCTTTTATTACTCATTCGTTTAATTGGTCTCATCGTGTGCGTGCGCGCGCCGGACGTTCGAGAGACCAGAGCTATTCTTTTTGAGAGAGAAAAAAAACAAATTCATGCTCTTTACATAATAACACACACACACATCGTACGTATTATACATATATATGTCTCATATATACGTAATAACAATATTATAATGCTCCGGCGGTGGTGGGTGTCGTAGTGGTCGCGAACAAAAAAAAAAAATAAAAAAAATTATAAAAAGTCGTCTCGTACGCACGTAATCATATCATCGTGTAATAATATAATACGTACGACGGTGGGCACCGTCGTCGTCGCCGCGTCCGGAGAGAAGACCACCTGCGCGCGCGGCGACCGTAGAATATTACCGCACCATAATATCGTGTACGATATTGTTATATTATTATTATTATTTTATTATTTTCATCGTCGTCGTTATAATGGCAACGACGATAATACCGTACGTATGATATAACATTACCGTGCGCGCGCACACGGTCATCGGGTTCGCGGCCCGCGGTAACACTGTAACGGAGGCGCTCGTGCCTCGCCGCAGTGCAGGCACAGTTTTGTTTTTTGGATCGGTATTATATACCCTCCGCGCGCGCGTTCGGCTCGCTCCATCACTCTTTCTCTCTCCGACCGTCCGTCACTCTGCCGCCGCTATTACTCGCGACTCGCGAGTACCAAACTACACACACACACACGCGCGCGCATTACTTCTTTGCGTAACCCCTCCACAGTCGTGTCCGCTTCAGTATAGCGCGCGTACGATTTATTATTATTATTACTATTATAAACAGGTTATATATATATATAGTATATATGCACAATAGACATGTGTGTGATGCTTGTACGTGTGTACATCGCCGTATAATGTAATATCGCGCCAGTGGGTTTCCAACCCGCGTACAGCTCTATTTATAAACTCCCTCGTCGTACCTATTTATTTACAACCCCGGAACGTGTACACCACCCTCTTTCGACGCGATGACTATGCTCGTGCCCCGCCGTAGTTGTTGTGGTATGCGCGGGGGGGCACGTGGGTTTCACGGTTTTCGGCTCCCTCGATTTTTTGATTTTTTCGAGTCTGCACGGCAGACGATTTCTCTGTTTAGCTGGAGTCGCATTATTTCGGACATAATATTATACACTGCGGTGTCGTCGCGTGCGTCTGTTGCTGTTGGCCGTACCGTGCGCTCGTGTCGTATCGGCGTTGTGCAGTAGGTGGGCAATAGCGGTCGCGGTGTACCTATATTATAATATTATAATGTTGTGTACTTGGGAGTCGATCGCGCCAGCCGATTGCTCGTGATCGTAATAATATGTGCCACAGGATGTGCGCCGATGTTGTTGTTGCTGCCGCCGCCGCCGCCACACTTCTCCTGTACACGACACGGCTTGTCCACACACGTGCACACACATACACATCGCTCTCGCCTCCGGAGTGTGTACACCGGTGTGGTATGTCCTTTTCGCTGCACCGGTGGCATTGGTCGCGGCGGTGGCGGCGGTGGTAGTGGGGAGGGTCAAATTGTGTACCTTCTCACCTCTCTCACTTGTTGGTGTTCATTGGTCAATGTTTTACGGGTCAAACACCTGCTTTTTTTTTTTTTTTATCCGTCCGTCTGTCTCTCTTATGCTCTCCTCTCTCTGCCGCTATTATACTCCCTCGCCGTCGCTTTGTCGTCGTCGTTGTTGTTGTGTATTCTCCTCCGTCTCTTGAGCATCGTCACCGGATGAGAATCTCTCTTCGCCGCCGCCATAAACGCCACGAGCGGTGTAGGCAGAGGAAGAAACACTGGCGGGGACGGACCACATATTATACGCGGGCGGCGTACACATTACAAGACATACAGCTTTAACATTATTGTCTCGTCTGGGCCCGTGCGAGACTGCCCCGGCGGCGACAAAAGAATCCCGCGTGTTCCCTTCTGCTCCTTCTCACAACCATCACTGTTTCGTCAAAATAATATGACAAGAACATACGTAGCGAATAAAAATTGATTTTGTTCTTTTCGTTCGATTTTTATCGTGCGTGTCTTCGATACCTAGTTACATAATATTTTGCGTCACAAATTAGGCCGTACGCTAAAACGCAACACTATAACGGGCGTTGTACGATTTGAGACATTCATCGATCTTTCCTCTTAGTTAGTTCCATCGAGCATTCGTCGTCCTCTTTTTGGACGTTTATATTTTTAATTTTTTTTTTTTTTTGGTTCTTCTCGTCAGTAGATTTTTATACTTAACTTCCTTGAAGGTGACGACGACAGATCGAAATAGAAAGAAATTGCTTGTTTCTAGTTTTTACGGTGTGTGTATCGCCACTGCAGTCGTCGTGGTGTTATTATTACAACAAAATCCGACACACTCACTCACACATCTTGTGTTCTCGTAAACACGGATTGTTGCCAGCAACCGGCCCCGATCGATAATAATATTATCGTTGGCGTCATTAGTCTTATCGGTTTTTTTTTTCACAAAAATGTATAGTGATTTATTTTTATAGTGATCCTTGAAAACGGATTCACACGAGTAGGATGCTTACTTGCCGCTACTGCTGTTCTTCCTCCTCTTCCTCTCGACCCGTTGGCGGATACCCTCCGTTCCCGATGTGTAATCTAATCGGAAACATAAACGTGACTTCGACAAAGAAAAATGTTGTCACCGTTGTCTTATCAGCTATATATATAAATATAATATAATCTATATGATTTTGTGTGTGTTTGTGAAGATCCATAAATTAAATTGTTGGTTTGTTTGATGATGATAATGCACGGTCTGGAGGGGAAAAATGACGTGAATTTTGTGACGTAGACTGTAGCTTAAACATCTTTAAAAATAATCCAAAGCAAATGAATTTCCTTTAGGGGCAGAAATGTGGTATGACATTTTTTTTGAATGTATAAAAATATGTTCACTATTTTCATTACATTTAGTTTGTAGATGATTATGCAAATATTTTGTTTCCAATCAATGTGTTCGATACGGAATTGACTTATAAAGTTTTAATCGACTTAAATGTTGTAATATTTTTTTTTGAATATGCATTAATTTATTGACGTTTTCATTTTTTTCAAATTAAATTGATAAAAATAGATTTTAGTTAATAAAAATCATTTTACGCTCTGTTGATGATCAAATGCGTGAAAAGAATATCTATTATACCAAAAATTTATTTTTAGTACTATACAATTTCAAAATTCGAATAAAATCATTATTTTAGACAGTATGGACATTTTTCAAACAAAAATAATTAAAATAATATATTTTTAAGGAACAAAATTGTTTTTTATCCTATCACGCCTTTTAAGCGCCACTTTTTTATTTTATGCTATAACTGTGAGCCATATCGATTATTTGTTCCATTAAAGATTACATTAAATGTCGTTTTACTAACGTATTTATATTAAATTAACATTCAAAAAATATTTAAATAATAATATATAATTTATTGTAAAATATATTTTTAAATAAGTAAAATCAAAATAATATTTCGGTATATATAGTAGACTGACCTTTGCCTCGTATTCGCGTTTTAAATCTTCATTAGAATTTATTTTGATCAAAACTATAAATTATTATTTATTATTAATAAGTAATAAGTAATAACTAATAACTAATAGATTTAATTTTAGAATATTCATTTTAACTGTTTAATAAAGCATTTATATTCTTATAATATATTATTATTCATTATCATAACTATTTTTTTTTTATTAATCAAATATATATAATCGCCTTATATAGTTAATTGAATTATTTTAACTGTTCCAAAGATTAAAATATGTAAAATGCATCTTATGACGTACATTGTAATTAATACTATTTATGTAGAGCAGCGTCGATAGAAGAATTTACCTTGTGTAGTGGATGGACATGAGATACAATTGTGTGACTGAATATTCGTTGTTGTATGAATTATTTTGGTGTTCGAGAGTGTTCATGTTTCGTTTGTGATAAACTAATTTTCCGTGTGGATTGTTTCTAGAAAGGCTATTACTATTACTATTACTATTATTATTATTATTATTATTATTAACGGTGTAGTATTAACGGATGTAAGTATAGCACTTAAAGAACAGTTGCTTTCGGAGAAAGCAAAACCGAACAGTTGCCCGGAAGAGACCTATGATTTAAAAAAATTAATTTTCACGTTTTCTTAGGAATATAATAGATACAATAGATATATAGGTATAATTTTTTTCCAATCTTAAAAATTAAAACTATTATCATTACATTTTAACACAAATACGTCACACTCTTCTCGTCTGTAATGTCTATTGATTTCTGTTCTATTTGTGATTAATATCGTGTTTTGTTAGATTCGACGGAGGTTATGTTTTAATAGCGATTATTTGCTCGACGTGTATTTCAGTTATTATTATATAACACATCGTAACAATAATAAATTGCGTTCGTCTTTTTCGAACGTTTATCAGCCCAGCCATTCAGCGCGTTTATATTCCGACGATTTCCACGGGGCCGGTGTATCGCATTTTTGCGCGGCGATAACGGTGTTTCGCGATGATGCCGCCGCTGAGTTGTTAGCCGAACGACCGTCGTGTTGTAGTTCCAATGACGTCGCGTGTGTCGCTGCCGTCATCGTGCGCCGCAAAGCCGGCCGCCGATCGGGCTCGAGAATAAATAAATAACAATATTATAACTATTACTTTACTTATTATTATTCGACTCGGATCGAATCGAAAATGGTTTTAAGTATGTGTTTTCCCCTCCCACTCGTTGCTTGCCAGTGTGTCGCGTTTTACGGGCCGCTGCGCGCACGGTTTCATACGTATTACACGCGTATATTATATAAATATTAAAATATATTATAGGTAATGATAATAATTAGGGCACAGGACTTGTGTATAGCATTTGCGCGTTTGTTTTGCGCAATCGGTGAAAGAAAAAAGTCGGTTAGAAACAAATTTTTGTTTCGTGTCGCCCGACAAAATCGGACGTGCAATTTTATGCCGCAAATTTAAGCGTTTTCCGTGTGCAGAGGCATATTTCTTCTCGTTGTTTTTCGCTGTTTTTCAGTACGTTTTCTCACGAAAAGCGTACGCGCGATCATTACGACGGTCGAGACGACGAACAGTGTTTGTAGACCACCGTTCGGTCGTTCGAAAGAGCCCCGACGTGGTGGCGGCTGTCTGTCGTCGATCGAGTGAGTATATTCGAACCGTTCGACGTTGACCTTGTTTTCTGTAACGTCGTTATTTTGTTTGTTTTTTTGATATCTATCGGGCGACCGGCTAAAAAACGACGTTTAATGGTTGTCTAAACGGCATGTTTTAGGGGTTTAATCGTCGCGCACGCACTAGTTCTCTCGGATATTTTTGTGTTTTGTTATTATTTTTTTCATAGTGTTTGTCTAGGGCTATGATATGCCTGAAAAATAATAATACGTTCTCTGCCCGGCTAATAACAATAATGGTGTGTTTACAATAGCAATACTCGTGTTTTGGCACTGTAGGGTAAACAACAACAACAACAACAGCCACTACTACTACTATTACTACTACAACACAAGTCCGAATTCTTATCCCTCGCCTAGCGTCGTATAACGCAGGCGATATTATTATTATTATTATTATTATTATTATTATGCATCGAAATCGGTCGATTTACGTCATACTCGTACCGTCGTCTTCGCGGTACCGTCTAGTACACGTTGAAGGCAGACGACGAAATAATATTTTATACCCACAGAGCTCAGGTATGCGGCTGTCGTACGGGTAAACACACACACGCACACACACGCGCGCGCAGACAACACACGACGGAGACGGTCGGTCGGTCGAAATGTGTTTCTCCTCTGCGCTCCCGTCGGTGTGCGGTTTTACCGCGTAAAATAAAATAATAGTGTAATATCATATCACCACCATACCCTCTTCGGACTTTGGTGGTGAATAAGAGGTGTACTCTAATAATATGTGATATCTGCGCGTGCGCACCCGTGTGTACGTGTATTCCCTTTGTCGTCGTCGTCGTCGTCGTCATAATATAGGTATTATTATTATTATGCGTACTTGCAAGCCGCGCTGTGTTATTATTATTACTATTACTATTACTATTATAATATATTATAGTCGTATGTTGTGGCGCGCGTACTGCCGTACCCGCCGCGGTGGCGTAGCGAGTATTGCGTGCGTGCGTGCGTGCGCGCGCCGCGGCGCTCTCTCCGTATGTTATACGCGCGCGGCCGGGGTGGAGGAGGAGACCGCCGTCGCCCCGACACACTGCACGCGCACATACAGAGCGATCGTCCGCCCGGCAATCCGTCCGCCGTCGCGGTCTTTGGGCAGCGCTCTGTGTGCAGCGCACACACGTTATTATCCTCCTCGTTAATAGGTGGGGGTCAAAGGGTGCCAATATTGAATATCCGCAGCTGCAGCAGCAGCTCGGCTCACTATCCTCCGCCACACACATCCCCTTCGATATGTTATAACACAATAACCCGACGTTCGTTTTTGTTATTCGTCACCGCGTCCACGTCTGCAGCGTGGTGTGAGCCTGCACCACGGTGCATTCAACAAGCCCGCTCGTGAATACGACGCGAGACGAATTTTCTAGAAGAAAGAATATGATAAAAAATATAAAATTATAAAATAATGACGATCGTGCCGCGAAAGTCCGCGAGACACAAACGCCTCGCCGATCGACGATCATTGTGATGATCTATCGTTTTTCCTATTCTCTTGACAAAACGCACACTCGACTCGACGAAGAGATTTTTATTATTCCGTTTTTTTTATACGTTTAGCCAAATTTCGATTATTATCGAAGTATAACATGATATAGGTAATTTAATAACGTCGCGTTATTATTATTATAATATGAACACTGCGGCGTACCTACTCTAATAATATATTGTGTACACAAGTGTGTGCGAGCATTATATAAATTACTATGGATTTGAAAAAAACGAAATGAAATTACGTCGCGCGCCGCGGTCGAGGTTGCGACACACTCGTAATGTTATACACGAAACTGCGCGACGACCGAGGCTCGCGGGGGTGGTGGGGAAGTGTCGCAACTGTGTTTAAACAGTCCGAGGTTAAAAGACAATAACTGCACGGTGTTTGGAAGAGAAAATAACGAATTTTGTAATTTTACGTACGATTATCGTTCAAATAATAATAATAATAATGATAATAATATAATAATGTATGTATACGATGTTATGTTATAGGACTTATGTATAGGTGTACTATACAAGTCGAAAAGATGACGTTGGCGGTGACACGTCGACGCCGAGCGTTTAAAAAAAAAAAAAATTAAAAAACTATTACGTCTGTTTGACTTTCGAACGGAAAACAAATATTACGTACGTCGCCGTGTTGTGCTTGCGTTTAAATTTTCCCGGTTGGCCAATCCGTGTGTGTGGTCTATGATGGTTCGGTGGTAGCTGTTATATCATAGGTATGCGAATTTGAGAGTTACAATTATTGTGTTAACGTTTGTATTATAGCTGTGTTTATATAATACATTTTCGAGCGCGATCTCCCCTCACTGTTGAACGCGAAAAGCCACTCGGCGACGGTCCCTTTTGATGATACTACTTTACCAGTATATATATAGTGTACTTCTCGTCATCCCCACAAATATAACGTAATATTATCGAGTTATATCGTTTAATCGTAAACTGCGTTCACACGTGACTACAATATAGTAGTCGATGTATTTTTGTTGACAAAAACTGCGTGAAGATTTCTATACAAAAAAATGTATACCTTAATTAATGTATGTATGCACACATCAAGTGTGTGTTAACAGTACTCCTCAAGTTTTTTTTTTTTTTATTAAGAAACTGTTTTATCTGTCACAACTCGATGATTATTGTGTAGTGGGTATACTTTGACGTGGAAAACAACACGCGAGAGGGAGCATGAAATAATTATTTCAAAACGCATACTATATAGAAACATTACTAATATTATAAAAGATTAAAAGTAGTCTCGATAAATCCCATCTAGCTTTTAAGATTTAAATTGCGGATTTTTATAAGTACTTCTGTAATGTAATTGATATTATACATGTAAATTATCTTTGCAAATCTTTTTCGATGTTTAATGTTTAGTCGTAGTTTAAAATAATAAACTGGCATCAATTCTCATTTTTCTCGATTCCATTGACGGTAACGAACGAATTTTTTTTTATAAACATGCTTAAAAACGTCTATGCATTAGATAAACAGCGTGTACGAAAATATAATCCTGCGAAAACGGCAAAACGCTATTAATAATCACTGACCAATATGATTGTAAATATATGTTTTAATTTTCAAGCACCAAGTTTTGTTTTCGTATCGAATTTATTAATTATTTACTTATTATATAATAATTAATAATTAAAAAGGAATAAAATCGTACCTAGTATAAAAGGTTTTCAATTGTTGAAAGTCGATAATTATTATTTAATTTTATCACCTTGAATTTAATATGTAAATATGTTATAAACTACGATATTATTTGTATCAGATTTTAGCGATCAGAAATAAGTTAACGGTATAATATTATGTAGGTACTTATTAAGAAATTTATATCGTCTTGTACGCATATTGAGCATATTGCGCAGGTACCTTTCTCCTGAGTATGATCATACATACTATAATTTTAATCCAATTTCTATTTATCACCGACGCTGCTGCTGTTGCATCCATTAACTTTGTAGGTTAGTGCAAATAATTTTGGATTTAAAAATAAAAAAATTTTTACATATTATATGTAAAATATAATTAACTCACATTATTAGCTAATTAAAATCATTGTATTTGCGGGCTTTTTAATGTCTATATATATATCATGGTACTATTATATAGGTACTGAGAAATAATAAATAAATAAAAACTGTTCATAAAAATGTCAAAAGTATCACTAATCTATTTTTGTTTTTAAATTTTTGTATACCCACCAATTCCATTAGTATTAGACATTTATTTTTTAGTTTATATTTGATATTCGTATAGTACGTATTACAGTTCGAATTACACACATAACTAGTCAATATCAATATTGGAAAAAAAATATCCGAGTTAGTTTTGTAACATAAACGCCTTTACAAATAATTTCTACATAGTCTATATTTATATATTAATAATAAGTATATATAATAGATATTGTGCAAACATCTTTTTGGATAAATATTTCAATATGAACTATATAGTGTTCAATATAGGAATTATTACAATTTAGTAATATTTTTTGGCGTGCTGTATCTCATAGTTACGTACCCCGAGTAAACTTGAATAAACATTTATTTTATAAAAGAACGTTACTATGGTGAAATTAACATTCCTACTGAAACCATTTTCTTTAGATTCTCTTCTTTTACCCTTTTATTTCAATTTGTTCATTTCATTTTATTTAAATTTTTTTCTTATTGTAATGATGGTCAATTAATTTCAAATACTGTCAGGAGCAGCACTTGCCAAGACTTAAATCACCAGAATAAAAAGAAGTTTCGTCGTAGGCAATTAAAAAGAAATGACAATTCTAAAGAATATCCATTTATAACCAAATTGTTCATTATATTATATAATACCCATAGTATACGCAGAGTGAATATATTTTTTTATTAACGTTCACTTATGATATAGACTTGAATTATGGTGTTTTAAAATGATTTAATCTGCGGGTAACGTTATATTAACTATAGCTAGTGGCTCATCACGGATGATTACGTGTTAATTGATTTGTTACATTTTGTCAGTGAATAAATGCTTTATTTTTATTAATCTATGAAGCCATATTTACGTAATTAAATTCAATATTTTTTCTTCCCTCGATAAAAGTTTAGTTTGTTAATTTGGTAAAAATGTTTCTACGTTATTGGTGCTTGTGTTTTTTTTTTGTACAATTTGTAATTTTTTTTATTTATATTGTGTTTTTTTTTTGTTTAACACACTTCAATCGCGTTTACTTATCGTGTATAGTTTGGACGACGTACATGTGTGATCTCACTCTCCCGGTGTAGGCGGGTGCTATAAATATAATACCGCACATTGTTCGTGAAGCTGTTAAGTACTCATATTATAAGCAAGCTATAGCTCGTCGAGAAATCAGAAATCAGAATCGAAAAATTAACCTATTCGTCGGTGGTATTATGAAAAACAGAATTGCCAAAAACTCGTATTCCGGTCGTGTAGAAACGTCGGATTTCCCTCATCTATAATTTTTCTTCGTCTTTTTTTTTTTTTTTTTTTTTTTT
>NW_020271242.1:13256-45775 GCF_002803265.2 Melanaphis sacchari | reverse complement strand
ATAATAATAATTATAGTATGATTTGGTTTTGGACCTGTGTTTATTATGCGCCATGCGGGGTTCGTGAGCAATTGATCATTATCAGACTACATATTATGGCTTATTTTGATTTTAATAATCGGTTTAGTTTCAATTGGTCATCAGAATGTAGTGTTTAAAACTGTTATACCACTTGTATCTATAAAATTAATTCACGTTTCATTAATTACTTATTAAAAAATGAATGTCGTGAAGAAGCGGCTAGCACCGTCAAGGTGTAAAAGTCAGTGGCGGCTCGTGTGCTTTGAAAGTGGGAGGGCGATATAAAATTACTTATTTATGGAAAGTAGGTATCGAGCACAAATAATATTAATAATGGTTGTTTAATAAAATTTTTATGTGTGGATGAATCCATGATTAAAATCTTAATAATTCCAGTAAATATTTTTGGAAAAAAATATCGAATTGAAATAATTGATTGCGAGTTATGACTGCACAAAGTAAATAATAAATATACGCAAGTCCGGAATCCATGTATATCGGGCGATTAAAATCATCGCCCCGGCGGCAGTATTATTATTGTGTTCCCCCTTCTTAGTTTTTGTATTCCGATCATAGTTATGACGAGCGACTTTTAACATCGCCCAAGCATGGCATGCGCTGCTCGCGGATATTGGTAAATCGTTATCGGTTATCGATTTTCAGAAGCTACAGTGTTGAATGATTTATTTTTAAACTCCCATTATCTGATAATGTTTTCATAATACTTAATAATATAAATATTATAGAAAACACAATTTTTATTTTTGATAATATTATACTACAATATAAAATTAAAAATTGATAATAAACTTATAAATTTGTAATAAATGATAATTTTAGAAGGGGGGCGATCGCCCCATCGCCCCTATCTACGAGCCGCCACTGGTAAAAGTATAAAAAAAAAAAATTTAAGTAAACTTAATAATTTTAAGAAAAAAATAACGACATGGTAAGTGTAATTATTATTTTATTATATTATTTTAGTATAAAGCTGAATTACGTAAGTATATTTTAAACAGGGAACCGGAACCTAGTACATTATCTAATATTCAGTTATTAGTAACTGATGAAATTGAAATAGAATCTTCACCATCATTTATGTAAGTTAAAATTAATTAAATACTTAGTTTTTTATTTAAAAAAGGAAATATCATAACGTTTTATTATTTATCTGTAGAAAACCTATGCTAACTAATACGCTAAAAATCGATACTACGATACAATGTTCTAAAACGTCATCGATGGGTACAGAAACAGAAATGAGTTCAATTTTACCACCTTTATACGATATAACTGATGTTGAAAATCACAGTCTATGTGTAGATTCGTCATCTGATGCTTATACAGTGATTTTTAAGTATATTCAACTTAATTTTATGTTGTCGTTAAGTACACTATTGTCACTATGTATAATAAATATAAAATTATATAATATTATAAAATATATTATATATATATATATAATTCCCCCCCCGACTGTTTTTGAATTTTAAAAATTGGTTCAGTAGTTTTAGAGATTACTTTATACAAACAAACCCACAAACTTACGAACTTCACTTCTTTATGTTATTAGTATAATTATTTAGTAAAATTACTCCAGATAAATAAATAAATTTACTCTAATCTCAATTTATAAAACAATTATATTTCTGTTGTAAAATTGAAATATTTTCAAAATAAATAAATCTTTTTTGTATTACGAAAGGAAAAAAAGTGGGTATCGCTCTGCTGTATAGTAGAGATGGAGAGTAGGTCACTGGTCACTTTAATGGATGTGTTAAATTTGAATGCAATGACAATTGACAGGTATCATTGTATACGAAAAACGATTCTTGACGGAGGTGATTTGTCAATCAATGATAATTAGTAGGATATTTTATATTATTACCTATATATTTAAATTGTAATATATCGTTATTTTACGCGATTTTGTAATTAGATAACGCTAATATAGACGTTTGGAGAAAATTTCAAGTATTTACAATGATTCGTTTTTGAGTTGCAGCAAAATCAAAAAATCGACTTTGTCAAAAAGTGGTTATGCGTAAAAATTTCCGTTTTTCCGTTAATTTTTCAGGGTTTTTCCTGACGCTTTTGAAAACTGCTGAAAATGTTTTACTATTGACCCCCTCCCCTCTAAAGTACCAACTAGATAAATTTTTCTTTTCAAAAAGGGGCTGAAGTCAAAAATCAAAGCATTATAACTACTCCAAAACGTGATGATAGACACAAAAAAATAAAATAAAATAAAATTGTTGAATCAATACATTCATCACTATTCAATATTATTCAATAATAACTTTAAAAAATATTTGGAAAAAATGATATCCGCACATATCCTACTACATTGAATCAGTCAAGGGAAAATGTCCATGATTCAAAATTATACATTATTTTTTATCATAATAGAATATATATATATTATTATTAAATAATTACTTTAGTGTTCTAGAAGACAGAAGAATAGTGGACATATCTCACTTATTTGAGAAAATTAAAACCACCGTTCACGATTCAGCGTTTGGATGTACTTTTATCGATATGCAGTGGCGGCGCCAGGGGTGGCCCAGGGTGGGCCCGGGCCCACCTTAGAAAGTCTTGGGCCCCCCATGGCCCACCCCAAAATTTAAATTTAATCATATTTGAATACTAAAATAATATCTCATGAATCATGATTTATTAGAATATGAAAATATTAATTCATAACGTATGGCGTGAACAACATTTTGAATGGGTTGAAAACTATGCACTATGCTTTCAAGCCTCATAGATAACGTGTATTGTATTTGCCAGCGTCTGAATACGAAAATAATAACTAATAAGTTAATAATATTACTTATTATTAGTTACCCATTATTAAATATTAATCAATGTTATTAATAATTTTGTTGAAAATTCGATGAACCAAGGGTTTAGAGTAATTAACAAACTATGATAAAGAAAATATAACATGGGAAAAATTCTATTTTTAGATACTTTTGGAATATTGCGTTGTCTTGTAAGAATCAAGTAACAGTTTTATCGACGGCGACGCGCGACGTACTGTTATCTACAATCTACTGTATATTTATAATTTTGTATGATCGTATATTATCGTATATTTGTATATTATATGTAGTTTATACTTTATACTAATACTATATTGGCTATTGCACATAATTTTATGCTTTCTTGAGTGGTCATTTGTCAATTTGTCATTTATTTTGACAGTTGATTTTGTTCTTAACTGTTGATGTTTTGTGTTTAAGTTGTTTTACTACTACGATTTTTTCGTTTTCGCCATTTGACAAAGTATTTAAACAATACCTACGTATTTTTATTGTTCATTGTTATTTATAATTAACATTCATTAAATAAATATTTAATTAATTAATTATTTGAACTTTTTACTCGTCGTCATTCGTCATGTCAGAAAATGAGACCATTAAAACAAAAAAGGTCAGATCTATAAAATCTTTTTTTTTCTGCGCCTAAAAAGATAAAATTGGAAGTAAACGATGCATCTAATTTTGATTCTCCTTCTGCAGATAGTAAGTATTTTTAAATAAATATTATAAGGATTAATAATTAATATTTAATCATACCTTATGAACATTTTAGCAATAAATTCGAAAACTAAAAATGTAAACAAAAATATTCATCATTCTACTGAAATGATGGTTGAACAAAATAAAACTAATACAGAGTTTTCAAAAACATTTAAATAGTAAGTTGACAATTTTTTTTCAAATAATTATTATAATTTATAACTACCTAGGACTGTGAATTCAATGCACTATAAAATGCCAAAAGTTATAGTATAAGATGCACTTAAAATTTTTTTTTATTTAATTTTTATATTTATATTGATATTATAGGATATTATATATTAGTAAATTACATTTTACATGCATAAAAATGTGTTTATTTAATAAAAATAAAGAAAATGTTGATAGAATTTAAATTTTGTATAGTGCAATTCACCTGAAATATTTTTTAAATAAACTAAACTGTACTATAGTTTATAACATACAATTTAATTTTAATTTGTTTAGTAACACAAATGAACAACTGAATCAAGAACTTGAAAAATCAAATTATTCACCTTCATCAAGTACCTGTAGTAGTGTTGACTTATGCAGGTAAATCAATCATACTTTTAATAATTATTTACTAATACCTAACATTTAAAACTTACCTACTTCCTTTTATATTAAATTATTTTTTTTTTTTTTTAATTTAGCTCAAGCTATGAAAGTGATGATGAAATTGATAAATGTGTTATTACAAACTGTGAAACAGAACTAGAGTTCATAGTCAAGCCTCAAAGCCTTCGCACAGTTCCTGGCCCTTATGATATTTCACAAACCATCGATGAAGAGCCGTATCAACCAAATTTAAAGAATTTTCCTAAGACCACCTATGGTACTGGCCGGACTAAGAAGACCAGAAGTTTTCAATTTTGTTGGTATGAGCAATTTAAGTGGATAGAATATAGTCAAAGTGAAAATGCTGTATATTGTTTTCCTTGTAGGTTTTTTTCACTTAAACAAAAGAATGATAGTGATAATATGTTTATAAGTACAGGTTACACTAATTGGAAAAATGCAATGTCTAGTAGGGGTTTTTTAAGACATGATAATAGCGATGAACATAAAAACTGTACTATGTCATGGATAGAATTTAAAAAAAACAAATTAAATAAAACTTCTGTATTATCACAATTAAATAATCATCATGCTAGTATTGTAATTGAAAATAAAAAATATATGGAAGCAATAATAATATCTTTAAGAATGTTGGCTATTCAGGGTATTGCCTTCCGTGGACATCTTGAAAATGAATCTAGTATAAATCAAGGAAATTTCTTAGAGTTGATGAAAGTTATTTCTCTTTTTGATAATGTAGTTAAAAAGAAAATGAATGGCCCTAAAAATGCTAGGTATCTTCACCATTCAATACAGAAAGAATTAATTCACATCATGGCTAGTATGATAATAAACAAAATATCTTCTGAACTAGAAAAATCTATGTATTTTGCAATAATGATAGACGAAACTAAGGATATCACAAAAACTGAACAGTTATCAGTTGTTGTTAGATATTATTATAACAATGAAATTAAAGAACGATTTTTAGGGTTTACTCCACTAAAAAATTTAGATTCAAACGCGTTATTTAATCATATCCAAGTAAAATTAAATAAATGTAAGATTGATATGAACAAGTGTGTTGCACAGACATATGATGGAGCCAATGTAATGAGGGGTTCAATTAATGGAGTTCAAGCGTTATTTAAAAATAAAGTCCCTTATGCTTTTTATATTCATTGCCATAATCATCGTCTGAATTTAGTTCTTGTAGATGTAGCTAAAAATGTAGATGAAGTAAATTTTTTTTTAAATTTTTTACAAGATTTATATAATTTAATATCTGGATCTTCAATTCATTCTAAGTTTATTGAGCTTCAAAAACAAATTTTGAAAATTCCAAAACCAATTGAACTTAAAAGATTATGCCTTACTCGTTGGTCGTCTCAAATTCATACATGTCGAGCTGTTAAAGCTACTTTGGAAGTTTTATTGTTATTGTTATACAAAATTTCAAATGAAAAAAAGTATACGTTCCTCAGAAGCTACTGGTTTACTAAAGAACATAGATTTTAAATTTATATATTTGTTACTTTTTTTTAATGATTTACTTTCACAAATTAACTTATTGACCAAATATTTACAAGATAAAAATGCTGATATGGCCAAAGCAATTATATTAATGAATTCTCTTAAAGAACATTTTTGTGAAATAAGAAATGATCTAAGTTATCATTCAAAATTATATAGTGAAACCAAATTAATGGCAAATAAATTAAATATAAAACACTCTTCTGCACATAATAGAGAAAATAATAGAGTTAAAAAATTACCCAAACATTTGCAAAAATATATAGTTGAAGGTAATTCATTGGAAAGTTCAGTATTAAGTTCAGAAACTGATTTTCGAAATAACCTTTATTTAATTATTATAGATAAAATCAATGCTGAACTAAATAAAAGATTTTCTAATAATGAAGACTTATTGATGGGAATTAGTGTATTGGACCCAAGTAATAGTAATTTTTTGAATAAAAAACTTATTCATCCATTTGCTTTATCTTATATGTGTGATATAGATACTTTAGATTCTGAATTAAACATTATAAGAAAATCAATAAAACAATTTGAAGCAAAATACCATTCTATAAAAACTATATTTCAATTTCATAAATTTTTATTGGATTATCAATTAGCATTTTTTTGAATTATACAAGTTATGTACTATTGCAATCACAATACCTGTATCTTCTGCAGCATGCAAAAGAACTTTTTCATGTATGAAAAGGATAAAATCATATTTGAGAAATTCTATGCTCCATGATAATTTATCTAGCTTAAGCATAATTGCTATAGAAAAATCCGAGGCAAAATTATTAAATATTGATGATATAATTAACAATTTTGCCGAATGTCATAACAACAGAAGGATTATATTAAAATAAGTTACTTATATTATTATGTATTATATTTTTTATTGCTGTTTTTCTTATTTTACCTACATGAGTTTTATAGGTACTTTAAATTGTTCAATTTAAACTTTAACATATTTGTTTTTGATTTTATCATTTTTTTTTTTATTATTATTTAATTAATTTAAAATGTTTCAGCACACAGGGTGCTATTACAAATAATTATGATTTTATCTTAAAATATTATATTTATATTGTTTTAATTTTATGTATAATAAAATATGTTCTATGTTCATTAAATTGTTTATTTGATTTGATATTACAATATATACCTAATGTTTATTGTTAGTTTAAAATATTTGTAGTTATGTTTTTAATAGTTATAGGGACTCAATTGTACTACAATTAATGCCTGATGGCGTGCTTAGTATTAAGTGTAATTTTGGGTTTTAAAAATTAAAATAGTGTTAACATGAATAGATATTTTGTTAGGAAATAAATACTGATTATTTTATACATGTTTACAAATCATTGTTTTAGTAAGTTTACACGATGAAGTGTAAAAAAAAAATTAAGCGATGGGGGTTAACCCCCCCCCCTTCACAAGTGCTTGTCATCACTATTGTTCATATAATATATATATATATATATATAAATATCAAGTCAACAATTTGGCCCAACTTAAAAAAATTTTGGCCCCAGCCTGGCCCACCTGGTACTAAAACTCTGGCGCCGCCACTGTCGATATGCAATATCAATCAGAATTTAAAAGAGGATATAAATCAGTATTTATATTTAACCTTTTCCGTCAACCCGTCCTCTATAGAGGACACTTGACTTCCATAAGCTTTATAGACAAATATGATATGGAACTGTGTTCAGTCATAGTGTACTCTCCAGAGGACAAGTATATATTTCTTATTTGCCCGTTGCATCGTCTATTATTATCTTCATTGGCTGAATTTTTAGTATTTATCTGCGTTATTCCCGAACAAGTAAACATGCTATTATTACACATTTTTGTTTTGTCATTTCCTAATCTTTATCGCTTCTTAGTATTGTTGGCTATTTTTATAAATAATATGTGTATACCTGAATTCAATCTATGGTGGGTTAGATTTAAAAATTTTCATTCGATCGAACATTATCGTACGTAACGTATGTGTACTCTGTAAAGGACATTGCGACGCTCCGGAATAGTGATAACTGTTTTATTTACGTTGTAAAATATAATGAATATGATTCGTCAAGATCGACATAAATTATTAGACGATGATATTTTAAATTTACTTGAAAATGGAGATGATTCCGACATCGAGGAATTTGCTAACGACGATGATTTGGGAAATAATTATTGTCACGAGGATTTAAAATTACTTGAAGGTAATTTATGTTTTATACTAAATTATGTTATATTTTACAACATTCTGTAATATTTTTTTTCATACAATTTTCAATTTTAAGACTTATGGTTTCTTTCTATTGTGTTATGAGCTACGAGATATGCTAATATATAATATAATGTGTAATATTGCAATAGGTGTTAGCAATAGTAATATAAATATATAATATGATCTAATAATTATAATGTATACGAAATATTAGATTCATATTTTGTAAAAACATCATAATAAATCAAAATAGTAGTTGTTAGGCGAGGTCGTTTTGCATTTCCAAGAATTGCCAGTAAGACGATAACATCCTGGAGATTGTTGTTTCAAATGTGAAAACAATTCCAAGAACTAATCTAAATTGGAAGGTTGACAATTACAACAACAAGAGATTTTCTTGTATATAAGGGAGTCCGAAGACCAACAGGGGCAGATGTACCAGAGCTACGAAAACCTGAGCAACTTCACGACACTCAGCCACTTTTTATATCAGTTACATGTATTTTATTTATACAGAATAAACATTATTGTATTTAAGAGTTGTAAATTTCATTTTAATAACACCTTGGATCTGGATCTGATATTGGCACGCAACAATTTTGGCGCAGTCGGTAGGATACACTTTTCAAGGAGGCAACCGTCAAAGGCTATCATCAACAAGAAAACTTGATCACTTTTCTTTGATGATAACTCCAGAAGAGAAAACCAACAACAACGTTGCAGTATATCAGACAAGATGACAACATCACAGAACATGGCATTATTGTAAGTGAACAGTTAATTAATTTATTACAGAATATATGTTACAAAAGTATAAAACCTAAGAAGTATCATTTAAGAAACTGAATATATATAAGTAGGTCGTAAATTTTTTTTTTTTTGAGGGCATATTATTGAATTTTATTATTGTTAAAGAGTATATTATGTTGAGATATTGTGATTATTATATTATTTTGAGGGCATATTGAGTTATTTGAATTATTTTGAAGTATATTATTGATTTTATTGAGATTATTAAAGGGCATATATTATTGTGAATTATTGAGAATTATTATTGAGAATTATATTGTGAATTATTGAGAATTATTATTGTGAATTATTGAGAATTATTATTGTGAATTTATTTAAGGGCATTTATTATTGAGAATATTGTTATTGAGAATAATTATTATTGATTATTAAAGGGTATATATAAAAGTTATTGTTGATTTTAAACGTATCAAATGAGTATGAAGGAAATGTATGGAGAACACAGGTACATCTCCTTTGGAAGTAGCTAATCCATTGAATAAAACATCTGCAGATATTTCGGAATTGGAATTATTAAATAAAACCCAACAGTTAATTGATTTAGGAAGCCCTAGTAAAAATCCTAGCCCTACTGGAAACCCAAAAGAACGCCCTAGTATTTTTAGAAGTACAAGTGAACGCCATAGAGCGAATATAAAAAGTGAATTAGTTAGAAGTTCAAGTTTAGATAACAAGAAAATCACTCGTAGTAAAGTTACAGATAATTTTGAACATATTGAATTAACATACGAAAGGAAACCACGTGTAAAGAAAATGGTTACCATAAGATTAGAGGAAGCATTTAAACTAATACCTTTTCGTACAGGAAAAGATGACATTTATCCATTTATTATGCATGTGATATGGCAGTGAATTTAGTTGAGGATAAAAGTGCACCAACTTTGGTTAAATACATAACTACTAGATTATCGGGAAGAGCCTTGGAAATGATAAAGTATAAAAATGTAACTAAGTGGATATATATTAAGAGTTACCTAACAGATGCTTTTGAAGATACGACAACAGCTTCAAGTTTACAAATACAGTTAAATTCTATTAAAATGCGTAATGGTGAGGATGTTAATGATTATTGCCATAGAGTAGAAAAATTTTATTATAAATTATGTACTGCATGTACACTTAATAAAGAAGAATCGGAAGCTAGAATAATACATGAAACTTTAAAGGAACAAACATTAAATATTTTTATAAAAGGATTAATAACTCCAATAAGAACAATTGTAAAAGCACGTAATCCTAAAACTTTAGAGGTAGCTAAGCAATTGACTAAAGCTGAAGAGGTAGAATATAATACAGAGAGAAAATTTTAGATACAGAAACGATTTTTCTAATAATAAAGGTTCTAATAATAATTATAGACAGAAAAACAGTTGGCAAAATAATAATTTTCAACGTACAAATAATACAAAATATAATAATATGAATGATTATTCTAAAAATTTCCAAAAAAATAGTTTTAATAAATGAAATTATCAGACACGAACAAATAATTATCCACAGCGAAATAACTTTAATAAACCACCAATAAAATGTTATAATTGTAATGGAAATCATTATGCAGCTCAATGTAGAAATAAACCAATACAAAATTATACAAACTATAACAATCATCAACCAAAAAGAAATACATTTGTACAGCCATCAGCTAACTATAATGTACGAGTAATTACATGCACATATTGTAAACGGAAAGGTCATGATATAAATGTTTGTTACAAAAAACGTAATAATGAAAGTAAGAATAATAATTCGGGAAACGTAAACGCTTCGAGCGAGGAACGCGGTACTCGTTCGATAAACCAGATAATCGCGGAGGAAATGCGCAATGTTTCCATATAGTGACAGACATAGAAAATAATCATATAACGTGTATTTCACCCGCAAGCAAAACAAATAAGTTAAATTTATTGATAGATACAGGTAGTCAGGTAAATATACTTAAAATAAACTGTTTACAAGGACAATTAATTATAGATGAAACACAAAAAATTAATTTAAGAGGCATACATAAAGAAATAATACAGACAATAGGTAGAATAGTTATTCCAATAGAAATAATTAATAGCAGTATAGACACGGAATTTTATATTGTAGGAGCACAATTTCCTATACCAAAAGATGGAATACTAGGTCATAAATTTTTATTAAAAACAAGGTAATAGTAGATGTAGCAAATAATAAACTGGTTATACAAAACGATGAAACAACATTGAATAATTTAAAAAGTAGTCCCATAATTTTAACGTTACAACCTCGAACGGAGACTGTTGTAGAAATAGCAGTAGCTGACCCAGAAGTAGAAAGTAAAAGTATATATATATACATAAACAACAAATTACAAAAGATGTTTATTGTAGTACAGTTTCAACTGTAAATAGAGGGAAAGCAATAGTTAGTATGCTAAATATATCTGAAGAATTAAAAAATGTAAATAAGAGTGATTTAAATAAAATACTTTATGATAGTGAGTATGAGATATAAACAGTAGAATCAACAAATAATCATAATGAACGAATAGAACAATTAAGAAAAATCATAAGAACAGATCACATGGATGAGAATGAGACAAAAACTATTTATGAGATATGCGAAAGATATAATAGTATATTTCATATGGAAGGGGATATTTTAACATTCACCAATGCAAGTACTCATGTAATAAGATTAAAACAGGATCAACCACCTATATATCGTAGACCTTATAGACTTCCTCATGCGCAACAAGATGAGATAAATGCATTATTATTATAATTATTTTCATTATTACCGATTTTTTTTTGGAATTATGAGTACTTCTTTACCCCAATCTAAGACGACTTGATTTAATTTCAAAAACGTGATGCCTATTATGCCTGCTTCAGGTATTGGAAAATTATCGTGTACTATATCGAATTTAACCGTAAAACGTTGTTTGTCGATGTACATTGGAATTATTACCGATCCTACTGTTTCCACTGGGTTTGCATTAATGCCCTTAATTTGTTTTTTATCTTTTTCGTTTACCGTTATGTGTCCTTTTAAACTTGAGATTTTTATAAGATTCATTTCAGAACCGCTGTCAATTAGAAATTTAATTTCGTTTTTAATAAATTAATCCGAATAACACGTAATATGCTCCTGTTTTATCGGTGTTATTATACGAACACTACTTCCCGATTGTATTTCACTGATAGTCCTATCGTGATTTTCCTGTTCATTTTTTTCCTACGGGTTTATTTTGTTCTTTACGTTTAAATATATAGCACTCACTTATGTCGTGATTCGTTTTTTTACAGTATTTACAAAATTTACTAGAATATTCACGTTTAAATTCGATCTTTGGACTTTGACCATGATTCGGATTCCTAAAAGTAGGTAATTTATGCTCGCTAGTCCTACACTCGTTAGCATAATGACCGAATCTTTCACAACGATGGCATTTAATCGCGCTTTTATCTCTATTACTATTTTTATCAAATTTATTTTTGTTAGAATTATTGCCATTCGCGTTATTAAAATAATCGGTTGACTTTTCCTCTTCCATTGCGTGTAATACTGCCTCTTCAAAAATTTTTATGTTACGCGCTTTTAATATTATTCCTATAGATTGTGATATACCTGCTATAAATACGCTTAATGCGTGTGCTTGCACTGTTTGTGCAATTATATTCGCTTCTACCCGCGGTTTATCTATGGTTAACGCGTGTGTTAATTCGTGAGCAGTTTTTTCTATTTTAATGGAAAATTCTTTAATCGTTTCTTTTGCTTTTTGTCTCATTTGACTAAGCTGTACTTGTAAATATGATACCGAATGCGCAGAACCGAAAATAGTTCTAAATAATTTTTTTAACTCATCCCAAGTTGTGATTTCTTTATACTTTATTGCCTCAAATGCATTATCTTTCAATTGTGCTAAGATAGCCTCTAATATAATCGGTTTTAAGTTGTCGGAAATATTCTTAAAAATAAATACGCATCGTGTTTCAAATGACGCTAATTCTGATTCAGTACCCCCTGAGAAAGAAGGTACCAATTTAAGTGCTCCCTCAAAACCTAATTTATCTGTAGTATTACTTGTGCTAGTCATTTTTATTTTAAGTGATTCGGGGTGGTAAGCTACGATTTGCCAATTCCTATTTATACCCTCAGACATACAAAGTAATATTCAAATGACTTACAATTTTTGCATTTTGAGCTGGCTTCTTTCTTGAGATGCTGAGTTCGTTTTTGCCCTTGCTGGACGCCCTTGAATAATGTCCTCCCTGGACTGACCTGCGTGCTGATATGCTCCGCAGAACTCTCTTCCTTTCTTCCTTCGAGTAGTCCGTGAATGTGGATTCGTCGGTGGGTCTCAAACTACTTTTTTGAGCAAGCCAAAATTTTTCGTTTGAAGAAGTGTGACCCCACACCTGACACCAAATTTTGTGTCAATTTTAGTTGTATCCATTTCCAACGTTAAAATTCAATATAATTAAATTATTATGCACATAAATTTAAAAAACTAAACGTTTTGATATTATATTATATTTATTTATTATTTTGTAAAATATAATAAACGCGTTCGTAAGTAGTAACTACTAACTATAAGTAATAAGTATTAACAATGAAATATGAAACACAATTTTCTGAGTGAGTAGAGTATGTATTAAATAACAATAATAACATTGTACATTTTGTAATAACTGTTTATAGGTTTTTAGTTTATAAACGAAAATTATAATGTGTAGACGTGTAGTCGACCAACTAGTATATCCACGCTTATTTGTGTGTATGTGTATAGGCTATTGGGTAGCGGCCGATACAATAACAATATTACAATAAGTAGATATCAAGAGCTATTAATAGCTTAATATACTCATTGACAACAACAATACCAACACGCTAAGCTGATAAAGTGATAACTGAATGATATAATAACACTATAATATGATTATTGATTATAGTGGTTACGAAACTAAAATAATACGCTGCATGACAAACGGCTAATTTACGATTTACCATAATATCACAAATTTATAATTAAAATTTAGAGCTCCTAAATTGACCGGCTCAGGTGGACTTCTCCGCCTTTCCGCCCTGGCCAGTCCGCCCTGGCCAGTCCGCCCTTGATTTCACCCAACAAGATTTGACTGACAAAAAAAAGTTACTTGGATTCGTGGTGAATACATAACTCTACCTTTTGATATTTTTGAACCACATCTAAATATAACTGTCGACTTGTCTTCTCCACTACAATTGTTCAGTAATTATTTTTCAGACGAATTATTAGAAACCGCTGTTTTTAACACAAATTTATACGCTGTTCGTTATAATGTACCTAACTTCCCTCCTACTACAGTAGCAGAATTGAAAACGTTTATAGGCATAAATATTTTAATGGGAAATCTTGGTTTACCATGAGTGCGTATGTACTGGGAGCCAAAATTCGCCGTCCCATTAATTTCGAAAAATATGACTTCAAATAGATTTTTTAAATTAAGAAATAATCTACATTTTATAATCGATAAAGACCCGAATACTAATGATAGGTTTTGGAAGGTGAGGTCTTTATATGAAGCTGTACGAAAATATTGTGCTAGTTTACAGCTAAAATCAACATTCAGTGTTGATGAACAAATGGTCCCTTTTAAGGGATAATTAAATGTAAAATAATATATTAAAAACAAACCAATCAAATGAGGCGTTAAATTATTTTGTTTATGTGGAATATCAGGAATGATTTACGATTTTATAATTTATCAAGGATCTACCACGGAAATTAGGTTAGAATATTCTCAATTTGGACAAAGTGCATCTTTAGTAATGCAGTTATCCGAAAGAATTAATGTGCCCAACTGTACATTATTTTTCGATAACTATTTCAGTACGTTTTGGCTGTTTGAATGGTTGAAAAATCGAAATATTTATGCTGCCGGTACAATTAGAGTTAATAGGTTTATGAAACCTCCATTTACTACCGATAAAGAAATTAAAAAACACCACATTAGAGGCTACATGGAAAATTTAATTTGTAATACGTCTGGAGTGGTGTTAACAAAATGGTATGATAATTCAAGTGTAGTCCTGGCTTCAAATTTTTGTGGTATAGGACAAGTTGACCAATGTCGACGTTATGACAAAAAAAAAAAATAAAAAATACATATACATTCAAAGACCGGAAGTTGTAGCCCGTTATAATGAAGGAATGGGTGGAGTAGATAAATGTGATCACTTAATAACGTTGTACAGAATTTTTATAAGGTCAAAAAAGTGGACTTTACGCCTCATAACTCATGGAATTGATATAGCTGCAGTGAATTCATGGATTGAGTACAAAAAAGAAGCAAAATCTTTAGGATTTCCCGAAAAAAAAGTCCTAGATCTTATACACTTTAGACAGTACTTGGCTGAAGCATTAATTTTATCAGGTAAACCCGTTACAAAAAAAAGAGGTCGTCCTGGTAATAGTCTGTCCACATCTATTTTATCTACATCAACACCAAAAACTAAACAGCTACGACCAATTAATGATATGTGATTTGATGATATAGGACATACACCAGTATTCCTGGATAAGAAAGAGGCTGGAAGATGTAAGAATTTTGATTGTAAGTAAACGTATGTAAGCTGTAAAAAATGTAATGTCAACTTATGTATAGCACGTAAGCAAAATTGTTTTGAATCATTTCATTCAAAATAAAAGATAGTTTTAAATATAATTTTGATTTTAAACCATGTAATGTTTTAATTTTAAATTGTTATTTTAATTCCATAGATTATTATTCAATAATTAAACTGATTTTTCTTAATAAAGCATATCTAAATTTATAAGAATCTAAATGATGTAGTATTTTTTGTATTATTTAACATAGATACCTTTACGTCATCTTGTCCTGTTGAGAGAACACATTATATCTCAGGATCAGCCTGTCCAAACAATTTGGGACCAAATTAAAAAAACTAATAAAATTAAGCTTAATTCAAATTAGTTGAAAAAAAATTTTTTTTTTAAATATAAATATTTGACGGAAAGGGTTAATTGTAAAATGTGTGGTAAAAGTAGTTCAATTACTACGGAAAAGGATGTACCAGAAAATAATTACTTACCAATAAATAAAGCTGTAGTTAGTGGAAGTTTATCTGTTGGTATGTAAAAAATAGCAATGAATAATAATCTGCAGTGAGTTTGCAGCCAATTGAATAAAATTGGTGTATTGTACTTTTAAAATGTATTTAAAATACTTACCAAATAATCATTTTACTAATTTATATAAGGGTCTTGGGTAGGTTACTGGTACTGGATGTACCTACTTATATTTTATATTATGCTTTCCGTTTTGTTTACGTTTATATACTTCGAAATTAAAAAAGGAAATAATATTTTATTTATATAGCCAATAGCCATCAATAAAAAAAAAAAAAAATCATTAAAGCTTATCTGCAAATATTATTTATGTAGTATTAGACAAATACCTTTAGTACTTACATAGTATTTAAATAATTTTACTAAAATACTTTACAAATAGGAATCGGGTATACACAATTAAATGAACTTTCGGCTTCGCTCGAAATACCTTGCCTGTCAGTTACTTTTTTTTCAAAATTTCTTATAAAAGTTGGAA
This sequence comes from Melanaphis sacchari, assembly GCF_002803265.2. Lineage (NCBI taxonomy): Eukaryota > Metazoa > Arthropoda > Insecta > Hemiptera > Aphididae > Melanaphis > Melanaphis sacchari. Next base: position 29,492 of record NW_020271242.1, on the reverse strand, counting down.
ATGCTGTTCAGGATACAACATGGAAGGAAATGATTAAAGCTGGGAATGAAGAGAAGCAATTAGCTTTAGAATGCGGAAATATTGACGTTGTTGGTACATTAATGTGTACCGTAGTTGCAGAGTTGCAGATGGCCAGTGGTCTAAACGCAGCTACAAAACTAAGTACGACACATTATCAGGAGTGGTAAGATAATAATAATAATTTTTTCAATGATATTTAGGAATCATATGATATTATATAAAATTTAAAAAAATATTTGTTTATATATAGGCTACAATAATTGAATACAAAACACGTAAAGTTTTATTTGTTGGCATTAAAAATCGCTACTGTTCAGTATGCCAAAGATCGAAATCTATAAACCAAGAAATTCCCAAACATAATTGTTTCCTAAATAAAATTGGAAACAAGCATCCACTGCAATGGTGGCTGATGGTATAGTCCAGTGGTTCTTAACGATGGCGGTACTGCCCCCTTGGGGGCATTTCGGTCTCTCTGGAGCTTTTCCAAACTCGGAGATGAATAATAATATAATTTATTATTATTAGGGCTCGGATTTTAAAGCATAATAAATAACAAAAAAAGCACAAAATTGTTTTAAAAAAGCAAAAATGAAGCAGATTTATTTTTTTAAAAAGCAAAAAAAAAGCATGAATAAAAATTAACATGAATTAGTTATAATTTTAAAAAACCGAATAAAAAAAAATTGAAAAATTAATTTAAATTAAAAAAAGAATTTACTACCATATATTTGGCAAGATTTTCAGAAGTGAAACTGACTCTATTGTCTGACAGGATGTTTTTATACATAGAAAACGAACGCTCTACATCCACTGAAGTGATCGGTGCATACTTCATGCAAGAGGTTTTGTTTAAATCAAACCTATGATAATTAATTTGGTCTGATGAAACTTCACACAGTATATTATTAATGTCCAGTAATTGTTTCCAGCCTTTGTTTTTCAAAAGAACACGATTTAGCTTACCTGAAATAGCAGTTGCAATATCTCCGTGAGCTTCATTTAACTTTTTTTCTGCATCTAAGACAATATTTATACATGTTGTCAACGATTCGCCTAAAATTATACATATAATTTAGTATTATGATGTTAAATTGTTTAAATACTTTGTTAAAAGTTACCTTTTCCCTCTAATGTTGTAATAATATCTGGTAAAAATCCAAAGTTGGTTGAAATATACACAATATTTGATTGAAGAGATACATTTTGAAATAGTTGTTTCACTACTTTAACACATAGTGATTCTTCTTCGAAGTCTTCAATTACACTTTTTAATTCATTAAAATATTTGCAATAATACTGGACAGCTTTTATCCATGTACCCCATCTGGTCGTTATTGATCTTGGTGGGTTTGGCAATTCTGGGCATTTATCATTAAAGATTGCTGTACGTTTGGGACATTTTAAAAACGTTTTTTTCATTCCTCCAATCAACTGATCCACATCTTGGTAGTGTGCACGTACTTCTTCGCAAATATTGTGTAATGCATGTGCCAAGCAAGTCACATGTATGAGTTTTGGGTAAAGCGCTTTTATACAATCACCAGCTTTTTTCATATAGGGCGCCGCATCTGAGACAAATAGCAAAACATCGTTATGTTTTACACTATTTCCCCACAAAATATGCATAGCTTTATCGAATAGTTGGAATATTGTACTATGATTCACTTTCTCCAAGTATTCTGTGTGAATAACGAACATATTACTTGGATTTTGTGGTTGTAATGTGCCCACTATTACATTTGCAACATTACGACGTACAGAGTCCGTAGTCTCATCAATAGACACCCATATTTTTTGATCTGTTATTGTATCACGAATTTTTGCCAATGTATTTTCATAGCATGAAATAAAATATCCTTTACGTAATGTCGACTCGTCAGGAATAGTTTTTTTGCAATATTTTATTAAAAATTCACGAAAATGTTTATTATTTAGTTTATTCATTGGAATATTTGCAGCTACCAATGTTGAACATAAATCGGCATTAAAATCTGACTGACTACTAAACTGTTGTAAAAATGGTTGAAGTAATGCAGACTTTTCATTTTCGTGTCTTTTAACAGCTTAAACATGTTTTTCTCTCCGTACATGCTGTTGTATATTATATTTTTTTCATGTGACACTTTTGTTTCACAAAGTTTGCAATATAAAATCGATCCATCTGTTTGAAAAATTTCTTCACCAAATTCTAACTCTAATTTTTTTAAAAATGCATTCGTTTTGACTTTTGGCATTTTAATAAATTACAACACTATAAAGCACTATAAAACTTAAATTTTAAACACTTTGATATCGATGTTATACGAGTACTGAGCGTAGGTTCTACAGATTATATGTAATAGCCGATAACTTATCGGCCCATAAGCTATCTGTAGATCGATAATCTATATATTTAAGGACGTTTCGCATTAATGGTACGGCACGGTCATTATTGCGGGTTTTCACATTTCATATTAAGTAAATAAAAATTTTTATTTTATTTTTATAACATAACAGACATATAAAAATTCCACAGTTAGAATAACTGAAAAAAGCAATAAAAAAATAAAAACAGCATTTACACAAAAAAAAGCAAAAATAAATTCGTTTATTTGGAATCAAATTGATGTGAAACGAATTTATGTATAAAAATTAGATTTCTATCTTAAATATATAAAAAGAAGCATTTCCTTTAAAATCCGAGCCCTAATTATTATTATATAACAACATTACAAATAATTGAACGTGAAATCAGAATAGTTGTAATATACGGCATACGACGTGTTATCTAATCGCATTTTACGTTTATTAATTAAACTTAAATTAATATTGTTATAATATACTAATTAATAAATATATATATATATATATATTTATAAGAAGAAAATTTGATTTTCCACGAGGGGGGGGGGGGCGTTAACAATTAGTTATTACGATAAAGGGGGCGCTGAACTAAAAAAAGGTTAAGAACCACTGGCATAGTCGAAGGTTTTTCAAAAAACGTTGAAATGCATGGACTCAAGTTCAATAGGCTTATTAGTAATAAATCATTTATTTATTTAATTTATAATATATGTATAATATACAAACGCCAAACGGCAATTTTAAATTAATAGATATAACAATAAAATAATAATACAAATACACACAAAATAAGAACATATGTAAAAACACAAGATAATATAAACTAAATGGTAATACCTTAATTAAGTAATATAAAACTATGATATTATTTAATTACTTATTAAAATCAAAATTAAGATTGTTCAGATTACGAAGCATTCTGTGCAAGGGGTGATTATATCCGTATAATGTATTGTGAGTTGGAACTTGGAAGAGTGCGTGATTTCTGGAGAAGAAGGAAGGGATATGAAAACATATTTTAGAGAGGAGATCGGGTGCATCTATGGTGCCACCTAGGAGCGAGGTTATAAAGCGCTCATCAGCATCTTGTCGACGAGTTGACAGCATTGGTATTCCCAATGAACTACGAATTAAGGAATAGTCATGCGTAGGGTGAGGTATCTTCATTATGTAGGCAATGTAGGAAAGAAATCTATTTTGTACACGCTCGAGTCTTAGTTTGTCTTTAGCTAAGTAGGGATGCCACACCAATACACCGTATTCTAATATAGAACGTACTAATGAGAAGTATAATGTGCTGAGACAACGAGCATAAGAAAACTGATTAGTATTGCGTTTAATAAAACCCAATACTTTTAAAGCTTTACCTACAGTGACATTTATATGGTGCTCAAAATTTAATGATGTTGAGTAATGAATACCAAGATCTTTATAGAGGAAGACACGGTTAAGAGAAGTGCCATTAAGAGAATAGTTGTGGTGGATAGGAGATCGCTGCCTAGAAAACGACATAACATGACATTTGCTTATATGAGGCGTGTCCAGAAAGTAAGTGTACTCAATTTTTGTAGGTTTCAAAAAAATTTATTAAAAAAAAAAAATAACGTGGTTACATTAATATATTTGTGTGCTATTTTTCTACATAGTCACCATTTCTTTCAATGCAGGTTGTGAGACGGCAGATTAATTTTTTTATGCCTGCCTCGTAGAACTCTGCCGCCATCTCCTTTGTCCACTTGTCGACCGCCCCCTTCACTTCCTCGTCAGCTGAAAATTTTTTTCCACCCATGTGCTTCTTCAGGGAAGTGAACAAATGGTAATCTGAAGGCGCCATGTCGGGGGAATACGGGGGGTGGTTCAAAACATCCCATCCAAATGAGTCCAACAATTGCTTCGTGACATTGGCCGTGTGGGGTCTGGCGTTGTCGTGCAGCAGGCAGACTCCGCTCGTTAACAGACCCCTCCTTTTATTTTGAATAGCTCTCCTCAATTTTTTTAGTGTCTCACAATATCTTGCTGCGTTGATGGTCTCCCCCTGAGGTAAATATTCAATCAAAATGATGCCTTTGTGGTCCCAAAACACTGATAACATGATTTTTTTGGCTGAAATGGTGGTTTTGAACTTTTTGGTTGAGGGTGAAGTGGTGTGACGCCACTGTTCGGACTGTCTCTTAGTTTCAGGTGTATAGTGTGCAACCCAAGTTTCATCTCCAGTAACAATAGACTTGAGAAAATTATCACCGTCCAGTTCATAGCGTTCCAAAAACTCTCTAGAGGCTTGCACTCGATTCAACATGTGTTGTTCAGTAAGCTGTTTTGGGACCCATCTTGCGCACAGTTTATGAAATCCAAGTGTTTCTGTGATTGTTTCGTGGAGCAGAGACCTTGACAGTTGCGGAAACATTGCAGAAAGTTCATCCAGAGTCAATCTGCAATCGTCACGAACCGCATTCTCGACTTTTTTCACAATGTCGTCAGTCAAAATCGACGGTCTCCCACTCCTCAGATCGTCATGTACATTCGTACGGCCGTTTTTAAACTCCCTACACCACTTGTATACACTGGTGCGATTCATATGGCCTTCACCATAAACGGTTCGTACCTCATTAAAAATCTCATGTGGAGATTTTTCCTTCGCAACAAAGTAACGGATAACGGCGCGGATTTCGCACTTGGCGGCAGACTCGATCGACATGTTTAACAAGAAAAATTCGTGAGACTACAGTTTACAACGTACTGAACTCGTTCTGGTCTTGTTTTAAAGGTTAGGAGTAACGCTATACGGCAGTGTAGCTAACATAGTAAAAAAATATTCCCTATGGCCGTGAGAGCCTCAGTACACTTACTTTCTGGACACGCTATTAAGGCTAAGACCAATAGAGTACGCCCAACTTGCAAAAATATCTAATTCTGACTGTAGGATATGACATTGATTAAGATTGTCTATTTTAAGGAATATTTTTTATGTCATCAGCAAAAAGAAGGAGTTTAGCCTTAGTGATCCATTTGGTTATCGAGTTTACAAACAGAATAAATAGAAGAGGACTAAGGTGGCCTCCTTGAGGGACTCCAGATGGTATCACAGCTAACTCCGAAAGAGCATTTTTGATTTTTACGAATTGTTTTCTACCTGTAATGTAAGAGTGCAACCAAGATAGTAGGGGATTCCCAATGCCTAAAGACTTGAGCATCATTATAAGGCAATCGTGGTCCACTGTGTCAAATGCTTTATTAAAATCTGTAAAGATTACATCTACCTGACCTCTGTGTTCGATAACTTCTGATAAATAAGAAGAGAAAGCAACACCATTTGTTACGGTTGATTTATGTGATCTAAAACCATGCTGCTCACTTATAATAAGATGATTAAGACTACGCTTTATTCTGGAGTATACAATCGATTCAAATAATTTACCAATATGTGGTATTATAGAAATTGGTCTGTAGTTTTGGATATCAGAAGCGTCACCAGATTTCAGAACAGGTGATATAGAGGATATTTTCCAAACCTTAGGAAATATCCCTAAATCTAATGAACGCCTGAAGTAAATAAATTGGATAAGCAATAGAAAAAACGACAACTGTACAAGCATTGAGCGGATATGTCATCCGGGCCATTAGAGTAAGTATTTTTTAACGATTTAAGAGCAGAAAAAACATCGTCGACAGTAAACGTTATATCGGAAGGAAGTTCATAGGATAAGTAATCAGATGAGCCAGTAAATGGTGAAAGTTGGTAAGCCGAGGAGTTGAACGTCAAGGAGAAATGAGTTGAAAACAGATTAGCTGATTCAGTTGGAGTATTTGAGGCAATATTACCGAGATGGAGTGATGACGGAATTGGAGGTTTCTGTTTTAGATTATTTACAAATTTCCAGAATTTGGAGGGGGAAGATGATAGAGTCTCTTCGGTATGCCTAATATGAGTAGAGTAATCAACTTTTGACTGGCGTTTACATTTTGCTCTATATTCAGAGAAAACGAGATAATCAGATATCAACTTGGTTCGCTTATAAACTGCATAGGCTTTCTTCTTTGTTATTATAAGGTTTTTGAGAATGGTGGATGTCCATTTAGGAAATTTAGAAGGTGAAAAAACTTAAGTGGGAACAAACTTATTTATAGAGCTTAGAAGTGCATCGTTAAAGCAGCAGCAGAATCATCAACTGAATAAAGCAAAAAAGTATTTTCCCAATCAAACGATCCTAGATAACGGAGCATGGATTTATAATCAGCCGATTTATAATCACGGTATTTATGTGCGTCTTGAGCAGTTATCGGAGATGGAAATGGAAAAGATACAAACAAAGGTAGGTGGTAAGAATCCGGAGAAACGATTGGAGTGTTGGCTAGTTGGACAGTAGTTGTGTCAAAACTAGAAAAGATAAGGTCAAGAAGGCAACCACGGGCATTAGACACCTGATTGTGCTGGTAAAAATTATAGTACGAGAAAGAATCGACAAGATGAGTAGAAGTGTTAGACATGGTACCAGATGCGAAAAGACCTTGGTTGCTTTTAGACCATTTAATAAGAGGTAGATTATAGTCACCACAGAGAAGAATAGAAGTAGGGTTGGTAGATGATATTAAGTGTTCGATAGAGCTGGTATGGGCTTCAAAATCTGGGAGCGTGGACACGGGTGGTAAGTAAACTGCACCTATAAGAATTTATTTAATGGGCAATGTGAACACGATTTTTTTTAAGGATCTAATATTATTTTTTTATTTTTATTATAAATTATAATTTATATTAATTTATAGTATTGATTTTTTTTTAAACTGATTATTAATTTGATTTATATATCATAATATTTTGAATATTTTGATGGAATAACAACGAAAATTAACAAATATTATCATTTTATTCTTATTATTTTTTCTACTTCACGAATCATTTCATTATTTTCGTTGGTGTTAAAAAGGACCTGTATTAACTATTGTCTATTACAATAAATTATAATTTATAATAAAAATAAAAAATAATATTAGTTGCTTAGAAAAAAGTCGTGTTCATATTGCCCGGCAAGGACCACATTGACTGGTATTCCACATTTTCTGTAACATATCTATATATATTTATATATTATACTATAATAACTTACGTTATAATTAATTAAAAATATTTTTCTAAGCTGAGTAATAATTAATGTATTGGTTTTCCAATGATGTTTGTGCTTTTATAAAATTAATTTTTAGTACTTGTGTGTTTAGGAGGGGAGAAGATAATATTTAGTGTATAGCAGAGTAAAATTTTAAATAATATTTTTAAATTTTATTTTTAGGCGATGGAAACAGTAGTGTCGTAAAACAACTAAATGAGGATTTACCATATGGCCTACCATATGATACAGAAAATCGAATGTCGAAACCCCTTGTTACGCAATTACATTACTAAACTTAAAATGGTCGCAACAAAAACTGAGTATCCAGTAACTATCAGAAAGTTTGTAGTGATTAATATTTTAAAATTCAGATCTGATGTAACTAAAGCAATTACTTATCACAAAAACATATTGAATAAATCAAAGATTCAGAAAATTGCAGGTTTTTACAGGTAATTCAATTTGTGTAGCCGTGTTTTTAAAATTAAACTTACTATCGTTAAAAAAATTATTCGCAGACTGTTCGACCCTTTTGTCCATTGTACCCACTTTACGTTGCCCTGGATCTTGGACATATGATCCACGACCGCCGCCCTGGTCCGGGTAATGATGCTGACGCCGCCGCCAACGGCTCTTTGTTTGTGTTCTGCTCCGTCGCCCGTTATTTCACGTGCTCATGTGATTTTGCAATTTGCTCATACTTTGCATATAGCTTCTTTGTCAATTGGCTTTTATAATATATTAAGGTGATTATCCGCTCCGATTTCACCGTTTGCTCGTGCTCCGCTCTTCAATAACGCGTATACGTGTGTGCGTGATCCGTATCCGCGTGTACAGTAGTTCGGCGCTCTCCAACATCCACGTGGTTCCAGCTCCGGAGTTTTCCACAGCTCAAGAGGGAAAAGCAGGTCAGCTTCCCATCATTGAAGATCGTCATCGAAGTCAGTTCTCTTCAGGGTGGTGCTCCCCATCCCCACCATAAACATATATATACATGTTGTTAATGGTACTCACCTTATATTATTTCGTAATACATATATTTTGTATAAATATTATTGTTTGATAATTTAATTAATTAGTTATGTTGCATATTCAGCATTTATATTACATTTAATATTTATATAAAATCAGCAGTATCATATTACGATCGGTGGGGACTGTCCATCGATTATTATTATTATGTAAAATTACAATGTACGATCACTACGATTTATGCTGTCAACAATAAAGGTTTATAAAACATATTTATATTGTTATTTATAATAATAATAATTAACAAATTGGCGACGAGGAAAATATTAATTTAATCGTAATCACTAGTGTATTAAAAATTTCAAGTGTTGTATTCATACTAATACAAAATGGCGACTCCTAAGACAGAATCCATTGTGAACTTCAATCAAGTTATAGGGTCACCTGGAACCTTTGAAACAGGTATGGATATTACAATTTTTGAATCAAAATTGACAAATTTTTTTTTGGCAAATGCAATCGAAAATAATATTCAAAAAGAGCAATATTATTATCATTCGTTAGTGAAGAAATTCACAAAGTACTTTTTAGTCTATGTGTTCCTAGCACGCCCAACGATGTTGAGTATGACACTCTAATAAAAAGTTTGAACAAATATTTCAAATCAATAAAATCGTACTTTGCGGGTAGGTATACATTTTATCAAGCTAAACAAAGACAGGATGAATCAGTGTGCCAATGGGGTGCACGTGTCAAAAATCTTGCTTCAAAATGTGGTTTTTCGTCAGAACTATCAACGGTTATTCGAGACATATTCGTTGTCGGTATGGGTTCAGGACCAATTCAAGATCGTCTGTTAGAAGAAGAATACGCAGACTTGAAGTATCAAAAGAAAAAAAAATGGACATAATCGAGCCAAGCAGGGTTTCAACACTCACAAAGAATCAAAAATCAAATGTGAGATTTGTGGCCGTTCCAATCATTTTCAAAAAGACTGCAGATACAAGGACTACAAATGCAACAATTGCGGTGAAAAGGGTCATTTGTCTACTGTATGTAAAAAAGGTAAGAAGGAAATGAAAAATAACAAAACACAAAATAAATTTTTATATGATAACGATGATGATGACGAAACAGTTAATTATGATCTTTCAAATACTTTTTTTTCTATAATTGATCAAAACTCTCAAAACAAAGCTGTGAAACCGTTTACAGTAAATTTAATTGTAGAAAAAAACAATGTAAGCTTCGAAATTGATAGCGGTTCACAACACAGCGTAATTTCAAAAAGATTATATAGTCAACTGTTTAGTCATATCGAATTAAAAGATAATGACATTTCGCTATCTGATTACGTCGGCAACGACATTAAACCGATAGGAAAAATATTTGTCGACTCGGTATATCAAAACAAAAAATTTACGATGTGTCTTTATGTAATCGACAATGGTGGTCCTCCATTAATAGGCCGAATCGATATAAAACATAAAATGTTATACCTTGTTCAATATGGAAAATGACGTAAGTGTAGATAATATTATAAAAAAATATAACAACGTTTTTAAAGATGAAATAGGTACTTTTAACAAATACGAAATTTCATTAAATATCAAAGCTGGGGCGGTACCTACATTTTGCAAACCTAGGTCTATCCCTTTAGCATTAAAAGAAAAAGTTGAAACCGAAATTGATCGTTTAATTAAAAGCAATATTTTAGTTCCTATCGACTATAGTGAATGGGCAACTTCAATAGTACCAATATTGAAACCAGATGGCACGGTTAGAATTTGTGGTGATTTTAAAATAACAATAAATCCGGTATTAGAAGGGACTGAATACCCTCTTCCAAAAATAGAACATTTATATGCAAATGTTAGTGGTTCAAGATATTTTTCGAAAATAGACTTAAAAGACACATATCAACAAATGGTTATTAAAGAATCTGATCGCAAATATACCACTATTAATACACATAAAGGTTTATTTAACTATACCCGTAACCCTTTTGTAATAAAATCGTCGGCTGGGGAGTTCCAAAAAGCTATGGAAACTTCCACAGCGGGTCTTGAGGGCATTGGTATATTCCAAGATGACATTATTGTTGCAGGTTCCACTATCACAGAACACAACTCTCGTTTAGAAAAATTACTAAATGTATTGTCAAATGTTGGTTTAAGAGTGAAGTTGAATAAATGCAAATTTATACAAAAGTCAATTGAATATTTAGGTCACAGGTTAGATGAAAATGGTTTACACACACTAACAAAACACACAGATGTTATTAAAAACGCCATGGTCCCAGAAAATAAAACATTGCTAAAATCATTTTTAGGTTTAGTTACGTACTATATAAAATTTATTCCAAACGCTGCTAATATTTTAAAACCATTGTACATGCTTTCACGTAACGGCACTGAATGGAATTGGACATCAGAATGTGACCTAGCATTCAACAAAGTTAAACAAATTTTAATCTCGAAACCCGTATTAGCACATTATGATCATAATATTCCAGTTAAACTCGTAGTAGACTCATCATCCTATGCACTAGGTGCAGTACTTTCACATGTACACCCAGATCGTACAGAAAAACCTATAGCCTACGCATCAAGGGTTCTATCTAATTCTGAGTGTAAATTTCCACAAATTGAAAAAGAAGCCTTGGCAATCATATACGGGGTTACGAAATTTTATGACTATTTATATGGTAGACATTTTCTATTAGAAACCGACCATAAACCGTTAATACATATTTTTGGTGATAAGAAAGGTATCCCAATTTACGCAGCTAATCGGTTACAACAGTGGGCCTATGTTTTATCATCATTTGATTTCGAAATAAAATATGTGAAATCCGAAGATAATACAGCCGATTTCTTATCACGAATGAAAAGTTCAAAATCAAAAATCGAAAATCATAATGAAGAATGTATTAGTCTCAATTTTATTCACGAAAAATCACCTTTCACATTAGACTGGTCTAAAATAAAAATTGAAACAAGCAGAGACACGATTCTCGCCAAAGTATTAAATGCAGTCAAAACAGGAGAATGGAATAGTGATTTTTCTAACATTTTAGAACTTAAGTCGTATAATTTACGAAAAACTCAAATTTCAGTGGAACAGGGATGCCTATTGTGGGGTTACCGTGTTATTATACCAGCTAAATTTCGAAATAATATACTTAGCGAACTTCATTCATGTCATATGGGTTCTTCCAGTATGAAAAGTTTAGCGAGATCATACTTTTGGTGGCCAGGAATGGATAAACAAATCGAAAATATCACGCAAAATTGCGACAATTGTCTTAATGTTAGACAAAATCCACCAAAATCTATTATATCACCGTGGAAATGGCCAGAAAAACCGTGGACTAGAGTACATTGTGATTTTCTTGGACCATTTCAAAATAAATATTTTTTTTTATCATTGTTGACGCAACCACAAAATGGTTGGAAGTATTTCAAGTAAATTCTATGACAGCGCACATTGTTATTCAAAAATTTTCAGAAACTATAGCACGATTTGGCATTCCAAAAACAATTACATCAGACGGCGCAAAATGTTTCGCAGGGTTTGAATTTCAAGTATTTTGCAAAAATCTAGGCATAAGACACATGACAGGAACACCATTTCACCCAGAATCAAACGGTTGTGCGGAATCAGCAGTCAAAACAATAAAAAATTTCTTTAACCCTAGATCGCTAACCATACGTCAATGTGACGAACACTGATATTTTATTGTTGCTATTTTTAGGGCATTTTATCTAATATCATTAAACCCTCCTTGTATCTCTCATATATTATGTCCTATATCTATCCCGATAACGTTTAGCGTTCTAGCATGACTAGTGACTGTTCAGCCGTTGATTGTGTAAGAATTACTTCGCCGAATCGACGAATGGTAAGTAATTGCAGTATATTTGCATTCGTTTATTTGACGAATCGTTATCAAAATATGTTATTTTTTGTTCGTTCATGTGACGTATCGTTATAAACGACGGTGTTCTTTTGTAAAATTGAAATAAATGGATTTATTATAAATATTCTAGATGGCACGTGAAATAATGGATGAGAATGATGTACTAAAGGCACTGGAAGAACTGGAAGAACAAGATAGTGAAAATGAAGATATAGTAGAAGATTGTGAAGACGACAGTGATGCTGACCCCGACTATGACCCAAATCCAATCGAAGAAGCAAATTTAGAAGAAGCCATTTTAGTAATTGAAAATTCTGTTGAGAAAACGAAAAAGAGGTCTAAAGTAAATAAGCCGAATGTTAATGAAATTCCAACCATCGAAACACGTCAGAACATACTACCACGTGAGTCATTAATTTGTTTTGATACAGATAATGTTGTAGGAAAAAATGGATTTACATGGAAAAGTAAACCTTATTTGCTTCCATCTACTTCTAAGACCGCCACTAAAAACATAGTTCATATTAGACCTGGGCCAACAAAAAATGCTATTTATGCATCAGAGCCACTAGAGTGTTTTTTATTATTTTTCTCGTCTGATATTTTGAATAAAATAATTAATCATACAAATGAAGAAATTTTTCGTCAAAAACAAAACTATACACAGAATAATCAAAAAAAAAGTACTTTACAAAATATTAATTTAAATGAATTAAAAGGCTTATTGGGTATTTTAATCTCATCTGCTGCAATGAAAAATAACCACTTGTCGGCAAATCATTTGTTTGACATCTCACTTTGTGGCTATAGATACCGTTCTACAATGTCACTTGCCAGATTTAATTTTTTAGTAAGTTGTTTAAGATTTGATTCAAAAAAATACTAGAGAAAATAGAAGACTTATAACTAAATTTGCGCCAATTTCGGAAGTTTGGGAAATTCTTATTAAAAATTGTGAAACTTTATATAAGCCAAGTTCATACCTAACTATTGATGAACAGTTGGTTGGTTTTAGAGGCCGATGTCCATTTAAAATGTACATTCCATCTAAACCAAACAAGTATGGTGTAAAAATAATAATGATGTGTGACAATGCGACCAAGTATATGATAAGCGCATTGCCGTATTGTGGTAAGGGAACTGTTCCATCTAATGAACCTGCTGCTCATTACTTTGTTGAACGTTTAATTTCATCAGTAAAAGGATCCAACCGAAATATTACCATGGATAATTGGTTTACTAGTGTTCCATTGACACAAAAATTACTTGCAGATTACAAACTTACTGTTGTTGGAACAATAAAACGAAATAAACGAGAATTTCCAAATGAATTCATCGATCTAAAATATATCAATCGAAAAGCATATTCATCGTTATTTTTATTTTCCAATAATTTGGTAGCTGTGTCATTCAAAGCAAAACCAGACAAACTTGTAACTTTAATTTCTTCACTTCATGATGATAACACAATAGATGAAACAAATAAAAAACCAATTATAATTATGAACTATAATGAAACAAAAGGTGGTGTCGATAGCTTTGATCAAATGTGTCAGAATATGAACGCTGGCAGAAAAACACAACGTTGGCCATTATGTATTTTCTATAACATGATTAATATAGCTTCAATTAATGCATATGTTATTTATTTACATAATTTTTGCAAAAATAATACTTCAGGCTCGAAACCCTTGTCTCGTTTTCAATTCATGATACGTTTACAAGAACAACTATGTGAAGATTGGATGAGATCAAGACTTTCTATTCCCACATTGCCGACAAATTTGAAGAAACATATTGAAGATAGTTTAGGAATAAAAGACACAGTTCAACTACAATCTCAAGAAACAGAAGAGGAAACATCAATCAACAAAAGAAAAATTTGCACTTTTTGTAACTATAAAAAAAGGCGAATGACAAAAACTCAATGTGCAACATGTAAAAAACATATTTGTGGAGAACATCAAATAGTAACTTGTCCAATTTGTAATGCTAAATAATCTGTATATTACCTACACTTATATAATTATTTTAAACCTTTATAAAGTTATAATTTATGTTTACGATTTTACATTTTAAAAATGAGGAAAAATGTTTTTTTACTAATATTATTTACAATAAAGTTATCCAAAAGTTTAATTATTGTGTTTTTATAAATTATTTTTTTGATTCATTGAAAAAAAAAAACAATTAAAAATGGTTAAACGTTAATAATATTTATAGTATTCGTCATATTGACGAATGGTTAGAAATAAAGGCAAATAAATAAGGTTAGTAATCTAGGGTTAAAAAATGTTTGTTCGACTGCACAATCCCAATTAAATAAATTTCTTTTAATGTATCGTAACACACCGCACTCTACAACACGAGAAATGCCAGCTCAGCTAATGTTAGGTCGATCAACACGTTTACAATTTGACGCATTAATGCCGAATACAAGTGAAGTGGTTATCGAATGACAAATATCACAAATAAAGAATGGTGGTAATAGGACCGTATCATTTAATATAGGCGATTATGTTTTAGCTAGAGATTATAAGAATAATAACAATAAATAGTAAAAAGATAAAATTATTAAATCCATTAGTTGCAATACGCATGATGTAAAACTCGATGATGGAACTATTTGGAAAAGACATAACGATCAATTACTCATTGATAAATCAATGACACCAGCGAATATTTCTATTTCACTTACACCCGATAGAAACATAAATGAAAGTACTGAAAATACTGAAATAGTAGGAGTTGTAAATCAAAATCCGAATCCTACAATAATAAATAAAACACCCAGACCAATTAGATCCAGAAAACCGCCTCAGCGATACTCTCCAAGTGATTATGACTAATGTAATTAAATCAGTTGGATATATAAAAAAAAAAAAAAAAAAAAATACTAACATAGCTAGTAAGTATTAAGTAACATACAAAATGTCAAAATATTATATGCCTATATATTTTTTTTTTTTTTTTATAATTTTTTAAGGAAAGAGGTGTTGCATATTCAGCATTTATATTACATTTAATATTTATATAAAATCAGCAGTATCATATTACGATCGGTGGGGACTGTCCATCGATTATTATTATTATGTAAAATTACAATGTACGATCACTACGATTTATGCTGTCAACAATAAAGGTTTATAAAACATGTTTATATTGTTATTTATAATAATAATACTTAACAAATTACAACATAAGCCCCCATCACTTTCGAGGTCCCGGAGGACCGTGTGATCATTGACAACCTCGATAGGTGTTAGAGAGGCTCACTGACGCAACACAGACCTTAAAAAACATTTAAAGAATGCACCCTATCATAGATTTAGACAACACCAAGAATGTAATTCTTTTTTTTGTAAAGGGTCAAAAATAGGTGAAATCCAACAGGATACCGGAAGCATTAAGATGTAGTATTTTACTAGAAATAGACAAAATTATGTCTCGCTTAGTAAATAATAGCTCTAGTTTAATCGAAGATCTTGATAATTTAACTCAATTATCAATAAATACGTTGGCGGAAAAAGAATTAATTTTTCTCAAAGTAATAATTATTCAACCAGGGTAAAAGCAGCTATTATTTCATTTAATTCTAGAATCTACTTACGCACAATACATAAAAAAAAAAATGAATTTTAGTCCAGGTGATTCGACATATATAGATACAGTTAGAATTATTATCCTACTATACTAATGTAATAGTATTTAAATGGGTCTGATATGTTTGCCCGACACTCGAATGCCCGACACTTCAATTGTCAGACACCATTTGCCCGACAATACTTTTACCCGACACTACATTTACCCGACAATATATTTTACACAGTGCCGCAACTAGGCTTTGTGGGGCCCTAGTGCAAATTTTATTGT
>NW_020271242.1:0-8256 GCF_002803265.2 Melanaphis sacchari | reverse complement strand
TGGGGGTGCTACGCACCCCCGGTCCCCCCGCTAGTTGCGGCACTGATTTTACATATTTTTTTTTTTTTACTGTACGTAATACTAATATAAAATCTTTTTTTATTATTATTATTTATCCAGAGGATAAGTAATACTAACGTGGTTTCTTCTCTGGCTCTCGATACAAAAGCAAAAAAAAAAAAAAAATTATTATTATTTATTATTATACAATAATTCAGAAAAACCTAAATCAGACGAGTATTTTATCATGGATAATAATGTTATATGTGAAATAATAAGATAAATAAAATGTTATTGCGTTTTCGGTCACGAACTATACTGCTATTCACGATAATATTTTTATTTCCAAATAAACCAATAGGCGATAGACAGATAAAGCGACCGTAGATTTTTGACGCGACGTTTAATAGTTTAGTGCACTCAGTACAGTACAGTTATAGCCGTTATAGGTACATATTTAGTACAAATTTTACTCCTTTCTTTTAAAAATATTATTATTTTGATTTTATTCCGTTTAATTCTATTTAAATTATTTTTTTAAATATAAATTGGAAGATGGCACAAATTTGTAAAACTGTTTCATCAAATAGAGGTAATATAAAACTTGTTATCGATGGTTATATAATGACAAAAGACAAAAATAGAGATGATTTATATTATTGGTGCTGTGAAAAAAGGAAAACTCTCCATTGTAGTGGTTATGCTTGTACCATTCTAATTAATGGTCAGCACAACTTACGAAATAAAAAAGAGCATAACCATAGCCCCGATGCTACTAGAAAAGATATCATCACGGCTGTTCATAATTTAAAACGAAAGGCTCGTGAGACTAATGACACGCCTGCACAATTAATACAAATTGAAACCAATGCTGTTTCTAGCCTAAGTCAACCATCGTTGCCGAATAATCATGCTTTACGTCAAATTATAAAAAGAGCACGTAGAAAAGATATACTTATTCAACCAACTTCCATTGACAATATAAATGTACCATTACCCCTTAGAACTATTAATGGACAAATTTTCCTAGCAAAAGACACATCCTTTGACAATGAAAGAATACTTTTATTTACAACTAAATTTAACGTTGAACATTTGAAAAAAAGTTCATATTGGATCATGGACGGTACTTTTAAAACTGTTCCGACACTTTTTCGACAATTATATACAATACATGCTATAGTAGGAACAGGAGAAAATGCAAAAATATTACCTCTTGTGTATGCTTTAATGACGAGTAAAACAGAAGAATGCTATACTCGCCTTTTTGAAAATTTAAATAATTTTGCAGCCGAAAATGAATTGGAATTAAATCCTCAATATATTTTAACTGATTTTGAGCAAGCGGCTATAAATGCTTCAAAATGTGAATATCCAGATACAAATTGTATAGGTTGTCTTTTACATCTAGGTCAAAGTGTATGGCGTCAAATTCAAGCAAATTCTCTTAGTAAAAGATATGGAGAAGACGAAGAATTTAGTTTGAAACTACGTCAGCTTATTGCTCTTGCTTTTCTTCCACTTACTGAAATACCAGGTGCATTCGATGAATTGAAATTTACTTTTCCCGAAGAAGATTCTGAGGTAATGCAATGGTTTGAAAACAATTATGTGCATGGTAGAATTAGAAGGATAATGAGAGGAGGTAATGTAAGTCGCACAGCTCCTTTATTTCCACCAAAATTTTGGTCCGCATTTGAGCGAATGGTATTAGGAATTCCTAGAACTCAAAATCGCGTAGAGGGTTGGCACAGACGTTTTGAAACTCTTGTTGGAAAATGTCATGTTGGTGTTTACACAAAAGAAATTAAAAAAGAACAAATTCAAATGGAACAGAGAGCCGAAGATATAATTCGTGGAAGGGCACATACTCCAACTCGTAGAGAATATGCTGAACGAGAAAAACGTATTAGTGCAATTATAAATGACAGGGAAAATCGATCAAATTTATCATTTCTAAGGGGAATCGCTCATAACATTAAATTGTAAGTAGTAAAATGTTTTTATTATTATTAATTCTTGACACAAATTTATTTATAAATTATAATATAATAATTAAATAAATTTATTTATAATTGATATTGTCGGGCAAATGGTGTCGGGCAATTAAGATGTCGGGCAATTGAATGTCGGGAAAATGTACTGATCCCTATCCAAAATAACTATAGGAAGAAAATTGTTAGTGCGCAATCAGAAGGTCCTGACAATCATTATGGCAGTGGTTCTCAACCTTTTTGGATTCGTGTCACCCTCATCCACGATAACCCAACACTACGTCTCCCTAACATCAAAATATTAGTTATATAAAAAACAAGCACTATAAAAAATATAGTACACAGAAAAATAATAACTGAAAATTTTATTTTTGCTTTACTGTTAAATTAACATTGAAATTTAAAATTTAAAAAAAAAATTAAGATTTTTTAAAATATATATTATATAATAATTGAATAAACTATAAAATCTAAAAATTAATGAGAAATTTGACCCTGGTTATTTTTACATAGTTGTGGAATTCAAGGGTTGATGGTTGATAGAGCGAGTCTCATATCGTCTTCTAGTGTTGTTTTTGTAAGTCTTTGGCGTTTTTTTGTTTTAATATTTGTGAGCGCACTGAATCCATGTTCGCATAGCCAGGACGTCGAAAATTGAAGTAGCACTTCAATAGCTTTCGTTGATAGTCGAGGGTATTCACTGTGGAGACTCACCCAAAAGCTGTTGAGCGACATTTCTTTAAATTTTAGTTGCAGCGTACGGTCGTTTTTTAGTTCCACAGCTTCCTGTTGTAATTCACAGTCATCTGTTTGCACTAAGGATGTAAATGGGTTGCGAACCCAGTCATACTGTTTCACATTCAAGTCTGGAAAATAATATTTCAATGACATTTGCAAGGCCTGCAAGTGACTTCTTATGGCTCCCAGAACTTCAGGATTAGAGTTTTCTTGACTTGTAAAAAGTGGAAACATAGCTGTCTTTCCTTGATCCAAGTTTGTACACCAAATGGAGATTTTTTCTTGAAAAGCTGAAAGTTTGTCGGTGGAAGTTGAAACATTTTCTAATGGCCCTTGCAAACTAGAATTAACTAGGTTAAGATTCTGAAAAATGTCAGTCAAGTACGCAAATTTTGATATCCAATCGTGATCTTCCAAAAAACTTGTAAATTCTTCATTGCCTTCTTCCATGAAAAACAGTAAAAGTTCCTCTTTAAGTTCATAGAGACGTGCTAAGACCTTTCCTCTTGATAACCACCTCACTTCGGTATGGTACAACAAATTTGTAAAACCAGCATCCATTGAATTACAAATTTCGGCAAAAATCTTACTTTTCAAGGGCTTTCTTTTAATGTAGTTGACAATACGAACAGCATTAATCAAAATAGAATTGAGATCACTACCCAACGTTTTTGTCATCAGCGCTTCTCTGTGGATGAAACAATGAGTTTTAACGATTAATGGGTTTTTCATTTTAGCGAGTGTAACAAACCCTTTGATATTCCCGGTCATATTTGGAGCTCCATCAGTGCAAATTCCAACACAGTCACTCCACAATATTCCATTATTTTCAATAAAAACATTGATTGTTTTAAAAATGTCTTTGCCTCTTTTGTTTTTAACTCTTTCAAACACAAAAACTGGTTTATAATATCATAACCAACAACAAAACGAACAAATCCTATCATGTAACATTTTCCGTCGCTAACAGTTGAATCGTCAACTTGAAGTGTGAACCGAGAAAGTTTCATCTTTTCTACGGTGTGTTGTTTTATATCTACAGACATATCATTTATGCGACGAGTAATAGTGTCATTAGACATCGGTATCTTATCTATTTCAAGAGCCGCTTCATCTCCAATCATTATTCGCACCATTTCCTTACCCGCAGGTTTGATTAAATTTTCTCCAATAGTATGCGCTTTCATGTTGTTAGCAATCATTTGGGAAACAACAAAACTAGCTTCGAGAGCCCTCTCAGAAATTTTAACTTTTTTTGTGAACTTGATTGCTTCTTTTTTTTGGCAACTTAAAGGTCTTTTGAAATAGTGAATATCTTTGCACTTCAAGTGAAAATGTTGTTTAATAAAATGTCTGTTTAATTTGTTGGGCACCATCGATTCGTTGGTAAATGTTTTTCCACATATGATACACTCGGGAATAGGTTCATCTTCTGGACCACACCATGTGAAACCAATGGATATATAAGATTCATCGTATAACCGACACTTACCTTTACTCTGTTTTGACGGCCGAGCAGTTGATGGTGAATTCCCACTCATTTTTAAAGTCCCGGAAGTTGATGGTGAGTCTTTACTCTGTTTTGACGTTCCAGAAGTTGATGGTGAGCTTTCAATCAATTTCGAGGTCCGAGTAATAAATCTATCCATACTTATAGCAAAATAATAATAATAATATTAAATAATATTTAATAATAATATTTTCGATTTTCCACAAATAAATTATTATTACCTGCACTCGCTAACGAAAAATACAACACTGTCAAGGTTAAGTATAATAAAATATATACTAAAAATACTTAAAAAAGTTTATAGTATTTAATAGGTACAATTTAAAATGAAGAATTACAATTTTAACTAAAATAATAAACACTTTATACTAGCTTGAAATAATAATTCACAGTAATCAGTAAAGTATATAATAGTATGAAAAACTGACCCATTTCAGATAACGTAGCGTTGTCGCACGTCGAACGAACGTATTTATCGGATTAGATCTAGATATTAGTGTTAACTATAAATAGAAATAAATAATACAAAGATAAGAATTTTTTTCGGTATCTGTGCCGTTTAGTGTAAACAATTATTGCGTTATTTGACTGCGGTAGCAATCACATGATTACCGTTACAATAATACGATTTTTTTTCGAAAAAAAATTCTATATTTTTAAACTTTTCCCCAAGGTTTTCTTGTCACCCCTACATTGAATCCATGTCACCCCGGTTGAGAACCACTGCATTATGGGTTAGCTGAACTTCTTATAGATACATTAGATGAAGATGATTTAGAAAAAAGAAAAATGAATTTATTCAATACCTGCGTAAAGTTGACTGAAAACAAATATAGGTTAATATGTAAAAACTTGAATCCTAACTGGTTTCAAGAACGTAAATTAGGTTGACAGCTTCGCGGTTTGGCGAAATTTGCAAAATACGACAAAATACCAGGTGTAAAACTATAGTTCTCAGTAAACCCCCAATAACATCAAAACAAATGACCTATGGACATAATATGGAACATAAAGCTAAGAAGAAACTGGAGGAAATCATTAATCTTGATGTTCAATGAAGTGGTCTTGTTGTAGATCTTAGTTTTCCATACTTAGCAGCGAGTCCAGGTTAATATTTAATTTTTTTATTAACTATGTCGTAAATCCATTTAGTTTTTATTTTATTTAGTACCTATATAAATTAGAAAATGTATATTATAATATTTTTATTTATTGTAGATGGTTTAGTTGGGGATCAAGCTATTATAGAGATAATATGTCCATACGTAGCAAAGGATAGTGAAAACAGTATTGATGCCGTAAATAATAAACTTGTAAGTTGTAAGCTAGGTTTTTTAATTATATAGTACTTATAAATAAATAGATTTATTGTAATATATTTTTATTTTATTTTTTTTATTTTTATGTATTTATGTTTTTGATAACAAGCTTGGTGTACATTATCTTAAATTAACTATTTATTTTTTTTTGTGCGCTTTTCTAATTCTCATTGTTACGCGCTTCTGTTCATTCCAAATATTAACTATTGATAGTGCGTTGTGAGTGTTTTCGTCCTTTTTCGTCTTAGATCTACTTTTTTTCTGGTCGCTTTTTGCTGTGGATGTTGATCGTGAGTACTCATTTTTTCTGTTTCCGTTATCACTGCGGTGATTTCACATTATCAGTATACTCATTACCAGGACTTGGATCAGCTGTTTATTTTATTTCTTGAAGACTTTAACGCTGGGTACTAAAGTACTTTAGCTCCCGCATATTTGGCCTTATATTCAACACACTGTGCATTACTGTTCATCTGGTGGTATCCTATTGTGCCATGTCTACTACCTTGAAACCTACCACTCGATCTGCCACTAAATTACCGGCTGTTGCTTCACCTAAAGTTACACATTTATCTGCTTGCACCTCTTCAACAAACGATGACATCATGACCGCATTGTCATCTCTCCGTAATGAATTTTCTGAGTCTTTTAAAAATCAATCAATTAAGCAAGATAACCTATTTAAAGTGCTCAAGGCTGACATTGTAAAACTGTCCTCTCTTATCGCTGCACTCAAGGCTGAAAATAACATTCATAAATCAGACGTTGAATTTCTTAAAGATAAAGTTGGTAAGCTTGAATCCCTGGATTCTCCTGCCTCTTCTCCTTCTGTTGTTGCCCAAGTTTTCCAGGAAACTTTTGAACGGGAAAGATGCTCAACCAACCTATTGGTATACAGTATTCCTGAGTCGTCAGCCGAATCTACCTCTCAGCGTATCTCCGACGACAAATCTGCACTTGAGAAAATTGTAGTGCCTCTTATAGGAATTCTTCCTGCTCACTACAAATTGATTCGCTTGGGTAAAGCTCAACCTAACAACACACGCCCCCTGAAAATAATTCTCGAGTCTAAAGAATGTGCCTCTAATATATTATTCAATTATCATGATGCTTAGAAAAGTGGTACTAATCTCCCGCCTAACCTTCGCATTGCTAAAGATAAGACTCTCCTATAACGGACCCTACTGCGTAACTGCCACTCTGAACTTGATCGTAGAACTCAAGCCGGTGAAGTCGGACTACATATAGCTCATATATACGGTCTCCCAAAGGTTATGTCTCACCGCCCTAAGGATGGAAATTTCAATCAAAGGCCAACTATCAACAATCCCTAAATCATTCGCCAATTGCCAACTCAATTTCTGGTTTTTACCAAAACTGCCGTGGTCTCCGGTCAAAAATTATAAATTTTAAATGCAATGTAGCCTGTATAAATTATGATTTTTTTTGTTCTAACTGAAACTTGGTTAACCGATTCTTTTACTGATTGTAAACTTGGTCTTTCCAATTATAATATCTACAGATATGATAGATGTTCTATTACTAGTAATTATTTAAGGGGTGGCGGAGTACTCATTGGTATAAGAAAAGATATATCTTCCGAATTAGTTATTGTTCGTGAAATCAATGTTGAACATTTATTTGTGATGCTCACTGTTGGGTCTTCCAAGTTTATAATTAATGCTGCCTATTTTTCTCCTCTTTGTCCGTCTCATTTATTTGAAAATTTTATGTCCGTCTTAGAAACAGTTTATCAACATCATCCTGAACACATATTCTTGCTCTGTGGTGATTATAATTTGCCTGAGATTTCTTGGTCTAATGATTCACATGGCCTTACTTATACCTTCTCATCCCCTCTTCGTGTGCCATGTGTTCCTGAACTACTTGCTTTCAATGGATTCTACCGAAAAAAATTCTATTTTTAACTCTAAGGGTTCTATACTTTATCTAATTTGTTGTAACATAGACTCCGTTGTTGTTACCTAATCTCTTGAACCGTTTGTACCACCTGACCCATATCATCCTCCTCTAAAAATATCATTTCCGTATATCACCACTCCTACCATATATAACTCATCACATTCCTTTCTGAATTTTAAAAACGCCGATTACGATTCTATAATTTCTTTTTTGTCTTTCTTCGATTGGTACTCTACTCTATCCAACCCTGACTTAAATACTGCGGTTTGTACCTTTACTGATGCTCTTCATAATTTAATCTTGAGATTTGTCCCTATATCACGCTTCTATAAATCCAGTTTTCCCTCTTGGGTATCCAAAGACCACAAATCGTTAATTTATCGTAAGAATAAAGCTCATGCAAAGTTTAAATCTATCTTCGACCCTGCTGATTACACTGATTTTTCCCTGCTTCGTGCTAAATGTAAATATACTTCCAAAAAATGTCATAAAGAATTTGTTGAACAGTCTGAAAAATCTCTATCGTCAAATCCCAAAAAATTTTGGGATTTAGTGCGCAAGAATCGTTTCCACAATGCTGTTCCGGACACAGTTTCTTTAGATGGTGTCAATAGTTCTTGTAAGCTGGAAAGTGTCAATCTGTTTGCTAAACATTTTTGTTCGGTTTACTCTTCAAAGCCTGTTATGTTACGTACCGTGTTATTTTACACATATATATTATACGGAGAGGTGATGTGTATACCGATGGAATAACATATTCAAACAGTGTAGT
>NW_020271241.1:3805-7311 GCF_002803265.2 Melanaphis sacchari | reverse complement strand
ATGTCGTGTAGTTAATATTGTGACGTCCCTCTTGTCCCTCCATTTGGCTATGACGATCCCATCAATATTTTCCCTTCCAACTATTTCATTTGGTTTTAGTTTAGCCTTGGTTACTTCTGGTAATTTAACTCGGTTTGATCGTAATGTTCCTACCAGGTGTGTTTTGTTTTTTAAAAGTTCATACGCTAATGGCACGGAGGTATAAAAATTATCAGTGATTATTGTCCGCCCAGCATTCAAATACCTCTGACTTAAGTCCAACACTACTCTGCATCCTAGGCCTTTCCCATCGACTTGACTTTTTCCAGCATATATTTGCACATTATACGTATAGCCATTCGTTCCGCATAACTTTAATAACAACTTTACCCCATATTTGTGCGCTTTTCCTGGTATATACTGCCTAAAAGTCAACCTCCCTCTAAAAGGGACCATTGTCTCATCAACAGCTAAAAACTCATCAGGTTCAAATATTTTTTGAAAATTTTCAATTAACTTATCAATTAAATCGCGCACTTTATAAATCCTATCGTCAGGAGCTTTTTCATTGTCCGAAAAATGTAAAAATCTAAGAATTAATTCAAACCGATTTCTTGACATAATTTTTTGCACTACATTATTTTTATACCTTGTAATTATACTCCAATAGTCTTCCAAAGTGGGCATTTGAACTAACCCCATCCAAATAATTAAACCAAAAACCTTTTTTATTTCCTGTTGATCTGTGGGAATCCATTTAGAAAATCTACTAGATTTTGTCAATCTGTTTTTCGATAAAAACTGTTGGGCATTTTTATTGGTTTCTTCGACTATAAGCTCAATTATTTCATTAGTCAAAAATAAATTCAAAATATCCCACGCAGTAGAATCAACTGATATATCAATTTTTAGTCCAGAATTATTATAAAATTTCAGTGGTTTTTGATAATTTCCAGTTACATTTGTCCAAGTTTGCGATGCTACAGAAATATTACTCGAGATGCTTGGTTCATTATTATCACTTAGCTCTATAGAGAATTCAAAATTATAAAAATTATTTACGGAATATGATAATAATTCGAATAATAAAATCTTAACATAAAATTTCTATAAATATTTACGAAATGACAATCTATAATTTTTTACTTTTGATGGAATAGTAAGATATAAAGATGTAAAATATATAAATTTTCTTACCACTTAGGACTTCAGACTCCGAAGAACTGATGGGATTAAACGTCTTGTCTGCATCTGAATCATCAAATTCACTTAGTGAACTTTCGCTATTATCTTCTAATAGTGCAGTTATAAAATCATCATTTAATTTTACTCTTTTTGGTCGCGGATACATTTTAAGTATGATAAATAAATATTTGTTATAAAAAGAATACGCAGCATTAAACTATACGTGACCGCCGGTAGTCAAATGGCGTATAAGTAATATTGACATTATCACTACGCCACGTGCCCGCCGGCTACCACATATTATCAATACAAAAATAATATTCACGAGACCGAGGTAATTACATCGATATCAATTTTGTATTTTTCTGTCGAATAGTACTATAAATATCGACGATAACATTTTAGGAATCCCGATGAAATACGCCGTGGCGTCCAGAAATAAATAACCAAATAACCGCCGGCGGGCACATGGCGGTCAACGTGTTAAGTACATATATTACTTAAACTGAAAAAGAATGCATGTATTATTATTGTACCTCAAAAATGACATGGATGAATGAAGTATTTTTTTCAAGTGTAGAAGGTAGAATGTAAAAATATTTATAGGTAATAAATTATTATATAATATGCTTTAATACGCATTTTATAATAATTTTTTAATTTTAATTTTGAATATTAAGTGAAATATTTTGTAACATTAAAGGTAGGTATTTTATTCACAAGTATTATTACTAATAGGAAAAAGTTATACATACAATCTAGGCAAAGATTAAAAATACCTAGCTAAAAACTTTTTTTAATAAAATATTTTTTGAAAAAAAAAACAGGAAAAAATAAAAAAATGTTAATTCATAGTATCATATATATTTTAAATTCACAATCACAATGACATACATCGTTTATCTATCCGTACTTATTTATTATATTTTCAACAAACTGATTTCCTTTTGATAATAATTTGTTGTGTATACACCTTGGATTCTATCTTGTGTGTTCAATCCATGGAATATCATCTTTTTCCCAATTATGTAAGATGAGTCCACAGCAAAAACATTTAACAATATCTTTTAAAATTTAAAACCGCTTTCAGCTAATGAGTATTTATCTTGAGATGAAGTTAACGGGAATAAATTGAATGTTTTCAATCTTGAAGAAATTTTGTATATTCTGGGTATTTAGGATATGTATTATTTTGTACTAAAGAAACTAGTGAACAAAAATTGTTGCTAAAATTTGGAAAATTCATTTTTGTAAAATAAAGAATTTTTAAATAAATAATAGTTCTTGATCGAATGATGGTTTAACACTAACTAAACTGAACTAGATTAGATTATTAATTTTAAAGTTTGAAAAAAATTTAAATTTAAAATTGCAGTGTTACCAATATAAATAAACTGTTTTTGTGTTACACAGAAAAAAAATGGGTATATAACTTTCTTCTCTATCATCTTCATTTTCGTGGTCTTCATCATCGCTGTCTTCACTATCATCTTCATGGTCATTGTCATCATCACTATCATCATCATCATCAATCATTATCATCATCATCACTGATTCATGGACGAATCCCCGTAATACATTTCCCCGTTAGACATTTCCCCGTTACGCTTTCCCCGTCCAATATTTCCCCGTCCAGCGATTTTCCCCGTTGGACATTTCTTCGTCAAAAGAAGGATATACAGGGTGATTTTTTTATCAAACAACACTTATTATTTCCAAAAGTATTCATTTTTTTGAAAATATTTTTTTACATAGTTTCAAATTGTTAAAAAAACAACATTTTTATAAAAAAATTATTATTGTTTTCAACTGAAGAAAATTTAAAAATATTATCTGACCAGTGTCATTGGTTTATTGATGGTACATTTAAGTCATCCCCACAACTCTTTACTCAGCTTCTTACAATCCACGCAATAAAATACGACACAGTATTACCGTTAGTGTTTGCACTTGTGCCAAATAAAACACGTGATAGTTATACTAAAATTATAAAAGAACTTCTAAATTTGGAAAACAATTTACGGCCAGCAAGTGTTATGGTTGATTTTGAACAAGCGCTTTTAGGTGCGATTGCAGACGTTTTCAAGGACATCCGAATAAGAGGCTGCTTTTTTCATTTTGGACAATGCATATGGAGAAAAATACAGTGTGTAAGAATTTGGTAGTTTGCTAGGCTACCAAAAGCTACCCACGACCAAAGGGGAACACTTCGGTCGTGACCTATGAGCCGCACCGCGTGTTAGCCCGAAGGCTAAGTCGGTGGAACTCATAGGCTTTGTACACGCAGTGGTGAATGAACACCAAAGATTTATTTAAAAAAAGGGAAAAGAAGACATAATATA
>NW_020271241.1:0-805 GCF_002803265.2 Melanaphis sacchari | reverse complement strand
GGGGGGGACGGGGGACATTTATTGCATAGCACTGCGGTCATTTCTTCATTAGCGCGCGATATTCATAACAATATATAGATAAGGTATGTCTGTTAATGGTACTATAGGTACAGGTATGTTTATGACATTGATAATACTACTGCAAAAAATGCTGTGACGTTACAAGTGTATCCCTGAAATACGAGAAAAATATATTTCAAATGCTGACTTTGCCTTAAATGTAAAACAGCTAATGGCTTTAGCATTTGTACCGATACCTGACGTTGAAAAAAAATTTGACGAGTTAATGTCCCAAAGTTTTTTTGTAGAAAATGAAGAACTATTGTTTCCATTGACAGACTACTTTGAAGATACATGGATCGGCAGACCAAATAGACGTAGAACTCGACGCCCACCTACATTTAGTTTAGCACTGTGGAATCAATACGACGCAACACTTGCAGATTTGCCAAAAACAAACAACTCCGTCGAAGGATGGCACAGAGCATTTTCGTCATTGTTAGGTGCATCTCATCCAACAATATGGCGATTAATAGACGTAATAAAAAAAGAACAAGGGTTAACGGAAATAAAAATCAATCAATTAATAGCAGGGCAAGAACAGGTAGCTAAAAAGAAAAAATATACGAAGACAACTACACGGATTAAAAATATTGTAAATTCTTACCGTGAACGTAATTTAAATGAATATTTAATTGGAATTGCTCATAATTTACAAATATAAGGTATTAATTTTTATTATAATTATTGCTCAAAATTTTTATTATTATTTATATATTTTTTATTATTATTATTAAATAACATT
>NW_020271240.1:0-9158 GCF_002803265.2 Melanaphis sacchari | reverse complement strand
ATTGCGTCTTATTGTATAGTAAGTAAGCGTTAATGTGACAGATAAATTGACATATTAAATCTAATATTTTTGTCATACATGGTGTGAGGTATATTTAACCATAAACTGGTTTTTTACTTGATGAGTTTACGAACATTTTATCTTAAGGATGGTATTCTAATCGATTTACGTTAACGTAGCGATTTAATACGTCAAGTGCCTTAGAATCTCATCCTAATATTCATCAATTTCTAAAAATTTTAAAACAATGCCAAACAGATACATACATAAAAAATAACATCAAGTCATAATTTAATACCCGTGAAACGCAGAGCAAAGTATTTAAAAAAAACAAAAATTTATTGATCAACAAATAAGCAACTTAAATAATAAATTATAACCCCTTTACCAATACCTTAAATCTATTACCCTTAAAAACCTTTTTTTTAAATGACACATTTGGACATATTTGTATTGATTTTTGTATTAATATTATTTTATAACACCAACTAGCAATATATTATTTAAATTTTTTATGCTTATATTATATTTGGATTAATTTTTATTGACTATTGTATTAATATTATTTTATAATACTAACAAGAATTATATTATTTAAAATATTTATTCTTATATATTTGGATTTATTTTTATTGGTTTTTGTATGATTATTATTATTAAAATAATTATTAATAATGACTATTCGTTTTACAAAATGTTATGCTTATATATCATACAAGAGGACGCAATCGGAACATAAAAAGGTAAGAAAAAATAGTTTACGTATCCGACTTGTGGGCGCAATCGACATACTTAAAAGGAATAAAAGGTTGAAACGGGACGCAATCGAATGACGCCCAATTACACATGCTCTTACCGTTTAACATGGATAAATATATAACTTTCTTTCTAAGGAGTCTAAGGTATTTTTCTTGTATATTAGTTACTACTTGAATCATAGCGTGTGCCAGTTGTTTAAATAAAGGTTACAGGTGAACAGGCAACAGCACACATTAAAATACTAAGTAATATTTTGTTGAAAACCATTTTATTGTAGTAATTGAATGGTAAATTAAATGTATTACCAAAATCATGTTTAATCAAAAAAAAAAAAAAGTGTATACGAATAAGTATCATATTAACATGTGTAAAGTGTAACCTACTTGTAACCCTTTTTTATATTTGAAAATTTCAAATTGCGAATTTCATTAGGCGATTTTATCTTAAGTTAATTTAATGAATTCTGAGAATAGGATAAATAGCTAACTCTTGCAACGCACTTTCACTATTTACCATACCCACACTTTTGAACACCATTAAAGTGGATGACCTAATTATAATTAATTTTAAGAACTATATATATGATATCTATAGAATTGTGTTGTTTCTCATAAATCCTTGGATCACCCTTACGAATCCGACGTAATCGATAAGCTATAAATAACACATGATAATTTTCAACCTGCCAATTTTAAACACCGTAACGTTGTAAATCTGAAACGATAACAACAATGTCTCTGACATTATTATTTTGTGAAAAATTAACGAAGTATGTAAAAAAAGTACAAAACATTTTTCGGTCTTTCTCTTGATAAATACAAATATTATTTTCAAATACAATAATTAATACAGTGAGATTTTAGAAGTGAGATATGAAGAATGGCCCTGACTATGCGTAATTAAATTTATAAATATTCTATAGGAAATATCTTCTTATAATATAAAACCAAAACGAGCTTCCTGGGTTTTTTCGACAGAGTGCTCTGGTTTAGTGTACTGGCCAATCGGAAAATTAAAATTTTTTCTTATCGTCTTTCTTATCTGATATCTCTCGCGCGCGCCATTATCGTTATCGTTATCTCCCGCCGCCGTCGTTATTCTTTGTTTTTGTTATATCGTTTTTCCTCTTTTCCGGCCTTCGGAGACCTCTTTCCGTCGCGTTCTCGACGCCGTAGCCCGGAGCGGGTCTTTTTCGTCCCGTCCGCGCGCGTTTTCGTTCGGATTCGGTCCTCGGCCGCGGGCGCCCGCCGACGGACGTCGCCCGTTTTTCTCCGGTTTTTCTCTCCGCCCGAATCGGTTTCGCCTTTTTCACGTCCGCGCGTTTTCCGATCGCGCGGAACGCGTCTCTCAAGAGTCGCGCGTTCCCGAATTCCGTTCGCAGCCGTCGCCGTCGCGTCCGAAAAACGCGTTCTCCGGTCGTTTATCGTGTCGTCACGTATGTACTATCGTTTTTTTTTTTTTTACTATACAATAAATCGTTTATCCCTATCGAATACGCGTTTTTTTGTTTTCGGTGTCTCCGTCCTCGGACGCCTCCGCGACCTCATCGTCTCGATAGCGTATAAAATACGATTATGTGTATGAAAAAGAAACGTGCGCACCGTCGATGACGTACGTCAGATATGACCAGATCCTTATGTGTATTATATAAAAACATCGCAAAATCGTTGCTCTCCGGTCGTTGTAATGCCTTTGATCGCGTACGTTTGGGGTGATATCGAGATATGTGTATGTGATAATAAACTCGGTACGTCGTTAAGACGTACACGATTTAATAATGTAATGAATACGTCGGAAACTCTCTAAACGACAATAAACGTGCGATTTACGGTTTCTACACTCGAATCGTAAAAATCGTATCGCTTAAACGACGTATACTATGGTATTCGTCGCATCTCTAAAACGGTTTAAGTGCTCGAGATTCGGTCGTGGTTTACAACTCAAACTGTAGTCGATAGGTGTTAGGATATGTTCCCTGACGTTAGTTAGGCAGGTTCGATTCCCGTTCCGGCGAAATTCGGGCGGCCCCACAAGTAACTGTGCGTATTGGATTTTTTGCATTTTTTTTCTCATTTAATTCGATCGTTATTAATTGCTGTTTTCGTTTTGATATTCTGTCTTACACTACTACTCATAAAATATTTTTCAAATGTTAAAAATGATTTTTGATCTCACACGTTTCATTTTATATTGCTCGATTGATGATGTCAAAATATATTATATTACAATATACTTTACACGAACATTAAATCACGCAATAGTATTCGATTAAACCAATTATAGTTATTGCTAACAGTCTGCACGATTCAAATGTACATTTGTGATATGCATTTTATATTATAGCCCGAGAACGTTCTATTGATGACGATACAGTTGTTTCACTCAGTTTTGACCGTGAATTCACTATTTTATATGTTTAGCCTTTCAGTTGTTTACATTTGAAAGCTACAGGGGAAAACCAGTAGCACATTTTTTTTTTTTTTTTTGATTTTTAAATACAGTGGATTCCGCTTAATTTGGCCACCGGTTAATATGGGCATCCGCTTATTGTGGGCAAACATGTCTGGTCCCAATACAAATGTATATTAACAATGTCAAATAAAACCGCGTAATATGGACACTTGATTCGGTTTATGTGGGCAATTTTTTTTATCATAGCGTTAGAATATACACATAAGTATTTAAAAACGATTAATTTAATCGGGTTCCGTCGTATCTATGACATTGTGTTTATCGAAAGTAATAAAAATCATTACCATTCAAATAAACAAATTTCGCCAAAGAGAGGCGAAAAAGTGCATTGATTTCTTGCAGAAGTTATTCATGCAAGAGGGAAACGAAAATAGTCCGTCTGATAAACTTGAAGCGTGTGCCTATTTTGTCAACCAGATCCATACTAAACAGCTTAGACAACGAAAAATTACAACGTTTTGTATACCTTCTACATCCAAAGATTAATTTTATTTAATATATTATATGTATTTAGTTTTATTTATATATCTAGTAATTATTTAAAATTTTTTTCAATTATATGATAATACAAATATATTTTTTTATTATAATTTTTTCTTTTTTTTACTAATTTCGGTTTTTATGGGCAACCGCTTAATGTGGGCAAACAGGGCTGGTCCCAACGTGCCCACATTAAGCGGAATTCACTGTATTTTGTCATCACAAAAAGTGCATATTTCTTTTCGATATCTAACCATCTTTAAAATATCAAAAAAAAATATTAATTATGTATACTCGTAGTTTTTTGATTTTCAACTCGCTAACGTTTGACATATATTTTCCATAATACGTTTAAAATCTCCACTTTGCGCTCACATCGTCCGCGATCCGACGCAGTCGGATTGCCTACCTGGGAGGTTTAAACGCATTTAATTGGATTTTCAATGGTGATCGCTTGAAAAATCGAGCGCTCGATTCGACTTAAACTTTTTTGCGTACTAAACAGCACAACGCCTTCGACGTCAGGAAGTATGACAATCCGCTGCAGGCGGATTGCCCTGTCAGGAAACGATATTCACTGGACGATGACTGATAACTAGACACTTAATTACCTTTTCGGAATGTATTTATTTATTTTCCATGCACAAAAGCACAGGGCAAGCTACGGGACAAGGTGTATTACACCTGTAAATTTAATGAAATAACCCACCACTAAACGTTCGAATTGGACTTTTATATACTTTTATTATATTATAAGATTATTATTTACGCGTTTAAAACGACACCGCCAAAGTGTAAAACCATTAAATCAGAGGTACCAACGTCTCAAACATCGTTATCACTGGTTTCGCCTACTAGACTTTTCTAACTGCGGTATTCTTAAGTTGTGTCTCCGACCTAGGAAATTCACTTCAAACGATTTTCAGCTACCTAGGGTATTCACATACAGCGAGTTTTTCCGACCTAGGGTATTCACATATAGCGAGTTTCACCGACCTAGGGTATTCACTTACAGCGAGTTTCACCGGTGCTAAACTTATAATATAAAATGAAGAATAGTTGCTACTCGTACTCACTCGTATTACACGCGTATTCCTGGCGCGTTCTCCGGTCGGTCATCGTATCGTCACTACTGTTTTTTTTTTTACGATACGATAAATCGTTTATCCGTATCGATTACACGTTTTTTTGTTTTCGGTGTCTCCGCCCTCGGATGCCTCCGCGACCTTATCGTCTCGATAGCGTACGAAATACGATTATATATGTGTATATATAAATAATAATAATATTATATAAAAAAAGAAACGTGCGTACCATTGTTGACGTACGTCAGATTATGTTTATTATATACAAAAAAATCGCAAAATCGTTGCTCTTCAGTCGTTGTAATGCCTTTAATCGCATACCTTTGGGTAGATATCGTGATATATGTATGTGATAATAAGCTCGGTACGTTGTTGAGACGTATACGATTAAAAAATGTAAACGAATACGTCGGAAACATTCTATCGGAAACATTCTAAACGACAATAAATATGCAATTTACGGTTTCGTGACACGCGAATCATAAAAATAGTACGGGTTAAACGACGTATAATGTAGTATTCGTCGCATCTCTAAAACGGTTTAAGTGCTCGAGATTCGGTCGTGGTTTACAACTCAAACTGTAGTTGATAGGTGTTAGGATAGGTCCCCCGTTGTTAGGTAGGCAGGTATATATTATAATAGGCATAACATTTTGTAAAACGAATAGATATAATTAATAATTATTTTAATTATAATAGTTATACGAAAACCAATAAAAATAAATCCAAATTTATAAGAATAAATAATCTAAATAACATAATTCTAGTTGGTGTTATAAAATAATATTAATACAAAAATCAATAAAAATATGTCCAAATGTGTTATTTAAAAAAAGAGTTTTTAAGGGTAATATATTTAAGGTATTGTAAAGGGGTTATAATTTTATTATTTAAATTGTTTATATGATGATCAATAAACTTTTGTTTTTTTAAATACATTGCCTTGCGTTTCACGGGTATTAAATTATGACTTGATGTTATTTTTTATGTATGTATCTGTTTGGTATTGTTTTAAAATTTTTTAGAAATTGATGAATATTAGGATGAGATTCTAAGGCACTTGACATATTAAATCGCTACGTTATCGTAAATCGATAAGAGTACCAGCTTTAAGATAAAATGTTCGTAAACTCATCAAGTAAAAACCAATTCATGGTTAAATATACCTCACACCATGTATGACAAAAATATTAGATGTAATATGTCTATTTATCTGTCACATTAACGCTTACCTACTATATATTAGGACGCAATCGGCTATCAAAACACGGAAAAGGTGGCAAAAAATCGTTTACCTGAATATGGGACGCAATCGACAAACTTCGGTGTAATATGCGCCAAAATAACCCCCCCCCCCCACAATAAAAAAAAAAATTAAAAAAAATGTTATTTTTGCTACATATAAAAATTTATTTTGGTAATTTGCATTACTTTTTAAGTTTGTAATTTGCGCCAAATGAAACTAAATAAATAGGATTTATGTAATCTGTCCACCGTGTACCTAAATAAATTGTTACTAGCGCCACAATTATTATAATTATAAACAAATGTATGTAAATAAAACAAAACTATACATGTATATTAAATAAGTAAATTATTGTTTAGTATGTACTATTTTTGTAATATAACATATAATTTTTGAAATTAACGTTTAACACGAATTTTTTTGCCTTAAACGATTTATACATACACTAATGAATTCGAGTTATCAAAGTAGTTTAAATCAAATACGCCTATTAAAGTACAATAGTACTTAAAATGTACAATAATATAATAGTTAAAATTATTACATTATTTTTCGTATGGTATAATCCAACACTAATACATATAAAATTAGTTCATACTATAGTAACAACAAAAATTACAACAAGATATACAAACATAAAATTTCGTTAAAATGTAGAAACATAAATTCAAAAACACACTTTCCAATCATTCATATATATTTCACATTTTTTAATTTAACTTAATTTTATTACATTTATTGATTTAAATTATCAATTACATACTAAATTTTATCATGCATACAAAAAATATATAAAAATTATTATTGTACATTGAATTTAAACTATAAAAAAATTGAAATAATTTTGTTTCATAAACTGACAAAATCGGTTATATTAAAACTTACGTAATAGAGTAGTGAATAGTTTGAAAAAGTTAATGATGGGTTTTTGTGTGAGTATTACTTGATAATTTTCCAAACACTGTTTTCTGATGTTGTTAGATTGGTCATCGAATTTGCAGTTCACCTCTGCAATGTTTGGAAAATTTGGCGAGCGTATCAAAGGCTGCTAACATATCAGATCGAGAAGGTTTATCTATTGGAGTTCAGTAGGTTCAAGCTCTTGAGCTAAGATTTCGGGTTTTCATATTTTCAGCATTATAATCCAATAGCATAAACTTGAAAAAATAGCATTTTCATTAGAAACTGAACAACAGCTAATAATTTATTCAATCTTCATCATCAATATTCTTGTTGATTATTTCAGTGGTGATGGAATTTTCTGTTCGTGTTGATTAATAATATGACATTATGGTTTGTAAATTTGTTCGACTTTCGTGTTAACCAAAAATTCGTGTAACCAAGAAAAAGTCTTCCATTGCGTACCATAAACTTTTTTCAAATAGAAGTGATATAATTCAATACACGGTTATTGGATTAATAGTGAAAACAGGCGACGAAAAATATCAATAGAAAACAGTAATGTTAATAAGTGAAGAGGGCCTACGTGTACAGGTAATATAGCAGACATACAGTATATTAATTAATATAGAAAACAAATGATCTACTAAAAACATATGATACGGGAGGCATGTTATCCGGACGCCGTAAGATACTAGGATCATCATACGTACGTAAGAACCTGAGGACCCGTGAACACTGGAAAGAGACCTACATAGGAACCCCCGAGATAGGAATTTTTCATACATGATAAAGATTTACAAGAGCTAAAGTAAGAAGCTATTTGGTTGTTTTGATTTAGAAATTTTTTCAATTAAAAAAAAAAAACATTTTGAAGAATTTATGATTATTTATTTTACCACGAATACTGCACAACTTCATAGATGGTTACTTATACTTATGGATTCAGCTACTTATTTATAACACGAATTATAAAATGCAATTATTATTTAACACTTTTCCACGTAATGATAATTTAATAATTTTACTGTGTTAGTAAAAGGATAATGGGTATATCACATAAACTAATACAGTACAATTTGAAAAAGTCAATACACTATTTTCAAATATAGCTTTATCTACGATATAATGATTATATGGATACTCATTACATATATAAATAAGTTTTGAATTACAGTAAAAAACATTTTAAAATTATCAACAAAACAAATAACATTAATCTTCATTTTTCTGCAACTTTAAATATTTCATGTTCAGTCATTATCAATTCTAGGTAGGTATCGATAATCTTCTCCAAGGGCCCAACTTATTTCAGAAATGATATCATATTTCTTGAACTAAAGTATGTAAACATTTTATGAATGTCAATTTTAAAATCATATTAACTTATTGAAGTAACAATATACAAACGGTGATTGAAGGATTGTCACCAAAATCAATTAGTTGATTCAATAATACAAAAATATAGACCAAATCGAAACATTTGAATGGTTTACTGTCGTCAAATGCTTGGCTAAAACATTCTTCAAAAAGTTATACTTTAAATTAATTATTGATGCATAATGAATATCTGTAAATACATTTATCTTATACTTTTAGTTATAAATAATAAGAACTTACGTTTAGCAGCTTTATTAAAATCTTCAATTTTTATGCGTTCCTCAGTATTGCCTTAATAATGATATTATATGTATTAAATTAAGAATAATAACATAATAATATTAATACAATATGTGATAATATAATGTTTGAATTTACATACGAACTAAGTTAGCTTCTTTTGCCGTTTCATAAAAAAAAGAAATTGCCATTATAGGTTGTTTAATGGTTACTTTATTCACATTATTTGCAATTAAAGATTGAACTGCTCTCAAACATTGAGTGTAAATTTCATTTGCAGGACTTGAACCACTGGAATGATAACATAACAATTAAGTACAGTGAAAATAAAAAAATAACAATAAAACATATTTGCATCACATCAATAACAGGTTTATTCTTAAGTTTAGAAAATACTTTCATAGTAATTAACGAATTTAAAATTCATACTCAACCTGTTTATATTTTATGTAAATACATTTAATGAATTATTTACAATAAACTTTACTCATTCAAAAAAAAAAACTTACATGATATTGTAATTTTCAAAAAAATATGTATATGAAAATTTATTATTTGTTAAATGGCATGGAGAAGAATACTTTTTGTTATCGTTA
>NW_020271239.1:1102024-1245704 GCF_002803265.2 Melanaphis sacchari | reverse complement strand
AAAAAGAAAATTATTAACTCAAAATGAAACAAACCTGTTTTGTACATAATGACCAAGTTATAAATTGCTAACTGATTCTCCAATAATGAATTGTGAATACTCAATTTCTATAACAATATAACATAAACATTTTAGATAAAATTACATTAAGCTAGTTAAAACTAATTGCTATTATTTTTTCTGAGCTATATTAAACCACATGGAAATGTTTGATACATTGTGGTTAGTGATTAAATTATGTCTCAGTAATCAAGTGTTAAAATCACTGTAGTGGATTCAAATATAATTTCATACAAAAGCTAATTCTGTATCTTTCGATGCATTTTTCCGCCTTCTCTAACCTAATTCTGGGTCATAAGAGGCATCGGTTTTAAGTTCAGTTGTACATTAAAATAGATTGTGAAATGTCTAAACTTTATAGGTATAGTTTATTTTTCATTATTACAAATTACAATTAATTTAATAATATGCAAGTTAACCTACCGCATTAATTGTTTTTCAAACTCGAGTGTTTCGGGATCTTTCGTCACGCCATAGTCATTTAAGTAAATTTAGTGAAAACTGAAACTATACACTTTTATTATAAATTATATCTATTAATTTAAATTTCAAAAACAGAACGAGTTACTGTAATTATATTTCATATACATACACTGACATAATTGTAATCATTAGATACTACAGTACCTAATACTGACACCAGAGCGCACTCCCACCTCAATAATCTTTTATGAGTGTACGACTGTTACATAGATCTACTATAAATGTATAACTAAAACATTGGTCATTGAAATCTAGAAATATATGTCATGCATTTTTCAATATTTAGAAATATCAATATTTTTAAATATTTTACTAATTACTACTTATTTATATAAATTCATTTTAAGAAAAGTAAACATTTTTATCATGATAAATATAATTATATATAAATTCAATAAAAATTATGATCATAAAATCAAAAGATGCATATAGTTTGAAAACAAATAAGTGTTGTTATTTTTGATATCTCAACATTTAAAATTTAAGATATTTTGATCTGCATACATCTAGTATAAAACATATAGTAAATAAATTAAACTGTATCTATATTATACAAGAACATAATTATTTACAGGCCCGGCGCAAGGCTAAATGACGCCCCAGGCCAAAATGCCAATTGGCGCCTTTTACATACAACCCATAATATTATAATACTCGGAAAAAATGTTATTCATGGATAAAAATACGGAAAAATGATGTATAATTCTTAACTTGTAGTTTGTACATTATTTGTTATCGTCTTAATTAAAAAAAAAAATAACGTATAAAGAAATATAATGTAATAGGTATAGTATTCACATATAAATATAAAATACCTACATACTACAAAAAAAAAAAAAAATAAATAATAATAC
Source organism: Melanaphis sacchari (assembly GCF_002803265.2). Lineage (NCBI taxonomy): Eukaryota > Metazoa > Arthropoda > Insecta > Hemiptera > Aphididae > Melanaphis > Melanaphis sacchari. Next base: position 1,244,307 of record NW_020271239.1, on the reverse strand, counting down.
AGAAATTAATAATAAATGGAAATAGAGAGTACAATAAAACATAACATAAATAAAATATTTATTTAAATTTGTTATCGATCAACACTTTTCTTGATTTTCTCTCGGCAAAACTCCGTATAATTGTAGAAAAATCAATTTCCGCAGCTATTTCGTTTTCTATAGATAAAACCGATAGTGAGACTAAACGTTCATTAGCCATAGTAGATCGCAAGTATGTTTTTATGAGTTTTAATTTTGAGAAACTCCGCTCACCACTAGCTACTGTCACTGGTAACGTCAATAATAATCTTAAAGCAATCCAAAGATTTGGAAATATGTCTTGGAGTTCATAGTCAAAAATGTATTGAAGAATATTAAGAGGTGAACTTACGTCCAAACAAGAAATTAACAATTGCTTGATGTTCACAATTTCTGTGCATAATTCGACACCATCAATATCAGAGTCAGATCCATCTTTAAGGTGATTGTGTAGATCCATACAATGTTTCAATAAATCGTTTTCATTTTCAGGTGCATTTTTTAAATCGTACAAAAAATTCCATAAATCAACATGGATCTTTAAAATTTCAAAACGATCTGTCAATGATGTAGTAACAACGTCTATTAATGTGTAAAAAAATTCATGTTTAAATTTTTCGAGTACAGTTCTATGATCAGTATCATCTGAACGCTCATAGTCAAAGTGTTTTTTTTTTATACGCTTCCGAACTACTTTTATTTCAGAATCCACCCCTAATTCATCTGCTATTGCTTTTGCTTTAACCAAAATCTGATCAAATTGGTCTCTATAGTTCTTAATAAATTCTAAAGCACTTTTTAACATATTAAAACCATTTATTAAGTCTATTGCTTTTGCTTGCATACTTTTACTAACTAAATTTACTTGAAAAAGAATATCGTACCAAACAACTAATGATATTAGAAACTTAAAATCTGTAAGTTGATCAGCAAGCGAAACAGCTTCATGGCGCGTTCCAGCATCTATGTTTTCAACTTCGGATAGTTTAATAAGCGCATTGTAAATTTGTTCAGTTTGAAAACGAACAACTTTTACGCTGTTGATTCTACTTTCCCATCTTGTGTCACTCAGAGGTTTCACGGTCAGCCCTTTTATATTGTCAGTTAAAATTTTCCATCGATTTACCGATGATGAAAACAATACATAAATTCTTTGGAGTACGCCGAAAACTGTAATTGAATTTATAGAACAAGATGCAGCATCTGATACAACTAAATTTAAAGAATGGCAATTGCATGGAACAAAGGTGGCACGAGGATTCATTGATAAAACTCTCGCTTGAACTCCTTTTTTTTGCCCTTTCATGTTAGCACCATTATCATATCCCTGCCCACGACAATCTTGAAAAGGAATATTCTTTTCTGCAAGAGTATTTAGAAGAAGGTCTGTTAAACTCAAACCTGTAGAGCTTTCTACCGTTTTAAACCCAATGAAATGTTCTTTAACTTCAATTTTTTTTTTTATATTAACAAATCTTAGTGTAAAGGATAGTTGTTCTTGATGACTCACATCTGGTGTACAGTCAAGAATTACAGAATAATATTTTGCTGCACGTAATCTATCTATTATTGTTTCTAAAACTTTATTGGCCATGAGATTAATTAATTCGTTTTGAATAGAATGACTGCAATAATGTACGGTTTTTTCACGAGACAGTGTTTTAAGTAATAATTCTTTAGTTACATCGTCATATTTACCCAAAAGTTCAACTAAACTTAAAAAATTTCCATTACTTTGAGTATAAAATTTATCTGAACTTCCTCGAAACGCTAGATTATTCTTTGATAAATATAAAGTTACTGATAACAAACGGTCCAAAACTTTTACCCAATAATCAGTTTCCATGTTCGTAATTCGCTGGTGCTCTGCATCTATTGTTTTATTTAGTTTTAACCGTTTTTTCTATTTCTATCCATGTACCATAAGCCTTAAAATGATTAGGCGCTTTTTCGTGTACAGTAAGTGCAGCAGATACGTTATGCCAATCAGAAAACCCACAAATTGCCAAATTTGACTTCGGAGTTCTATCAAATAATTTACAACAGAAACAAAATATTTTCCCCGTTGATTTTGAGTAAATTAACCAACGCCTAAGTAATTTTTCTCCATTAGAAAGATGTCGATAAAAATGAATCTCAGAAAAATGTCTTTTTTCATGATCTAGTTGAATACTCGAAAATTCTGTAAATATTTCGGGACCGGTTACTACTATATAGTCAATTTGTTTTGATGTTAAAAATGAGGGCCAAGTAGCAGGATCAGAGTTAATACTTGGTTCAGATGATTCAGTGTTACTAACCAATTCATTACTTTGAAATTCAATAGAAATATCCATATTTTCTAAATGCTTAATTGTATGTTGTTCAGAACTTGTAGTAGCTAATAAAGATGACGTGATATTTTGTTCTGGACTTGTAGAAGGTAACAATTCTTCTGAAGAATAGCTTTCATCGTTAATTGATTCTTTATTTTTTTGCAAGAACTTAGATAAAGCATTAGCACCTTTTTTAAATTCTAATTCCCTCTTAATCTTTTTTTTTAGGTTTTCTGCTCCAGATAATTTCTTTTTCGGTGCCATTCTAACTAAAGCGTTTCCTAAATTAATTGTAATAATTTGTATAATATTATTAATTAATTCTTATCAAGTATAAATTATACTAATATACTAATATAAGGTATATTAAACATAAAATAAATATAGTATTCCAACAGATGCAGCAGCAAACGTGTTAATAAATAATAAATTAAAATATATTATATTATTTACTTTCTATTTTCTGTTAAAGTTATAACTTACCTAATAACTAGTGAAATTTAATCGTCAACTAGGCGATGGCGTAAGTACTCGTTTCAAAGAGCAAAAACAAAATGACAATAAAAGTATGATCACTGACCCGTATAGTACGATCGTCAATCAGTAAAATAATAATATAGGTATAATACTATAATAAAATTAACGTGTATTTTTAAACACACAGAATAAGCTGATAAGTGATGGACGGACGAGACGTAGTCATGAGTCACAATGGCTTGACGCGATCCCGATTAAACGATAACAAATATTCGGGAATTTTTATATTTGTAGAACAATACATAAGATAAACATTTTACGTTAGTACGCTAAACAGAATAACCATAATAATAATTATCTATATTTCAATACAAAGTTTTAGGAATTTTATATTTAATAAAAAAAATTACTAACAAAAGTGTGCAAAATTGTAAAAAGCAATTTCGGCGCTCCCCTGAAAATGGCGCCCTAGGCGACCGCCTGAGTCGCCTTACCCTCGCGCCGGGCCTGATTATTTACTTTAGGACTTACCGGGGCTATATATCTAGACCGAAAATGTTGACAGACAACAATATTTTGAGTAATTTGGTAATAAATACAAATAATTTTAATTTTTTTATCAATTACAATGATATATTCCTAATGTAAATAATACTTAATTTATTTTTGTATTTAAAATGTATACAAAATAAATGTAAAATAAGTTATAGCAATAACAACAAAGTGTAACATAGACCATAATAATATGTAGTCATGTAGGCTGAAATTTATTTGATAGTGTTTTTATATATTTAACGAAATGTTGTTATTTATTTCTCTAGAGTTTGAGTTCAGTTATACCATAAAATATATTATTATATTCTACGGTTATACTGACAACCGTTGACCATCGATCATTGACTATTATAATTATAATTTAAGTAACGATTATAATAAATTTATTATGATTGGTGATGTAGGTATACAAATTAATCGTAGACTATATTTGTTTATTGTTTACATGAAACACTCATCAATTCCGAGTCGCTAATCAAATTGACTTAAACTTGTTTAAGTATTTTTTGGTATATTTAATTTGTTTATTATATTCATTTGAAATGTAAATTGAGTTATGATTGAAAACGTTTGAAATTTATTAGTCGTTCACCTTCTAAATTAGATTTGTGTGTAAATTAATTAATCAAAATATATAATAATGATTTAGATGATAACTTTTCTAATGAATATTCTAAAGATTCTAAATTATTATAAAATGTTATCACCAAATGTTGTGACTGGATGTGAAATGTGCAGTTGCACACTGCACACACAAATAGTTAGGTAGTTCCTGTCACCGACGTAATGAACATCTCGCAAATAAAATAATAATTATACACGTTTTAGTCTTTATTTTATTTACAGCAACAACTCTTACATACAATATTGAAAATCAACATATTGTTAAAGAAAAGAACTTAGGTGAACTATTTCTTTATATAGACATAGTCTCCAGAATTGTTTCATGTCTTCCAACATTAAACATTTCTACTAAAAGCTCCTTCCCAACTCATAAATAAAAATTACTTATGATTAACAGAGAATCATTTAAACAGTGTTGGCATTTTTTAAATTGAAAATAAAATTTATAGAAAAATCGATTGTGAGAATATAATTAATTAATTGTTAAGATCCCATTATTTAATTTTTTAATACTTACCTACTTGATGTTATTGTTTAATTTTTGTTATTTTTAATTTTTTCAAAGTTATTAATAATAAATACTTTGTATATTTGTAATTTGAGTACTTATTTGTTTTTATATATTTTTAAATAAAGGATATTGTTTATATTATATGCTAGTGAATTTTTTTATATATTGTATACTTGTATTTTAATAATTGATGTTATGAATGATACCTAATGTAGGAACGGGTGTGGTAAAAATTAAAACCAGTGGTTTTCAACCATTTTAACAATGCGGCACACTTAAACTCCTACAAATTTTTCGCGGCACACCAATTCATATATATTTGATGCATATTTTATACACAATTTTATTTATATGATAATATTGTTATACATTGTAATAAAAATATATCGATTAATGAAACATTTGTGCTTGATGCGTGGCGCTCAAGTGTTTAATTCAAGAACGAACTATAGACAAGCTTACTCTCAGTTTTCTATGAATCGAAGTCTTCTCTTTTTTTATTTTTCATTATCGTGACTGTTAAAAATCCTTGATCGCATAGATACGATGTGGAAAATGGTTCTAAAATTGTTATGGCTTTTATAGATACTTCAAGAAATTCTGCTTGAGCATATATCCAAAATTTGTTAACAATAATTTCTTTAAATTTTAACTTCAATATTTTATCATTTTTAAGTCAGATAAGATTGTCTTCTTCGGTGAATGTAGAATTAATTACCTCGTTAACATACACTGAATGGATTTCGCATCCAGTTTTCAACATGTATGCTGGGAAAGTATTTTGTCATTTTATCTTTCAGTAACATGATAGATTGGTTCCATGTCTTTACGCCGACGGTATCTACATATTAACGATACGAGGCTGCCGGCTGGCGTTTATATCTCACCCTACAGTTTCGTAGGACCATTGTCAATTTTTTTCGGTCAACTTGAGTTTTCCTCAGAGTTAATTTTTCTTTAAAAGCCATAATTTGGTCAAATGATGTTAGAGTATTTTTGTTACGACCTTGTATGCTTGTATTTAATTTATTCAAAAGTTCTAAAATATCAGTTAAAAAAGAAACTTTTGTCCACCACTTTTATCTTTAAAGAAACTCGTACTTTGATTCTTTTATTGTTAAAAATATAATTATTTTTTCACTCAAACTATAAAAACGTGTTAATACCCGGCCTCTTGTTAACCATCTTATTGCACTATGAAAAAGTAAATTAAAGTTATCACAAATCCTCACAAATTTTTTCAAACAACCTTGATTTTAGTGAATTACTTTTAATATGATTTAGAAAAAGTCTTCACTTTTGGTTGTCTCAGGAAGTATTTTAAAATACAAAAAGTTTTCCACGATATCTTTGTTGGAAACTATACGTATAAATACCAAAATTTGTACTGGTCCACTTATGTCAGTTGATTCGTCAAGTTGTAATGCAAATAATGGAGAGTCACGGGATTGTTCTTCAATATCTTTAGACATGTGTTCTTATGCCTGTTAAAGGTGTTGTCAGGTATAGGAATTCTTAATACTTCTTTTTTAGTTTCTTTGCCAAGAAGTACTTATACGATTTCACGGCAAGCCGGTAAAATAATTTTTTCTGTTATAATGTGTGGTTTCACTTGTTTATCTACAAGCTCTGCTATTAGATAACTAGCTACTTGAGTTTTATCAGAAATCATCACTATTTTTGTCAGTTTTTCAGATTGTCGTGTTTCTGTTTTAGTAAACGTTAAAAATATGAAGCATTTTTATCGACTAAATGAGAATGCTTGGTGGAAAAATGACGTTTTAGTTTACTTGGAACCATTGATTCATTGGTTAGTTTTTCGCCACATACAAGATTCCATGGACGAGGATCATTAACATTATCGGACCAAGAAAATACTATTTTTAAATAATCTTTATGATATTGACGTCTGATATTTAATTCATTGTTTTTCTTTGGTTGTTCATTCACTGAAATGCTGTGAGTTGAACGAATTATAAATTTATCTATTATAAAAATTATAGTTACGAGTATTATTTAAAATATACCACGTAAGACATAAATCGTTGAAAATACAAAGAAATACCTATGATGAGTATAGTGTATATAATACAATATTCCGCGACGCGACGTAAAATTATCGAGACGGTTGCGACGGGCACATTGCTGGATTTATAACTGGTGCCGCCCCAACCACCCAACCACTCAAAAAATATAGTATGTATTTTTCAAATTCATGGATTTACTTCTGTTTTTTAAATATATATATTAAATATTATATAATATTAATTTATATAGTTACATAAATGCATAAAGTATTTATAATATGATTTTTTTTCCATTTCTTACAAAATTTGCCGCCTTAGGCCCGGGCATCACAGATCTAGGCGTAAATTCAGTCTTGGACGGGCATACTAATATTAAATACTATTATACGTGTCTACGATTAATGATTTAGCCTGTCTTTATATTTATTATTAATCAATTTTCACCGAATAACGATAATAATATTAGTAAATACAAAAGTATAAAACTGTTAATAGAGTTATTGCGGCACATTTCAAGGGTGCTCACGGCACACTGGTTGAAAACCACTGATATAAACAATTAAAAACATTATTGTTTGATGCGTGGGATTGCTCATTTGTAATAATTTTTTGTTATTATTTTTCTTTAAATATTTATTATTTATTTCCGGCGTTGGAAATGTGGCGCTCCCATCGCTCAATGTAGTACCGTGTACATTTCAGTAGCTCTACTCTGACTTTTAAAGAACATGGGATCTCTAGACATTAACAATCATACCGTTTTCCGCGGAATAAATGATCATTGATCAATAACAATTTGGTACGGGTTTCATGGTACATATAAGTCATTAGAACTAACCATAATAGCATTTAAGGCAATTAATCTAACAATATCGTTGTTAACAATAAAATTGTTGAACATTGGTTCAATATTACTTTAATTAACGTTCATGTCTCTACTAAAGGAAAAACTCAGAAAGAAAAAAAACAACTTCTATTACGAATTAGTAAATGTAGTAGATAGAATACTTAATAACAGAATCTTAGTTATTTTCGGAGATCTAAATGCAAGGATTGGAAAAGAAATAATATTTAAATCAACCATTGGCTACCATAGTTTGCATGAAATAACTAATAATAATGACCTTACATTTATTGACTTTGTAACAATTAGAGCTATAGTGATCAAAAGTACAATGTTTTCCCATAAAAAGATTCATAAAAGAACACGGAAGTTATCAGATGGGAATTACACAAATAAAATTGACTATGTATTTTTTAATGACAGATTCAAAAACAGTATTGCGGACATCAAAATAATGTGAAGGCAGACTGTGACTCTGACCACTATCTGGTTAGGGTGAAAATTAAAGCAAAATCGAAGAAGAGAATTATCATAAAATAATATAGGTTCAATAAACAATAAGTAGAGGAAGATACATGACGCAATTAAAGGAACATCAATTGCAGTACTAGGTAAATAAAAAAAAATACAGAAATACCTTGTTTTAACAAAAGATGTGAGAAGGCTATAAGTTAAAGAAAAAATTTAAAACCAATACCTTAATGACCCTCTCCACGAAGAAAACAAAAATAAAATAAAATGAGAGTACAAAAGAAGCAAACCGAATATTTAAATACGAAAAAAGAGCCTATACTGAAAATATTTTGAAAGAAGTATAGAAATATCACGATAAACACAATACATGCTAATTTTACAAAAAAATTAATACACTAAAGGGAGGTTACAAAAAGTATGATAAGTTCCTAAAGAAGGAAGGTAGAACACTAATTACTGCCCAATAAAATGTCTTAGAAAGTTGGAGAACGTATTTTGAACATCTTTTCAGCTGCAATGATCCCAAAGACATCTTCACCTAGACAAATACAAATCTAAAAGTATTTGCAGCACCGCCAAAACAAGCAGTTTAACTACAAATAAAGCGACTGAAGAACTATAAACAACTTGAAGAGGACGGTATACAAGGCGAAATTATGAAGATGCTTAACGAGAATTCATTAACGTAGGTAAGTACATAGATTATTAACTTAGTTATATGTCAAATCCAAAAGAAAGATGCGCAATAAATCTGTGATAATTATATAAGAATAGCTTTACTGAATGTGATCTACAAAGTATTGTCTAATTGCATATTAGATAGGATTAAGCCCATAGCTGAAGAGTCGCTGGGAGATTAACAAGGTGGTTTTAAACCCAATAAGCCAACAATAGATCAAATCTTCAGTCTAAAACAGATCATGGAAAAGTCGTGGGAATTCAATATAAGTGTATGAATACTATTTGTGGATTTCGTGACCGCCGCGATTCTAGCGGTAAAGTTGTCTGATGTGTTCTCAAATCTCTAAAATCAATCGGATCGCAATTTATAAATACAAATTTCATGCTACACGCGTGAAGAACACTGAAAATTGAGGACCATTGTCTGCTGACAGGGTGAGGGTCGGTGTACAACGAAGATCATACTCCAGATAGATTTCATGTCTCCGGCTATAAGTATCTAAACGAACAAACAGTAATAAATGAATAACACTGATAGCTAGATTTCCAGTGTCCTAGCAGTAATCGACACTACATGTATACCAATTTAATTATATTTGTAGTCAGTTTTTTTGTTTTTAAATTTGTAATACATCAACAGCAGTACCTATTTCAAATTTTAAATAATTACGTTTTAGATAGGTGGATAGTTGTTAGTTATAACTTGCAATACTACAAATTTGTATGTTTGTAATTTCCTTTCTTAACTATTTAGATATTAAGCAAGTATTTTTAATTTTGTTTCTACTAGGGGGCCCTCAAAAAAAAATTGATCCGGGTATCTGAAAGACTAAATCCGGCTCTGAGTAAATTTATTATTTAATAATGATAACGCCATTAACTTAAAACAATGGAAGGGGTTATTTAGTAAACAAATCTCAATTAATTTCACATGATGAGAATATGTTGCCCAATAATATTACAAAACTTAAAACTTCATATCAACTCTTCACATATTTTTTCAATGAAGGATATCTTATTGTGGGCGTAACTAGGATTTCAATCAGAGAGAAGGGGCAGTGGCATAGCGAACTTTTAATAATTAAAAGCTAATTTTTTTTTTTAAGTATTTATTTATTATATTATTTTTAAATCATAACAATGACAATCTTTTAGAGTCTTCACAAAATCTACTTAGAATTTTCTGTAGCAGCTCTTCTTTTTTTTCATTTAGCAGCTCTCTATGCACGCTTACTATGCACAAACCTAAAATAATTTACATTGTATACAATTAACATAATTTGCATTGATATGAAAAAAAAAATTATTTTAATTTACCATTCAGACGATTTTCATCGATTCATCGTTGAACGCAACTAAGTCTTCACCCTTCTAAGGTACTGAATAACCTCTCAATAGTGCTGATTGTACATGATTGAGCTAAAGAAATATACAATGCTTCTTTATTTTGGGAATGGGACTTTTCGGCGCTGCCATTTCGGCTCTGCCGTTTCGGCGATAGATATTTTCGGCGCTGCTGTTTCGGCGATAATGACAATACGTATTATAATGAAAATTATTTTTAATATAAAAAAAATTAAAAATTGCACTATAAAAATGCATTTAAATTATATTAATTATTATATAGTCAAATTTTTAGATATAAAATAATAAAGATTAAAAAATTATGTAGGTACATTAGTAAAAAAATAATAATATAGTCAATTAATGTTTATAAAATTATTATAGTCAACATTTTATTTCAACGCTATATTATTTGATATTCCCCTGATAAATGTTTGAATGTCATTTTTATCGTATCTATCAACTAGTTTATAAATACGATTGTCTGTGTCTCTAAATTTTTTTAACTTTTTCCGTGGACTATTACCCGTTACCAAATGCTCATACTGTGTATCCGTTCCTGCTTGTATTTTACGTAATGTATTTATGAAAGCCCAAATTGTAGGTTTGTTTGCCATTAACTGATTTAATCTTCTATTCGCCGCTTCAGCATGGTTATTTGTACGGTCTTTATTTGTTAATACACGTTCGTATAAATTCCACATTGCCGGAGAAAATCGCGCAGGCCGTCTACCTTCACGACTACGATTTTTCCGACCAATATAAAAGTCTTCGAACCAATCTAATAAATCTATAAGTTCTTCGGGTAAACTTTCTGATAAAATGTCTAGCGCATCATCAAGATCTGATATAGGAACGAAAGCTAATGCGATAATACTTTTTACGTGTATGCAAAATTCTGGTTCATTTTTATAACGAGATATTAAATGTAGCTCACCTAATTTAGACCGAAAGTTTTGACATAAGTGAAAATAACACCCAAATATTTGTACATTAGGGAATGCATATTTTATAGCTGTAAAAGCAGCAAGTTCAAAATCGCAAGAGATTGAGTCTGGATTCAAATCTGGTTCAAGCGTTTTTAACATGTTTAATAGTTTTTCATAAATATTAGCTTTTTTGCTTGGAAGTAGTGCATATATTATCGGGTGTACACCTCCTAATGCTTCCGCCAAAATAACATAAACCTGGGAAAATAATAATGGAGCAATTCTAAAAGTGCCGTCACAGTACCAGGTTCGGGAATTTTTTAATATTTTTAGTCCACTAAGTCGGCCAAATATTAAGACCCTATCTGTTTCCTGCCCACTATCTGCTAATAAGAATTGTTCACTTATTCCATCATTTGGCGAGTAAGTTTTGTATATTTCGGGTAACTGTAGAGTTTTTAAATCTATTGGTGCCGCTGGAGCTGAATTTACTTCATTTCGTTTTCTCCTAATCATTTTTCGTAACGCTTCATTATTTTGAAGGATTCCCTAAAAATATACAACTCTTAAATACGAGGCTAAAATTGTACGTGTGTGCACTCAATGCGAACAGTGACTAAACTACGTAGTAGAATCGGCCTATATTTATTTATGCTGAATATGTATACTATTGTTATGTTTATATAAATATATTTTTAGGTACTTACTTTTGCTGACTGTGTTAATCCGTTAACACATTCATTTATTATAGTGGAAGTTGTCTCCATCGTTTCAATTGCCCGTCTTTTCATTTTTGTGACTACGATATTAGCTTCGATTTCTATAGATTCAGAATCGTGGGTGTGTTCTTTTGCAGGAAGTTTGATAATCTCTAAATTATCTAATGAAGTATGCACTCTTGCTGGACAAATATCTTTTCTTCGACATCTCCAAAACTTTACTTGACTATTCGCACTTAACTTATCGAAAATGTACATATAACCATCGTGTCTTAAAATTTCACGATTACGTTTTGATTCAATCAATGCCATTTTTACTGCACGTTGCACGACACAACACTACACACTGTTTTACACTTCACACATCAGTGTTAAAACTTATTTTATCATATCTAGGCCTTTCCGATCAAATTATTACCGTTATATACCTATTGGGTATCATTTATTATTATTTTTATTACACCATACATATATACAATATACATAGGTACAAGTTATCTTCGATAACAATTTTATCGTAGCTAGTAGTAATAGTAACCAATTAGTACGCCCGGAACTAAACCACTAATAAATACTAAAGTAACAATACTATAAAAATAAAATATAAAATATAAAATTTTTTTTCCAATTTTTTTATTTTTAGTTATAATTAATATAATTTAAATGCATTTTTATAGTGCAATTTTTAATTTTTTTTATATTAAAAATAATTTTCATTATAATACGTATTGTCATTATCGCCGAAACAGCAGCGCCGAAAATATCTATCGCCGAAACGGCAGAGCCGAAATGGCAGCGCCGAAATGGCAGCGCCGAAATGGCAGCGCCGAAAAGTCCTAGACCCCTTTATTTTAGGAAAGAAAATATCTGTTTTTTCTTTTATTTTGATTATTTCCATGTCTGATAGCTTACTTTTAGCTATTTTTTTCTCCTTCCACTTGTGGTACCATAGTTCTGCTTCATTTTCTAAGTCTTTAATTTGATAATAATTTGTAAAATCATTTATTTTAAGTTTAAATTCTTTGATGCTCATATCTAACGTATTAGAAGGGTGTAGTAATAAAAGAGAAAAAGCTGGTAGGTTTTCATCAGAAAATCTCTGCACCAATGAGAATATCAATGAATCCAAGTATGAAATTAGCAGTGACCTCTCCCAAAATTTAGTTTAATTTAATGCTGTAGGATTCGAACGATGTTGTTGTTGTCCAACAATCCTAGGAAGATTTTTCGATTGCAGAGCATTCGTGACAGGCTCTAATAATTTAGAGTATTTTGCAATTAGTATAACACTCATTATAAAAATACTTTTATTTGCTACAGAATGCAATTGAAAAGTAACTTTTATTTTTGCAGCGTTTCCATCATTTGACAATTTGTCTAAAGCATGTACAGTTATCTCAAAATTTTCTTTGAAAATTGAAACACTTCTATATTTTTGAGACCACCATGTCTCACAGAATGCTATATTGTTGGGATAAATTTTCTGCGTAAAATAGATTTGCGAAAGAAGTTTATAATATATTTTAACGTTGAAATTATGTTATGTATTTTTGGAACACAATTTAAATCATTGACCACCAAGTTTAATTTATGACTTGCACAGTGAAAAAACAGAGCATGTGGATATTTTTTTTGTAAAATTGTTTGCAATCCATTAATCTTCCTTGACATAGTTGCGCAACCATCACAGTCTTGTCCAACAAACTTCGTTCCATTGACCATTGAGATCTTCGTTTTGAATAAAATTATCTATTACACTAGCTATGTTGTCAGCATCCATAGCATGTAGTTCAATGAAGCCTAAAAATTCTTCTCTAATAGCCCTTTTCTCATTATCAAAATATCTAATCTCAATAGATATTTGCTCTGTTACTAAGATATCAGCGGTATCGTCTGCCATTATACTGAAAACTACAGCCTTTTTAACATCATTAATAAAATCATCTTTGATTATTCTTCCACCTATATTGATTATTTTGTTCTGAATTGTAGAGTTGTGTAAATAGCATTTCGCTTGCCTTTTTCAAAGGATTTTGAATTCTTTGTTTGTGTGACTCGAAAGGCTTTTCTTATCAATTAAAAGTTTATTTAGGCCAAGAAAATTATACAAGATTTTGTTTGCCATACGACTATACAAGCTAGATCTTGGTGTGACTTAAAATATAGTTATACGATCCAAAAAAATTTTGAACATAATAAAAATAATAGAATTTATTTCGATAATTTTTATACAAGTATTTCTTTAACTGCTTTCTTAAAGCAAAATGGAATATTATGCTTAAGTACCATCAGGAAAGACCAATTACCAAATAAATATTTAAAAAATGAAGAATATATCGATGTATGATTTAATACACGTTATCTGACAGTAGGAAATAAACTACTATTTAGTACATATTGGTTTTAAAGGCTTTTGAGTATTGCGCATCCAATATTATTTTTTTGTTCATTTTTTTATTATTCAAATATTCATTCGGTTATATGAACTTCCTATATATATATATAACAACTAAGTATAAGAAATGAAAAAATATTCACTGAAATTTACCATCGAGCTAGTAAAATTGAAGAAAAAGTAGGCATATTTCCGACACACCAAGAGTAGTGGGTACTTAAAGACACCGTTTAAACTATGAAATACGCAATAATGAGTGCATTTCTTATTTTAGACAATCAATTTTTTTTTCCATTTTTAGATAATATGCTGCATCATTTCATGAAAGATTTAAATACAACTCAAATATTATCATTTCATTACCTTGTGCATTGCTAAATAATATAGAAAATTCTTTATTTAATGATTTAAAGCCACCAATTAATTTTTACAAAGATTTGGAAACTCACAACACTAATGTTGATTTCTATATGGTATTACTGGAAAATTAATTTGAATTGTGGCAAAAAAAAAAAAAAAAAAAAATGGTCCAATATGGAACTAAAAATGGTTTTAAAAATCCTTTTATACGTTCTATCAAATTTCCTGGAGAATTATTTCCAAATATTCATGCTTTACTTAAAATACTAACTATTTTATCAATCTCAACAACATTAGTTTAAAGAAGTTTCTCTACTCTAAAAAAATAAATTATAACCTATTTAAAGAACTCAACAAGTGAGAAGAGGCTAAATGGTCTAGTGCTTCTAGTGCTTATGAATATTCACCGGGAAATAGTTCACCTCAAAAAAAGAAAGACGCTTAGACTTAATGTTGTAATTATATACCTAATCTATTTATTTATTTATTTTTTTTTATATATTAATTATACGATATTGATTTGATAATATGTACAATTATATAAATTATATTGTCAACAATACAGTACAAACTTAATTTGTTATCCTTATTGGCCATCAAAAATTAAGGCCCCCTCCCTCCAATAATAAATCTTGGCTACGGCACTAACTTGCTCCATCGAAACATTCCCTTTTCACTTTATAAAAATATAATCCATTCGAATTAAAATACATGTTAAGAAATTTAAACCACTCGTTTTGACCTAAGTTCAAAAATTAATAAAAGATTAACATAATACATTTTTGTATAAATTTATTCTCACTCTAATACACTTTAGTAAAGATGGAACAATAAGTATATTGATTTGTATTTAATTTATAGTTACATAAATATTATGAAATTATTTTATAGATTTTTTATTTGGATCATTGGTTTTTTTGCTTTTGGTTTTATTTTTTCTATTTTTGAACTTGAGGTTCACATAAGGCATGATAAATGTCGTTATTGTTCGCAATGCTATTCTTTCACGTATCGCATCCAGTTTGTCGTACACCTCACGTTTTAGATAAATTCGTTCGGCTTCTTCCAGTTCCGAAATATACTTTGACATTGATGAAACACTTTCCTTAAATCGTATACAATTTATTTTATTTTAATCACACCAGAACTTCAATGTTTTGATGGATAATTGTATTTTTTTTTTTTTTTTTTTATTAGAAGAAGACAATTTTAATTTATTACAATTATTATGATAAAAATATTAGATATTTATAAGTTTAAAATAAATGATATAAATAGCGTTTTGAAGAAGAAACCTGTTGGTAGCACCTCTATGTTTAATTTATTAGATCTCTACAATGTTCGAGTTTGGTTTATGAATATTATGCGTGTTTAAATTCTAATGGAGGAGTTTGTACATTATTTTAATACTTAGTTTGGTAATAATATTTAATAACTTATTGTAAATTTTACACAAAAAATTAAGTGGTCAATTTCGACTACTTATTCTGATCGAAATAAGCAGGTAAAGCAGGTATAGAAGAGCCGATAGTCCAGACGATTTCAGACCGAGTTTCGTTCGGGTTACTGAAAGTTTTTCAAGATAAATTACACAAATGAATAACATTTATTTTTTCACCACCATTAAATTTATTGGACTTTAATTTTCAAAATAATAAAATTTTAATGAATTATGAAAAAAAAAAATTTAATAATATTATTTTAGTATAGTATAATACTATAGTATAAAATAGAATAGTTTGTAATTTTTTTTTATAATGAGTACCTTAATATTAAATTTGAAATTTGAAGCCTACATTTTTTAAATAGTCCAATCTGGATATGATTTTTTCAATGTATAAGTTCCATGCTTTTATAGTGAAGTTGACTTTAGAACTGCATTTTGTAGTTTTTAGTCCACTTGATTGTATTTTTAGGTAAACTTCTACCTGGTGTTGTTTAAGCACTTTGATAAAATTATAAATAAATGGGTGTGGGTTATAAAATTAATCTTTCAAATGACGGTAATATAATTCCGGACCATTGGTAGTTCTTGGCTCGTTTGAAGGGAGCTCCGCCTAGAGGTGCGCTGAATATCTGTTGTCATTTTCAATAAAGTTTGCTAAAATATAATAAGAAAACGCTGATATCTTATGATAATAAGAAAATAGTTCAAAAACGCATCAGATATTTCAGTAGAAGGTAAAAAGCCAAACTTAAAAAATATTTAACCCAATTTTAAATTTCTGATACATTATTATCGTATTCAATTTCAATTCCTAATTTTCGAATTTGTCTTATCAATCTTGTTCTAGGTAAACCGGCAACATTTAATTTGTACATTTAGAAAAATATGCAAAACGCTATTATGAGAAGATAATTCAAAATCCATTAGTATATTTTGAGGTTTTAATCTTTATTACATAATGTTTTTATTCAATGCCACATTTTGGCATAATTATTAATTGTTTTGGATGGCAACAGACGATACACCACTTGAACGTACATTGATTTATTTAATTTCGCCTAAAATAGTATAACTATTATTGACTAAAAATTCTAAATTACTCTTGTTCGTAATAATTACAATTTTTGATTCTTCGTCTACATGGAAAAATGTTTCATTACGATGTATAGTTAAACTATTGATTTTTAACTGCTGGATGAGTTTGTTTATTGAAATAGGTGCTGCAGGAATTATTTTCCGACGTTCTCTATACATAGATTTTCTTATATTAGATATTTTTTAAATGTTTTATTCAATCTGTTACAAAAATATGAACAATAAGAACAATTGAGAAAAAAATAGCAAATAGATAAAGTTGACAGATTAAACAGATTGTAGAAGTCTCCCTTCGGAGGTACTACGATAAGAAATAAAACATGAGTATTAAAATTGAATTAGTCTGTCAATAAGTTTCTACGTCATACGGTGCTTGAGCCATTTGGGAGGATTTCCAGGGATAGCCAAGGAAGAGATATCGTGTATGAGTGGGTTTCTGTGGTTTAAAAGGCGTTTATGGAATCTTTTGTAGTATGTCTTAGTTACGTTTGTAAGGGTATGGAGAGGTCGTGATGGAGTGTGTAATTGGAAACGTAAGATGGTACTTTAGTTATTTGTGTAAAAGTTTTAAGACAAAAGTTTTTTAGAATTTTAGATTGATAAGTTTGTATTCTATTGATGTTAGTAGGTTTTGCTGATCCCTAAAACTGTATACCATAAACTCATATTAGTTTAAGTAGCATTTTGTATATAAGGAGCTTGTTGTTCAGATGAATATGTTTAGAGATCAGTAGGTGTCGCAGCTAACGGCTACGATCATTGAGAGTTAAACGTTTGGAGCATATATGAGGAGTCCATGTGAGCCAGCGGTCTATGGTTAGTCCAAGATATTTGACGTTTTGAGAGTAAGGTAGAGGTTGATTATTGAGGAATAGTTGTGGATAGTTTCTGGGGCGTAGTGTGAAGGTAGAGTAGAGCGATTTCGTTTGGTTTAATTTCAGGCCCCATTCTGTGTACCATGGTATGCAAGTAGAGCTTTGTCCTCCACAGAGTCGGCTAATATTGTGTTTTGAGTAATGAGTTGGTCCGCAGTGATATGTTAAAAAGGAGTAGTACAACAACTGTACCTTGTGGGACACCGGCTTCTATTTTAGAAATATTTGCGTAAATTATTCCTGAGTGCATAAAGAAATGGCAATCACTAAGATATGATTTAATAAGTTGGTACAAGTATAGGGAGAAAATTGCTTTAATTTTATAGAGGAGCCCTTGGTGCCAAACTCGATCAAATGCTTATTCAACGTCTAAGAACACTTCTGTGCACATGAGTTTTTCTTCGAGAGAAAAAGGTGATTTTATCTACTAGATCTGGTGTATCGTGAAATGATTGTGCTTAAATCCGAATCGAATATTGAGAAGGTTTTTTCTATGATTGGTAAAAGACTTTTAAGAATCAGTTTTTTGAAAATTTTCGAGAAATAGGGTAAGAGGCTGATTGGTTTAAACGATTGAAGCGTTTTTGTGGGTTAGCTTGGCTTATGGATCATTATTATTATTGAACATTTCCAGAGTAAAGTAAAGTAGGTGAGCCTTATCATAGAATTGTATATAAAAATGAGAAACAGTAAAGCTTTTTTTGGGAGATTAAATCGTAGCTGGGAGATTTGTGTTTCTGTGATTTATTAATTAGGTATGCAACTTCATGAAGAGATATATGTTTGGGTTGCATTGTCATAGGCAAAAGAAAGTCAAGAAAAGTATTTATTTCTTCAACTTTAGCGGGGCTGAACAATAAGTAATGTGGTTTAAAAATCGATGAGAGATGTTTGCGGAAAATTTCTGTCTTTTCTTCATTGCTTGTCCAGGTACAGTCTGGATTTTAAAGAACGTATGTTTGTGGTGGTGTTAGTAATATATTTTTCATAGCTTCTCATATCGAGTTGTCTTTTGTAAAGAGTGAGGGTGATGTTTATTAAAACTCTCTATTCGAATTTCGGAGTGGGTACGTTTTAGTTTTTGTATTAGATTATTATAGTGGCGTTTGTCAGATACTGAATTCTTTTCCAGATAGCTCTGACTCGAAGTTTGCTAGTAACTAGAAGTCTAACGTAGATAGGGAGGTTTTGATTTGTGGATTTTGATGGTATTGGAATAGACGAAGACCAGGCAGCTGTTTGATATAAGATATATCATCGTGTAATAGTTCTGTATTTTCAACTGCCATCAGTTCACGATGAATAATTTTCACTCAGAAATACATTCAGTTGCCTTCCGTTTACAATTATTACGAACTATTTATCGCTGAATATCCTATTTTCTATAATATTGTGTTCATAAAAAATAAATTAAAATATAATATAATTTATTGGTAAGCAACAAAATACTTGTTTTACACATTTATACAAAGTACACAATATAGATATTGTCCATTTCATGAAGCCTATATAGGTAATGTATTCTCATTAAAATGAATGATCTGGACGAATTTCACTAACTGGATATTCATTTTTTGAAATGAGTCGTTTCACTATGTGGACTTATACATATTATAATGTTACTTAGGTATCTAACTTAATCGCCGGAAGGTTTATTATTGTTGGATAAAATAGGATAATTTTAATCTATTAATGAGTAATTTATAGCAATATTATCTACTAAAAGACAGTTTGTTATTACTGTGGGTCTATGGTATATAAAACATTTTACACGGTAAAAATTATTTTCAAGACCTACGAATTCTTCTTTTTTCAATTTTTTTCCGTGATTGTTTTTATCAATAAACAGCTATTTTTTTCTTAAGTCTAACCAAATGAGTGTTTCTTCTATAATTGGGAACACGAAACTGGCGTGTAAACTTCGTGTTCGTTAAACACCGACCATCACCCTGTCAGCAGACAATGGTTTTTGATTTGCGGCGTCTTTTGCACGCGTAGTATGTGTAATGTGTATTATTAAATTGAGAGCTAATTGATTTTGGATGTTCGAGAACATATTTGACGATTTCACCGCTAGGATCGCGACAGTCACACACCACTTTTCGTGTGCCCGACAGGCAACAATAGTGTCACAGACGTAGGTATCAAAGTTATCTATGATAATGGTAGGTATGCCCTTCATTCAAATAATTTTTACACAAATAAATTACTATTATTTCACTTAGCACTTATCCGGATTTGGTTTGTTTTCCTTCGTATATAATAGTTTTATTCGTGTAACTATCACATTTAACTACTACATACTTTGAAAAATTTTACTAGTAGTCAGAAAAATGTTTACAGGTCATAGTATTTATATTAAAAGGGCTAACTCCATATACTCTTAGTCCATAAGTATTATAAATATATATTTAATTTAAATATACCTTTAATTGATCGACCATATTTCTTTTTTCTTTTATCGAATGTTCAAGACTTTTTTTTCTTTTTGTACCGCATTAACATATCTTTACCAAAACGATTACTAAACATCTTCAAAAATTCTTCTTTTCTAAATCTAAAAAATACAATTAATTGTTACATGGTGGTAACACGAAGTTTAGATAATATAAAAAATAATTCTATTGTGATTTTTGCTCCACCCAAAAATGTCAATAATTCTTGACTATAGGTACTTCTATAAACTTTTTTCTATGGACATAGAAAACAGTAAAGGTTTTTTCATTTTTAACATTAATTGTTATTATTTAATATTTAAAAAATATATAATGTAGTATCATTTCATAATACACAATATAATATATAAATGTATAACAATAATGATAAAGAAATACAGATATTAAATATAAATTAAAATAAATGTGTATAGAGTTGTCTTGTTTATACAAAAATATAAAACTATGAGATCAATATTAAGAATATTCTATAATAATATTTTACTAATAAAATATTAATTTAACTTATTAATTAGCAACACTTTTCTTGATTTTTTCGAGCAAAATTTTTTCTGTAAAAATTGTTACTTTAATTTTTTAATTTTATATTTATAAAATCAATAATGAAGTTAACTACTCAAACACGAAATAAATGGGCTAATATGATTTAATAAATTATAGTTTGAGGGAACCACGTTCGCCAGTTTAAGGTGCTTGTAAATTTTGAAATCTAATAATGGTACATATAATTATATTATCTTACAGTTCTTTTTTCATCTGCTCCGTTTCTAGAATATTGGTTTCTTTTGAAGCAATAAACTTTCTTTTGTTTTCTTTATTTATTTTTTCAAGTTCATCCAATTCTTTCTCGCATTCCATCAAATTTATTAACATTTTATTTCTATTATTTCTCCTGTGAATGTAAATAATTTATTAGAGTAATTACCGATAATTTTATTATTACCAAAGATAATCTTTATTTAATTTTTTTTTTTATTTTCAGTTAATCGTTAAAATTTCTTTTTTTAAATTTATAAACAATTTTCTAACATCACAGTATTTCTTATCATATTAATTGTACACCTTTTTTTTTTTTTTTTTAATGGAAAAACATTTTTAATTTTATATTTAAAAGTTAAATTAAAATTTATAAGTATGATTGTATATGCATAATAAAATATAAGCAAAATAATTTAAAAATTATTCACCCCTTCTAAAGTCCTAAATATCATTAAAAACTTAAAAAATAATAAATCCCCAGGCCACGACCTGATAACCAATACTATTGCTAAATACCTGCCTAAGAAAGCAATCTTACTTCTCACTTATATTTACAATAGCATTCTTCGTCTATCCTATATCCCTCTCACCTGGAAACATTCAGTTATCATCCTAATCTACAAGCCAGGAAAACCTCTTGACCAACCCTCTTCATATAGGCCTATTTGCTTACTTCCTACCTTCTCAAAAATTTTAGAAAAAATCATATTAAAAAGGATTTATCCGATACTTAACGAGAAACAAAGTATTCCAAACGCTCAATTCGGCTTTAGGAGTAAGCACTCCTCTCTCCACCAACTACACAGACTAGTCGATACTATTGCCTCATATCTTGAACAAAAAAAATTTTGTTCTGGGGTTTTTCTTGATGTTGCTCAGGCGTTTGATCGGGTCTGGCATGAAGGACTACTGTTCAAATTATTATTTTTACTCACTCCGTTATTCCTCTTACTCAAATCCTTCCTATCAAACCGTACTTTTTCAGTGAGATGTGAAGACGAAACTTCTGACCCACATCCTATTAAAGCAGGTGTCCCTCAAGGCAGTATTCTTTCCCTGACTCTCTATAATATATATACAGCAGATCTACCACAATCTATCAACACTACTCTAGCTACCTTCGCCGATAACACAGCCATAATATCAACCAACTCCGAAATAGCCATCACTACAAACAACCTCCAAGACCACCTAATCCAACTACAAGATTGGTTCAGCTTATGGAAAATTAAAGTTAATGAAAATAAATCAACTCACATCACTTTTACCCTCAGGCCTACAACAATTCCTCCAGTTTACATAAATAACCAAACAATTCCCATTGTTGATTCCGTTAAGTACCTAGGAGTCCTCCTTGACAAAAGACTAACTTGGGCTAATCACATCAAAGCTAAAAGAACTTTCCTTAACCTCAGGCTTCACAAATTAAGACAACTTCTTCGATCCAAAATCTCTTTAAATAACAAAACACTAATATATAAACAAATATTACGTCCAGCAATGACTTACGGAATTGAACAGTGGGGTACCACTAAAAATTCAAACCTAATCAAATTCCAAGCGTTCCAATCAATATCTCTGCGTGTCCTCTCTAATGCTCCTTGGTACGTCAGCAACCGCACCCTACATCATGATCTTAACATACCATCAATATCCATTCTTGTCTCTTATCATTATAACAAATTTCATAAAAATACCTTTAACCATCCAAACCCACTCATATCTAAACTTTCTTCTTGCACAATACCTGATAACTCCTCTCGTCGCCTCAAACGCAAATGGCCGCGTGATTTATTAAATAATGCCTAGTGCCATTATTATAAAGTTACCTCCCCAATAAGTTTAAATTAGAAGTAGTGTCACTGGATACTCTCTTCCCTCAAGATTTTCATGTCCTGTAATATTCATCTCATCATAATATTTACTTATTATATAAATTGTATATAGATTGTAAATTTTCTTAAATAAAAAAAAAAAAGAAAAAAAAAGAATTATTCACCTGAATTTATATAAAACTTAAATGCTTATGAATCCAAGTTTCTATATTGGCTCTGTAGATATTTAACATTTTTCATTATTATAATATACTGCGTTTTTGAATAAAGTAAAAATCGATAAGACGCTCTTCAATGGATCAGCTCTCTAGTGTTTTATGTAGAAATTGAAAAAGATATGGGTGATTGAAATTTCGAATTTATTATTATTGAATATTTATAAAATATTATTAAGACAGAAATAGATTTATATATATTTTAGTTACTATCAATAAATTTATCTATATTTGTTTGCTTGAATTCTAAGAATGCGTTACGTCATCAAAATTTTGTTTTTTATTAACATAACCCAAGATTTTTTTAGTATTTTATTCAGAGAAAAATACTTATTGTATTTTTGATAAATCTTGAACACTAGCCAAAATTATAAAAATCGATACTGAATCGAATTTTTACTCTTTTTTCTCGATTTTTACTAAATTCTTGTCAGAGATCATTTCATCTAAAGTTTGAATGTTAATGATTAGGATTTTGACGTCTACTGCTGAAAAATCAGAAAATTTTCTAGTAGCTGAAAATTCTTTTCTTCTAAAGGTGAGTTTTCAGCTTATTCAAAACTGTTCCACCTATTAAAAATATCTTTCCAAAAACAGTTTAAAATAACTTTTGGTTAAAATTCGTTCCAAACTGTACTGGTGTAATGAATATAGTCCAAAATATTAACTTTGGTTTCATTTTGGATGGTATTCTTAATGTTTTTCGATTATTGTTGATTTTTTTCGGTATTTTTGTTGTATAACTTAAATAATACCATTGTGTAAGAGTTGAAACTTAGATGTAGTATTTGATGGCAAAAAAGTTTTATATTGAAATTTGAAACCACTTTTAAAATGAAATAATTGTTTTCACTTATCTATCGAAAACTATACCTAGCTGTTGAATCCAATTCGTGATGAGTGTTCTAAAATGAAGCAGGTACTTCAATTCTTTAGCGATATTCTTTTGTTTTTTTTACACGTTTATGAGCAGTCGGAAATAATATTTTGTTCTACAGGCATGCTTAAAGTGTCACTTTTTTATTACTACTATACCTTCAATGTGGCTTAGTAAAAGAAAGACCATATCTCATTTTGTCAAAATTGAGAAAATCGGACCAATTTTAATAATTGTATTTATTTTTTAATTTTGATAAAACGGCCAATATAGTCAAAGTAGTGAAACTAACTTAAAGTAAAAATTGGCGACTTAAAGTTTTGCATTGAATATGGATAAATAACAATACAACGATAAATTGAAAAAATGGTAAATTTGTAGTTAAATCTCATAGTATTTGGTATAAACTGACATTGGTTTTTTTACACTCTGATTACAAGTGATATGATTATATTGATAATAAACTAAATTTTTCATTCTTATGTAATAACTAATACTTTTAAAGTTAAAATTTAACAGTAAAATAAGTTCGTTAAAACGATATTTTTTAATTTTAAACTAAATAATTATTCTAATTACAAATATATAAGAATTTAAAAACAAAACGTTTAATGCATATTATTTGTCAAACAAGTAAGTGTATTCTATAAAAATTAATTAGTAAAAGTTAAAAATTAATTAAATACTTTTTTTATATTAATTCAACTTTAAATCCAATACATTCTACTTTATCTCAATTTTTAGAACATTTAAGTACAAACAGATAAGTATGTTCTTGTTTTTAATTCGGATTCGATCACTTACATCAATGATTTATCAGAAAAGTATGTACTATTTATAAAAAGCATTAATAATTATTCTCCAAACTCGAAGCCTGACAGCTAAATTTCTATTGAAAACAACATTGATGATAATGACTGATGACTGTACTACTATACTACCTCTTTTCGAGAAGTTCTTGCAACTTAAGCTGTATGGACTAATGTGTGATGCTTGCGTAAGTAGTGAAAACACACCGTTGATGTTTTACACTAAGAGCTCCAACTAAAACTTTCTTCTATGCATCGAAACCATAATTTGTGGTCTAGGACCCATTTTGAATGAACGTCGTTGGATCAATTTTTAAATCTATCACATAACGATAACGTATATTTGCCATCATTGCAACACATAAATTGGAGCTTTAATGACGGCGGTGCCGCGTTTATAAACGATGATTGTGGTGATTTTCTTGATTTAGGTGACCTTTTTTGTTGTAGTGAAGTTGTACTGAAGATCGCAACAGTTGCACCAGCTTGGAAACATGAAGATCTTAGACTCGTTCAAGAATAAACAGTAAACACACGTGACTTAACAAAGACAGAAAGTTCGTGAACCATGGGGTAATCAGCCGTAACCTGTGTCTCGAAAAATGTCCTGCTCGAAGTAGGTAAGCCACGTGATGCAAGCGAGAATAAAATAAAATCACCGATATTCAGCATAACTAGTGATTCGAGCACAGAGACGCTTTCACTAAAAGCAACCATAAACCGATTGAGTTACGCCAGTGATTCGGTTGTAGATGATGGCGTGCTCAATAACAACTCCACCATAGATTTGACAACCAAACGAGGTTTATCGAAATAAGATTCCAAAGTCGACCAAATTAATTTATACGTTTGACCACATATGGTGGTATACTACAAATCGTATCCGCCACACTACCCTTTAAGCAACCCAACAGATAATGCAATCTGTTGATATTATAGGGCGTAGGGTGTTGTTCATCCATAACCGAAAACTTGTCGCGGAATGAAGGACATTGAAAAAAATCACCGTCAAAACTTGGTAATGGAATTTCAGATCAACGGGTGAGCGAGACCTGACTTGAACTGACTGTAGGTAATGTCCGGAACAGTTGTGTATTGTACAACTGGTGCAGCTGGGATCGTAGTACCCTCATTTGAATTCATAGATACATGAGAACCACTACGTACAGATATATTGCTAGAAGATTGCTCAGACTCGCAAAATCACCTAGCGATAGACTGAAAAAATGTAACTTATTCACATATTTCCGCACTTAAATTAGCCGAGTACTCAAATGAGCGATTGAGGGCTAAAAGATGATATAAAACCGGTTCGTCTTCCGCTTCAAAATTTGATCATAAGCTGTTGAGGTCTTGAATTGTTTCTAATAAATGCGATGACTCTTCTGGATCCTTCATACTTCGTTGTGCGAGACTCATAACTAAACGCAATTGATTGACTGCAACATCGCGCTTAATAATAGATCGCTCTATCATACGGATTACAGAAAGCTAAAATATGGTGGTGATAATCACGTAATGCTACATTACTACTCCTTGATGAAAATTTAACAACCACATATTGTTTTCAATCGGAATTACGCTCGTAGAAATGCTGGCTTGAGTCGGTCGATGGGAATTCAGGTCGTTGAATGATCGCGATGTACCTTGGACGTTTTTTCGTGGTGTCTCAGCACTGTGTAAGGTCCCTCGTGGCACAGTTGAAGTGCCGGTTTGATTGTGTCGATCCTGGTGGAAACGTGGCGACTGGTTCGGTTGAGATCGGTGGGTACGAACGAGGAGCGTTAAGTGTTATGGTATGTCCAAGGTGTACAGCGTAGCTGGCTCCTCATTTGACGCAGGGGGGCCCTGGCTCGGGCGATTGTGGTTCGGATTGTGTCTGGTGGAAAAACTCGCCTAGGATTCAGAGCGTCGTGCTGTAGATTGGCTCGGCTGGCGTGTGTTTGAGACGGCCCTTTTTGATTGTGTTGCTGAGCGTGGAAAGCACGATGGGTAGCTTCGTGGACCAGTTCACCGATTCATGCGTGGTGAGTGCAGATTTGAACATTCAGTAAAGAAGTTCAACCTCAAAGTTAAGACTGTGAGTGGTAGATGGTTTTGTGTGTTGAACGTTGAATGTAGTCAAGTACGACTGGAAATATAAGGAATCCAATACTTCTATGTGGTGAATTTTGAAGTCCTTACATTTCAAATATAAGAAATGTAACGATGGTAGAAAATTCCTTATGGAGGGGAATAATATAGCAGCAATGTGCGTTAATTTCTTAAGAATTATATGTAACGATAAAAAGAAAAAAAGAAAAAGAGAACACTCTGGGTTTTAAAAGTTTGAATATATTATAACAGAAACACATGTGCATAAGGCGCTAACACGATGCCACGACACGACGGAGCACGACAGGGGAGGGGGCTTATCGGACCGTGTGTCGACCGATGCAATGCCGGAATTACTCTGACTAATGCACCACAGGGTAGGTGACTGATCGATGCAATGCCAGAATAACTCCAACTATTGCACCATTGACCGAGTCACAAACCGTTCGATAAGTATGATTTGGGAGGCCGACTTTCCTACTTTGCGCAAGTCTGCCCGGGTGGGTCTTACTCCAAAGTCGGAAAGACGGAGAATGGTATTGATGGTCGTGTCGTGGGGCCTTTTATAGCCAGTCTATCGGCAATTACACCGGGTCGGTCCCGTGTTCTGTGACAGAAACACGAGAAGATACCCGGTGAATCAGTGATTACACCAAGTCGGTGTAACCCAATCTTTAACTGCCGATAGACATACAATTTTCGGAATAAGTGCAAATTTCCATAACCCTCCACGCATATTATCCAAATTATAATTCAGATAACATGCATGGAAAACACAAACACCTGCACTTATCGCGCACAGCGCAGACAATAATGAGATAACACATTTTCCATGCAGCGAAAACAATAATATAAAAGAATATAAGATAAAAATAATAAAATAATAAGAGTATGCGTAAACAGTAACTTATGTCAAAATAAGGACAATCGCCCTGTAGTTTAGTTGGATGAGACCTGGATAAATCAAAATCACACTTGTGGGTACATACAGTAGAACGAAGCCAATTCTGAAGGGTTGAAGGTACCTACTGGATAAGTGAGCTTATTGATTATCTGCTATGCCGAATCGGGTTCATTTGGGTTTGCAGTGATTTTAAAATTAGTGTTCCGTTGTCAATTTGGCACAAATGTATACTATCATACCCAAATGAATTCAACTATATTTAAAGAACGGTTCATTCAAATGATGAAAAATTTGGAAGAACCATTCATTATCGTTATGGATAACACGTCATTCTACTCTACTTCAGAAAATTACCCAAAGTCAAACACGAAAAAAGCTAATGTCCAACAATGGCTAACCAATGGAGGAATTGATTTTTTGCCATTTGAAACTTTGTGTAAGTTACGTGAACAAGTGAAAGACTTAACACCTAGGGAAAAAAATTAAGAGCCGACGAGATTGCCTTACAAATGGGACATTCAGTTATACGATTGCCACAATATCACTGTAATCCTATTGAGCTTATAAATTAATATAAAATAGCGGAATTCAGCATAACTTTAAAAATCTTTTAAAATGGTGGATATCGAAAAACTTTTAAATGAAGTCATAGACTCAGTGATAACTGAACATTGAAAGCGTTGCGTCGAGCACTGCGAAAAGTGCATTTTTCTTCTTTACGACTCTTTATGACTTCATTAAGGAAGGTTTATAAGGCGAGATTTTAGAATCTATAATCGTAACTATAAATCTCGAAGAAAGTAGCAATGACAGTGAAGATGATGACCAAGGCTTCTATTTTTTTTTTTTTTTTTTGTCATTATTAAAACATGAAAAAAAATAAAATAAATTTGTGTTTAAATAATATATTCCTTTATTTTTTTTTTTTGGTAAATATCTAAACATTTAACATTAAAAAGGGTAAATTAAATTTCAAATCAACCGCTCTTTTGCAATGTGTAAACGACGAACGACACTAAAATCATAATTTTTGGCCACCGGTCGTGCTACAATTGAGTCTCTAATTTCGTCAAATCCTTTAAGTGTTTCTTTCTTTTGAAACTTGAAAGTCATTATTCCAGATCACATTCAGAAAAAAATATCAGATTATTATTTTGATTTTTTTTTTTTTTTTCTTTTTTAAAACCCTCGGCAGCAAGGCCATTGGGATATAATATATTATAATAATGTTGTTACATGTTATATGTTAGAGAACAAAACAAAAAAAAAAAAAAAAGACAAAGAATAAAAATAATTATTTAGTGTATAGGTATGGTTATTAGATGAGTTTGAGCAAACCAGACTGTTGAAGGAAGGCTATTATATTGGAGACTGGTAGGTTAGGTCCGAGGCTTTCAAATATGTCTTCCGGAAGATGGTTGAGTTCCCTTGCATCGCGGTAGATATTGCACTCGGTCATGATGTGTTTAATCGATAAATTTACACCACAGGATGGGCATATAGGGGGTTCCTCACGAGATATTAGGTACCCGTGGGTGAGTTTGGTGTGACCTATTCGAAGTCTGTTAATACTGGTTTCTATTTTGCGATTTGAGTGATTGTTTGGCCAATGTAGGGTTGATTGCTTTATTTCATTGAGTTTCGTTCTTTGTGTGGACCAGAGGTTTTGCCAGGATTTTGCTGATATGAGTTTTATTGTGCGTATAGCATCGTGGGCAGAAATGTTTGCGATAATGCTGTTGGGGGTATTTACTGTTGTTTTTTTCGCGAGCGTGTCAGCTTTTTCGTTTCCTTCTATTGATGAGTGTCCTGGAATCCACATTATTTTTACTACATTTCCTTTGGCATGGTGGGCAGATATAGCGAGCTGAATCTTCTTTGATATGTCATTAGGTTTGAGAGTGTTGGCAATACTTATTATAGAGCTTAGGGAGTCGCTTAGGATGACAAAGTTATTGTTTTGTTTATCAAGTGAATATTCGAGGGCTTTAAGAATAGCAATTGCTTCAGCGGTGTATATGGAGCATTCTACTGAAAGTTTATATGTTATTTCTTCTACGTCATTATATATGATAGCGATTCCCACGTTGCTTTCGGTTTTGGATGCGTCAGTGTAGATTTTTATAAAATTGGAATACTGATCTAAAATGTTTTTGAATTCTTGAATGTAAATGTGTGAACTGGTTGTGTTTTTAGGCAGACTGGTAATACTTGTGTCTATCATATTAGAGATCGAGGTCCATGGAGGAAAGAAGGGCGTTTGGGAGATAATAATGTTTTCGAGGTTCAGATTATTTTCGTTAACAATTGCTTGTATGGAAGGGCATGAATGTACAGTTGATACCATATTGTTTTTAGCAAGTTTTATGGCAAGCATCATGACGTGATTTTGATTTATAATACTCTTCAAATTATTTTCCTACACATAATAGGACAACACATGTTTTACATTTAGATATGTTTGTCTTCTGTGTTGAATGTTCAGATTATTACAATATGAACAACTTTTATAATTTTTTTTTGATGTAACCCTTTGGGATCGGTGTATATTCTTGAAAATGAGAACTTTAGGGAGATGTTAAGATTTTTTTCATCTTTTTTTATTTTATTCGCTACAGAAATTTCGTAATTTGTAATATTTGAAGACAGAGAAGTTAAATCTTTGATGAGATGTCCTTGAAATCCTTGAATTTAATATTTTCAGCATTATATTTTATATATATTTATACATATGTCATAAATAAAAAGTATTTTATTCAGCAATGTCTAAAAATTGAAGAATAATTTTTTATACTATTTACTTGTTTTTCTGGGTTCACTGTAATAGCTAACCATTTGGTTACATCTAGAGTAAGGACTTTTATGCATTTACATATTTTTTCTAGTTTACTTTTTTGTATGCAGAGTAAGTACACAATACATTTTACAACGTTTATGTCCAAAATCTTAAAGTTTTTAGTGCATATTTTTGTTTAATTTGACATTTTTTGGATTTAATGGACATATTTTTTGATTATAAGAGCAAATTTTTAGTTTGTAGTGTATATTTTGAAGGTTTTTCGAAAATCATGTTTTTCAGTGAATATTTTTCATGATTAAGGACACAAATTATATATTTAACTGTTTCTATATTTTCATAAAGACGAAAGAGAGTCATTTTATCATAGTTGCGAATCTGTAGATTAAATTACAATAAAGTGATGTCAGATTCAGTTAAAACTTATAGAGAAATAATATAAAATTATTAAAATTAAATATTTAAAGAAAAAATATAATTTTTAGAACTATAAATTTTAGTGTACTAATTTTTTTAAGGGCATATTTAACTGCATAGTTTAAATTTTTGATGCATAAGAGCATTTTTTAAAATGCATGTTTGATGATTTTTTAGTGCATGAAAGTCCTTGCTTTAGTTACATCTATCAATTCCACTGTATTTTCATTATATTTTAAGAGGTTAGGTTTTAACTTTTGTTAGCCACATGACAGATACATATAATAATTAATGTCATAATTTGTGGATATTAATTGGTAGTGATAGTTGTGATGTCACGTTTATCTTTCTATAATGAAATGTAAATTTAATTTTTTTTCTCCTCCATACGTGATTACCAATTTTCAATTTCTTTTTAATTACCTTTTCAGAATTTTCTTTTGTTTTTCAGTGTTTCCATAGAATGTGTGTTTTTCTTTTTAATAATAATTTAGAAAATATAATAGTGTATTAGTTATTAACAATGAATAAACGCTGGCCTTTGCATAAATATGAATATAAGAGTCTAAGGACTAGGCTATCTGTTAAATCATTTGTTGATGGCAATAAATAATTATTTGTACCCATATAAATTTCGATGCTTAAAACGTATCCATTAGGAATGCATAGCTCAAAAGTGCATTCTATATTTTTTCTTCTTGCTCTTTATATATATTTAAAGCTTAATCTTCCACGGTTTAACAGTAGTGACTTGTTTGAAGATAAATCTTCTTCCAGGTAAAATGCATTTAAAAAATTTACATTTAGTATTTTAAACCGTGGTTTTAATTTGCTAATTGGGCCAATATCTATGGATAGCCTACATGAATATTTAGTACTAAATACAAGAAAAGGTGTTCAAAACGTCGCTCTAACATGTCATATTTTATTACAGAGTGATAGCATATTGGATAATTAAATAAAATATCATACAATGACGGAAGTTCTAAAGAGCCCATGAGTATTACACATTGTACATAATTTTTTTTATTTCTTTGTGGTCAGTTTATGTAGATTTACGAGAATAATTACAATGGTTTCGGTTTAATCCGTAAGTAATTATAAATTTCACTATAGTGTTTAATATTAATATAAAAAAATATTAAAACTACTAATTTGACTAACGCCCTTGTTTAAATTTAAATTGTAATGATACACCTGATGCAATTTTGAACTGAAAACCTTTAAAGGCAGTAAACGAATAAATTTACTCCGTAAATTTTTGGTGCTAACCAATTTTAGAATGTCTAAAACTGACAGAGCTCATAGACATAAATAGATGTAGAAAAAATTCAAGCCATTTATTTTATGTTAATTTATGTTTTTTACAATCTCGATTCACGTAGGTATCATTTGCTTATTTTTAAGAGCATAAAAAATATAACAATTTAAAAACGCTTAAAAAAAAAAATGATGTGTTCGCAAAGATAATATTATCTTAACTTTATAAATTTGTTTATATGTCATTAAAATTTAATATTAATACTAACAATACAAAATTGGTGTTGCCGAACAAAAATTTTCTACGGAGTATATATGTCAAAGAAAAAAAAATGCTAAGTTCTAACAATCTATCAAACTAAAATAAAAAAAAAAAAATTAATAATAATTGTAACAATAATAATAGCTTTGCAATAACTACAAATAATTTGATGACTGATAAACTAGGGAGGAAATTACAATATTTAAATTCATATGTCAACAATTAAAAACGTGGGTTTCAGAATTGTTTTAAAAATAATTACTTGTATAACTTTTTAAATAAATATTTTAATCCCATTTTAATTTACGCGTATGAATAAGGAACTTATAATTGTATATCTTACTCAATCCGAACTTTCTCCAGCCGGGCTTCTCGATATAATTTTACCATTTCTTCGTCAAATTGAATTTTTTTTATTTGGTGTTCTTGAATCTTATCTTTATGATCGATCACCATTTTAGCAATTTCGTCGCTCAGTGATTGAATCTCTGTTAAACATGATTCGTTTTCCTCGGACATACGTTTCATACGAACCATACGCATTTCATCTTCATCGAAATTCCAGTATATCTGATATATTTTGTCACTAATAAGTCGGAAAAGTGTATCTATCTCATAATTCAAATCATTACCACCTTTTGATATCTATTTAAAAAAATCGTTTTGTTAATTACAGAGTTATAATAGTATTTAATATTTTTACGGGTAAAAACAGTTTGGTAATAATTTGCAGTCTTGAATACCAGCAAAGAGATATATAATAAACCATATATATATATATATATGTGTGTATGGTTTATTCAATACATTCTGAAACTACTAAATTAATTGTGGATAAGCAGTGATGTAGTCGTAATTTTTTTAGTGAGTATAATGAGCAGGGCTAGGATTTGTATGCAATAAAAAATTGTAAAATATGCATTTTATTTACCAAAATATGCAAAAATATGCATTTTAATTTTTATAAGATTAACACAAAAATATAGTTACAAAAAAAAAGATTTATTTATTGAAATACAGGTTGGCTGTTTGTCTTAAAAATAAAATAAAATAATTTAAAATTAATAAAATTTATAATTCGCATTGACTACGTGTGTTACATGCTACAACCACATATTTTTTCAAATTTTCGAAAATGAATGCTCGGCGATTAGATCGTAGTATGGCTTTGTATTGACTGAAGCTGAATGAGTATACGCTTAAATGTGATCGAAATATAAACGTGGTGGCTTTGCCTCCTCCCCCCCCACAAAGATCCTTTATGCTACATTAATATTGTTTTATATTTATCATAATTACATACACTATATTATTTCTCTGCCGCAATTGAGTCTTTACAGTCTACAAATCATACTTCTTGAATATATATTACTATATATTTTATTTATTTTTTTATTTTTGTGATTTCCTACATTGACTATATTGGGTTAATAACATACAGATAGAATAAGTATTCAAGTAATATTAAGTTTTAATCAAATAATCAAATACAAAATAAAATATATAAATAATTCTATGTATAAATACAATATAAATTATAATATTTATATTTTTTATATAATTATAAACAAATAAACAAATTATAAAATTTTCCATAGACTAGCCTTTTCTTCACTTCATTTTATCTCTGCAACTTTTCGAGATCTGTTATCATTTGTAGATCTATGTTTGATCATTTAACTTTTTACATAATTTGTTGGATTCCATACTGCAACTGGTGGTCCATTAATATTTATAAACATTAGACTAAAAATATTAGTAACGGTAATCTTGACCTGAGATCTGAACATATCAAATTAATTTGACTAAATCCCCCTTCACATTCGGCGTTGAACAGGAAATGTTTTTATTAAATGTCCAATTCTTTTAACTTGTCATTGATAATTTTATTATTAATATATTTTCGAAAGCTCTGAATCGTATTATTTGTATTTAATAAAAATCTATTTGTCAATCTCTTTATTTCATCTTCGCCAAATCTTATATTTTCAACTGTAGAAGGCCATGTATGTTCATTTAAAATTTGCATATCATTTAAAAAACAAGATTCCTATTCATTTGTTTCAAGTAAATGCATTCAAATACGCGTATACTGCGTATCATGTGTTATTCTATAAGTATATGCACTTACGGAAAATCAGAGAAGTGGGTATACGCCATATATTAATTTGGTTAAGCAATTGAGGCCTGAAATAGTGATAACTAAGCTGTCAAAAAGTTTCAGACTAATTATAGCAGACCAAGAAATAATGGACAGGACCACTGGTATGGAACTATTTCCCCTATTTTATATTTCATAAGGTTAGGCTCAATGAACACCACTTGGGAATTGGACAACAAAATACTGTATACAGTGACCTCAAAGGAGTAAAAGTAAAACTCACAATGAGTCTTTATATGGGCTCTACCTCCCCAACTTATACATGACAACTTGTATAGATTTAGAGTAAATAAAAAAAAAATTACGATAAAAATTCAGAAATAGCATAGAGTTATAAATATAATATTTTTAATTGTTGTAATTAATCATTGCCGATCGCCAAATAGGCATCGAGAGTGATCATCGTGTATTTGCAATCAGGGCCGTGGAGAGAACTTAAGGGCCCCATGGACAAGCCAACCTGGGCCCTTCTCAAACGAGGTATTAAACTTACCACTGACATCCAGTGACGTCCTTAGGAATGTGTATACCAAAGAGATAATGTAAAAATATTAAACAAATTATGATTTATGAATTATGATAATATGTAAGTGTTACACAAATTTCGAGACATAAAAATATATTATTCATTATTCAAAACTTTGTAATTTTATTGTTATGTTGGTTTAAGTTTTGTGGTATAAAATATTTAAAAGCCAAAGTGGCAAAGTCATATACTAATATACTAACACATATAATATGGTACAAAGTAATTATTATATTAAGTTGTATTTATAAGAGTTTTAAAAAATAGCTTTTCTAGCTTTTTTGTTTGCAAAAGTATCGATAATGCTATTATAATCCAATTGTCTAGCAAGATCAGGTTCCATAGCAAGTGTGCCCAAACTTGAAAGTCGATCTTGAGCCATGGTTGATCGGAGAAAGTTCTTTACTCTTGCTAGTGTGCTGAAAGATCTTTCTGCTTCAGCTACAGTCACTGGCAGTGTGCAGAATAACCTCAGAGCAATACATACATTTGGAAAAATGCTTTTCAGTTTTTGTTTTTCTAGTGTGTTAAGGAGATTAAGAGGTGAAAGGTCATTTTTGAAGTTAGCTGCCTGAATTGATTTCAAGTGATTAATTTCTTCCACCAGATCTCTAGAAACGTCACTGCTATACAAATTGACAAATGTGTTTGATTTTTCAGCAAGTTCTGCAGTTGAAAATTTTGGAAATTTCCATAGAAAATTAAACATTTCATCTATGTTTCGAACAGCAGTGTACCGTACTGTAATATTGGCTATCACACAGTCAATTATAGTATAAAACACCTGCTTAATCTTCTCTTCTCGGTTGCAATCATCTACTTGAGTTGACCCATCAGCTAGTTTCTTTCTTATGGTACGTTTTTTTGGAAAGGTTATTGCACTATTTATATTTCCACCAACAAGCTTACACTCTTCCAAAATCATTTCCCAGTTATTTCTTAAATGTGTCAAATCATTTATCAAGCTGTCTAAATTTTTCACTTCCACGTCAATTGTACATTTTCTTGTTTGTAAGACTTTATTTCTATAGTCGATTGTGGTCAGCACTTTAAACCAAATAGAGGCCATAATTACACATTCAAATGAATCGGCATACTTGGAAAGTCCCCTAAGATCATTTAAAGTTTCAGCAGTTAGATTAAGATTTTGAACCTCTTTGATCGCCTCTTTAATGCCTACTATGTTCATAGAAAATGGCTTGACACATTCAATTCTTGAAGACCATCTTGTATCAGACATGTTGTGAAGTGAACATTTCAGATGTCCTTGCAAGATTTCCCATCTCTGAGGGCTAGAACTAAATATATTATAACATTTTTGTAGATTTCCAAAAAATGTAATGGCCTCAACGCAACATTGAGCAGCTTCGACTCCGCACAGATTCAAACTGTGACAGGCACATGGTGAAAAAAGAGCTAGAGAATTTTCTTTCATAATTCGACTCTGCGCACCTTTATACTGTCCACTCATGTTACTACCATTGTCATATCCTTGACCACGGCAATCACTTAGTAGAATATGATGCTCAGCTAGAGTACTCCGGATAAGCTCTGCTATTGCCTCACCGGTTTTTTTGTTGCAATCTACAAAAGCAAGAAAACGTTCTTGTACTTCATACTCAGAACTCTGATCTGTGGAACATAAAGTCAGATATCTCAATATAAATACGGTCTGTTCTCGATGAGATGAGTCTGGAGTTGCATCTACAATAATTGAGTAGTACTTAGCATCTTCTCTTTCTTTCAAAATAGCTTGTGTAACATGGTTAGAACAACATTTAATAAATTCGTTTTGACTGTCAGGGGAAAGGTAGTGTACTTGCATACGGCTATGAGTTGACTGAGACTCTCTGACTTTACTCATATGCTCTTTCAACAAGGGATCATAATTACTTAATAACTCTAGAATACCTAAGAAGTTACCGTTATGTGGGTTCCCTACAAGATGACTGTCCCCTCTAAATGATAGGCCTCGTTCTCCTAGAAAAATCACTACATCTAAAATTCGGCGCAAAATTTGTCTCCACCTATCTGCTTCATTTTTTATATTATCACACAGCAACATGTCTACAGTTGTTTTACTATCTATACGAGACTCCAGACAACGCCATTCTACATAACACATTTTGTGATTGACACTGTTTTCATGAGGTGTTATTCTATCATGTAATTTTTTCCACTTGTTGTCTGCAGAGTATCCTTCAGGAGTTGACAACATTGATCTACTTGGTTGTGGTAGTTTACTAAATAACCTACACGGAAAGCAATACAGTGATTTTTTAATCTTACTCCATACAAGCCAATCTCTGCATATTTTTTCATTATTTTGAAGTGTATACGTTAAAACAGAACGAGGAAAAGCACGCCCTTCTTTATCTTCTGGGAAATAAGGTGGGTGGGGAGAAGGACCACGAAGGACTGCCTGACTTATATCATCTTGTTTTAAAATTAAAAATTCAAACTGTCCTACGTCAAAATCGTAAGGCTTAGAACTGCCGGGATGTTTTGGATCTGTAATTGTAAATAAAGTATTAACAGTTTTAGATTTTTTCTCGTCAATATTAATGCTTGTAAATGTTTCGGCACTAGTTATTAACATAGAGCAAATAGTTCCCGGTTGGTCAGATTTGGTTGAGCTAGATGGATTTTGGTATGTTTGTAGTTTATCAACTATTGTACTAGGAATGATGGGAGAATTTTGAAATGTTTGAAGAGTTTCTTGATTTACAGAGGTTGGAGAATCAGTGAGTTTAGTAAAAAAACTTACATGGTCAAGAGTAGTTTGCCCCTTTTTTGCAGCTTTTTCTCGTAAGTCTCGTTCTTTTCTCTTTTTTGCACCTGATTTATGAATATAATCCATTGCAAAGACGCAGAGGATACGATTGACTAGGAAAGTTTTTTTTTAA
This sequence comes from Melanaphis sacchari, assembly GCF_002803265.2. NCBI lineage: Eukaryota > Metazoa > Arthropoda > Insecta > Hemiptera > Aphididae > Melanaphis > Melanaphis sacchari. Next base: position 1,206,339 of record NW_020271239.1, on the reverse strand, counting down.
GTACTAAATAGTCTATTATACAAACACTATTATAATGTATAGTTATACACTAACACAGTAACACGTCATATCACATACGGTTTTATTTCACTACATAATAACAATATTACAAAGCTGTAGAACACGCCGCAGCCGGGACACGCACGTAAACTAACAAGAATACGTATAAGTATATAACGTGTGTGTGAGTAACAATATGCGTCGACGCGTTATCTTATCGGCAATCGCAGTTATTCCACAGACTAAATAAAAATGACTATTTATAATCTATGTGTCTTTCTTGAAAATGTTATATAATATCTACGATTAACTTTAATATTGTAGTGTGAAAATTCACTTTATTGTCGATCTATTTTAATAATTATACAGCATACGCTAAAATTATAACTACGATTCATATTCGTGGTTTATAAATAGCTTGACACCGTGATCGATAAGAAGTGGATTTGGTCAGGCCCCGGGCCTTTTTTGAAGCCCGGGCCCCTGGGCTACAGCCCCGGCTGCCCCCCCCCCCCCTCTCGTCGGGCCTGTTTGCAATAATCTAATATAAAAAGTTGTAATAATGTTGTCACAATAACAACAAAATAGTCAACAATCAATTTTATATTTCAATTAGAATATTAAAACGACCATAAATTACTAACGATGTCCCATTAGAAATATTCCTGGGAAAAGTTATATTGTTGGGAATTTTCTTTTATAATACTTTTCCAACTTTCCCCAATTTCACGATTATTATTTTTGTATTATAATGTGATTTATTAAACTGTTTTATTTTAAAAGACTGAATGCAGTATCTTGGTGTAATATTAATACATCATTACCAATATAACTAAATTTTAATAAATATAAACTATCGACTGGGGAAAAACTGTTGATTCGATGATGCAATGGATAGAACCTACTTTCAATGCAAATAACCTTTCTAAAAGGCAACAAACCCATTATTTAAAGAGTTTATCCAACAGTTAAAAATTTAAAGTTACAATTAATTGAAGTAGTTGAAGAGATAGATTTAGAAGATTTAAAAGATTAAAATAACCTTTAGGTAATATATTATCAAACCGACATAGTTAAGCCTATTCATATTGTAGTATATCTTTTAAATTCAAAAACACTTGGTAATGAGTTACCAACATTTAAGGTTGGTATTGAAGAACATATTGATGTTTCTGAATTCATTCACGATTTCGCAAAAAATATTCCACTGTCAGTTGCTATAAAAATTATTGAAGATATTTTTCTAAAATTGAATTAAGTTTCCGATACAATGGGAAAAATGGTTCAAGTAAAAATGAATGATGTTTTAGAAAAAAAAAAAAACAAAGGTTGCAAAACATTAGTTCAAGTTTCAAAAATGTTATCTGGTGAAGAAATATCAATGAACGGAATACCTGAAAACTTAAGCCTTGATAATTTAGTATATTTTAAATATGCTCCTATAAATTCTGTGGATGTTGAACATTTTTTTACAATGTTCAAATTACTGTTAGCTAACAATAGAAGAAGTTATACGTTTAAAAATTTGAAAAAACATCTAATTATTCATGTAATTTTCAAAGTAAAAATATATGGTAATTTTAACATTTGAAACTAAAAACGTGTATCAATTATTTTTTAGAATTTCAAGAAGTTGAAATATTAATATTTAAAGAAGTACGTATCTGAAAACCCATACTTAAAAATAATTCATTACTTTTTGTAAGTTGTATTTATTTTAAAATTTAAATAAAATATATTCATTTTAAATCACCAAATATTCACTTAAATATACATATTTGGTGATTTTTAAAGCTACAAGTTCTCTGCCGTTGTATTTTTATGAAAACAAAATTAAAATCAAAATTTAGACTTAATTGTTTTCTTTATCGAAATAAGGTTACATATTATTGAATTATTTTAGTCAACTATATATAATTTGTACATATGAAATATTTTGTAAAGCTTTTTTTGTTATGCATTAATATAACTACAGTGCTTGTTAAATATCTATATTATATTTTACCTGAGACGAGTAAATTTCTTTACAAGTATTTAGCACACTTTGGTCTTGGAAGACGGTTACAAACAGTTTGTAAAACTCATCATAAATAATATCTTTGCCTAGCAATTTTAGTTTTGCAAACATTTTTTGAGCAGCGTTACCTCTATCGTGCTGTGGATGCTGGGCAAAGAAGACTGGCAGAGAAAGCTGCAAGCAAAAAATTAAATGTACATTATTATAATATACGTTATTATGAATCGAAGAGATTTTACAATATATCTTAACATTATTACTATTAAAGAAATTATTATAATCATTACTATTAATTTTCTCTATCATTTTATTTAATATCTTACAATTAATTTAAGGTTAATTAACTTGTAGAAATATTCATAGTATGTGATTCCAACACGGAATACAAACAGTTCAGGCGTACGGTATCAATGCCATTTGGTCCTCAAAAATATTTTCTACAGCAGCAGTTTTCAACCCTTTTTATAATTCACGAAATCTTGGTTCACGGATAATAAATGAACTTGTAAGTCTGAATTCACAAAGTCTATTACGGTACTTATTTTTAATGAATGTGTATGACGAAAAAGCTCTCTCCAACTCTCTCCATTAACATAGAGCTCGTGAGTGATAGAAAAACCTAATCTAATGCTTTATAGGAAAGCTCTGGATATTCGTCTTTCTCTTCATCCCAAAAAGGCGAAGTAAAGAATCCGTTTTCAGTTAATTGGTTTTTCTTTTTCTTTGACTGATAAGACTGCAGATTTAAAACATAATCCAGTGGTCTTTTCCGCATTTAGGGGAGTATTTTTCAAAAGCTGTTTTGGGTCCATTCAAATGTTAAATAATTTAGTTTTTGATGTCTTATTATAACGTGATAAATTCATGTCAGCTTCAGTGAGAAAATCATAGTGTTAAAAAATATCTGTTAATTATTCTCAATAAACGACTTCCAAAATTCTAACTTTTTAACAAAAGATTCTATTTTGTCATTAACTTGGAATATTGTCACTACAATGTTTTAAAGAGTAAAATTTAGATTGTTGAATTTCAAAAAAACATTGTTGGCAGAGTTGGGTGAAGGTATGATGCGAAAAAGTATAGGTATTGGATAAATTAGTAAGTGTAGCTTGAATGTTTTAGTTTCGGTTCAATTTCTTTCAGTTTCGAAGAAACATTTATCCTAATAACGTTAAATTTGTCAATATCATCTTTGTATAACGCTTCTGAACATTCTTTTAAAAAACCATTTTGGAGATCATTACATTTCCATTTCTATTTTTGTAGGCACATGTTTAGTATTCAAAAATTTTGCCACTGTTTATTCTACTTTATACCATCATAATTAAAATTAATTAAACTTTGAATTTGTATATTTGAACAACCTCATACAAATAGTATAAATCCATTTAAACAATAGTTTTAAAAGTTAAATATTTAAAATATTTAAACTTTTATAAATGTTTTCTATCAAATTAACTTAACTCAATTAAAAATTATCATTAACTTGCTGAGGCATGCATTTTAATTATTAAAATACAAAAGAATAAATAATATATTAAATTGAACTAAAATTGATTAATTTATAATACTAATAAATAATAATATGCAACAGCGGTTAACCTTTTGTAAAATACGGATCTCCGATAAAAGATTTTTAGAAATCGAGAACGCCTACCAATTTTTTGTGGAATACCTTTTTTTTACAAAAAATCTCATGTTATGATAAACCAAAATGATGATGATAAATTTCTATTACAAATTACAGAAGTATACATAACAAAAAATATACATTTATATTTATTTTTATCAAAATTAATTTTTCATAAAATTGTAATATAAATTATTTTACTTTTAAAATTCTTAAAATGTAATTTGTATTTACTTAATTATTAAGTCTTAATGCGATGATTTATGAGTTTTTGAACATCAGGCTCAATTCTTGAAAGCTTTAATCGTAGTTCAAATTCTATGTTTTCTGTTCGGTTTTAAAACTTATTCTCAATATAAACAAGAGCAGAGAAAACTTTTTCACATAAAAAAGTTAGAAAAATGGAATTAAAACTTTCAGCGCTTTATTTGATAATTCTGGATGATCTTTTCAAACATGCAACTAAAATTTTTCAACGACTTTTGATTGAATTGTATTTTTAAACTACTGTCTGTAGAAATTTCTACAAGGCTGTCTTTTTCCAATGATGTTAGTCCATTCATTTGATGAATATCAATTTCAAAAGGTTGTCGAATCCAATGTCTATTTTTATCTGGAATAGAAAGTAATCACGGAAGCTACGCTGCATATCACCCATATGTTGCATGAAATATTTAGAATCTTTATCAGACAATTCTTCTTTGGTTAATTCATTAGAATTTTTGAGTATTGAATTTCGTTGTTATCGGTGTAATAAAGATAAGGTAGGCTTATCTTCTCTTATAATATAAAATATATTTTATATAAAAAAATAAAAATAAAATAATAATTCAAAAATAATGTAGTACTACACTTATGTAACGTATTGACGTACGTTAGGGGTTAAGGCTGCTACAGGTGAAGAATCGCTGTTATACATAATAATATTTTAATATACGCCGGTGTTAATACATTTTCATAAAAAATCGTATTTTAGTTCCCTTCAACGAAAGAAGAATGGAAAACTGTTACAATAGGATTTTGTGGCTGATGCAATTTGTAGACTGTGGTGGTTCAATGGATGAAAAACAGATACGAATTTTGCGACCACCTCCTCCCGGGACCACAATTACAACTAATTTTATAGTATTGTTTTGATGGCAATTGTATTTAGTAGTTATCAACTATTTTAGGTATGTTGATGTGAGAAAAAGCGGGATAATATCCGATTGAGGTGTCATAGAATTCGCTAGATTTTATGAGGAGTTAAAAAAAGGAAAATTACAACTTCTAAATAATAATGAAGCCGTGAGTAATCTAAATTTTGTTTTTCTTGATGATGAAACTTTTTCTCTGCATGATAATATTTTAAAACCATATGTTCAACGTTAATTAGCTGTAGAAAAAAGAATATTTTATTATAAATTGTCTAGATAAAAAATTGCGTTGAAAACATTTTTGAACCCCATATATAATGCACATGTACCATTTTTTTGATTTTGTATTAATTCAATATAGTTCTAATAGCATATCGGCAAGATCGACAGCACCCATACATTTTTTATACTCTTCCACAACATAAGGTCTTTAAACTTAATTTTTCTTTTTTTACTATACATCACCATTTACAAGTACCTAATGATTAAACACCGGTATATGTCGATAAAAAATTAATTGACTTTCGGTCATATTAGCGAATTAAAAATACATCATTTTTTGTTTCGACTCTATAATCAAATAATCCTGGACCTTCTTCTTTTTTAGTTCTTTTTTGGATTTAAGTATACATATATTTCTCTATTCTATCTTGTCTGACAGTATCAATATAAAAAAAAATTTTTTATTTATTTTTTAAAGCTATAATTAGTTAAAATGACAAAAACCAATTATCAAAATAAATCTAAACATATTTTACTTCTATAATTTACTAGCTAATACTATAAATGTATCTCCAGAAAATCTTAACCCATAATTTGAACATGTTCCTTTTCTTTGGTAAATTACAATATCATACATAATTCTCGATTGTAAAAATTTTGAATCCCTATTTATCGTGCTTGAAAACCCAAATAACTGACGTCCATTTAACAAAATATAAGTAAATTATTAAACCTATAATTTATTCCAAAATTAAAAATGTCAGCACTGAATATAAAAATTTCACCTATGTAACCAAAAATTATAAAAGACCAAGTTCAAATGGTTTATTTATAATTTACAGTAGTAAATTATACTGAAAAATAATTATACAATGTATGTAACTTACAGCAAATGATACATCAGAAGGAATTTTGGTGGTGAGCAACAAAAGTCTTTTTCTAGAATCATCTATTTCAGTCATATTGGAATATATATATATATATATATATCTTTATCCAATTATTGTTTAATACATTTCTTTTTAAACACAAGAACTAACCAATTATAATTAAAGTAAATAATTATAATAGTGTAACCATAAATATTAAAATTATTAAACAAGTTACTTTAGCCACTCAATATATTAATAGTAGGTACTAATAGAGTAGTAAACACTATTATGCGTGATGTGTGTAGTCCTCGAACCATAATATTTATGCATATTATGTACCTAGTACTTACTTGTCTACTTGTATAGGTTATCGCTTTGTTCATCGTTATTATAAATCGCAATATTGAGATATATTAATATGCTGTACCAAGGATTTATTCTCGAAATTAACATAAAAAAAAAATAAAATAAAATAAAATAAACGATCATAAACAGCAATTTTCACGTATTAGATTAATAAAAAAATGGGTGTTCTTTAATTATATTTAATAATACATGTAAGTTTGTTGTTCACTTACGATTACTTATCTTTCATACGAACAGAGTTTACTAACGTTATATTAAACATTTTAGATATAATTAATTGATTCAACACATTGGAGACAAGCATCATTTTAGACACGGTCTCTGTTATAAGCTTAAATAGGTAGGTAGTACTATTATTTATACTTACTATGTTATTAATTTGGGGACAAGCATCGCATTTAATGCGGCATTGCTATGAAATAAATTAGCATATAAGGCCTATGTAATATTTAGCATGCAATAATTTATATTAGCCCCATTTATGTTTACAGTTCTTTCAACTTTTAAGACGCAAGCAAGAACTTTATGTTTACAGTTCCCTACCAATGTTACAAACATTTATTAGTAATATACATAATATCTTTGATATAGCACTCACAGATGCACTAAATATTTTAAAAGTTGGACGGTCAGGATTTGTGCATGACATTTATTATTGATCATGACTTTCTTCAAAAAAACCAAATTTGCGAAAACAATTTTTGATCGTCTGATTGCTTACATCATGCAACGTGAAATGAATTAAATTGCCTACAGGATTATAAATTTTTTTCTGATTTCTTTGCTGTAGATTGTGATCAAAGTAAATTGCCTTAAATATTTTCTAAAATGTAATTGACCAGTGTTGGTCAATACTTGTTGATTTATATTTAACCTTTAAATTTTGGAAAACACTCATATCCAAAGATTAAATTAGTGACGTTGTATTAGGAGGTAAAAATACAAGCTTGATGTTTTTCAAAGATGTAAGGATGGGCCATACATTTGTTTAAGACGAGGCATATAAACCATTTTATTTTGTCTAACTCCATATACAAACGTTGTAACCATTCGATAAAAATGGCCCAAATCATCCATGCGTTTTTATTTGTGTGATACTCGACTAGAAATTTTTCTAAAGCAATTTGTTAAAAATAACGAGGTTTTTTACTTTTTCCAGTCTTCAAAAGCTTTTTTGATCCAGCTATCGATTCGTGTTTAAAACACAGAGAACTATTAGATAAAAATTTACAAGAATCTATAGAAGTTTTATAAATTTGTATTTTTAAAATTGTGTGTCGTGTCTTACTTTTCACTTAGATAATCAATCTTCGGTGGCTTTAAATTCGTTGTTCCCAAGATTTCTTGCAAGGTCTTCAAATTTAGCTTTTAATATTTGACTCAACACTTGAATATGTGTTAGTAACTGGCTAGTAACCAGTGTAAGCCATTCAGTAGTGCCTCGTCAAAATCTGAATCTTAACTCTGTAACGAGACAAAAATGCATCGCACATTAATACCAGTACTACAGTCACACTCCCGCCCCTAGTGATGAACAGCGACACTACTATCCGTCGAATACTGTTCGACGGCAGTAACAAATAACTATAGATGGCGCGAGTGTGCCACGACATTTAAAACACTCAACGTTGATGTATAGAAAAGGGAGAAAACCTGTCTTCTAGTTACAATAATGGCAAGTTCTACTTTTTAAACATATTAAGAAGGACATATCACGAAAACTGTACGCCCAATATGACTAGAAAAGAACAATAAAGAAACAAAACGACGTTGTACGGGAGGCATAACTGGCACAGATATGATGACCAATACGTACACATATACCACCCGTCCAAATGATCATGAGTATTAGTAGTGTTACGATTGTATATTCGTGGACAACCGACTATAGCAAAAGCATAGTATACGGCATCGATCCACGAATATATCTAACCATAACTTTGAGTACGCCACATAGAGCGACCAGTTAATAACTACTGTTGAAGAGAAGCCGCCATTTGGAAATCACGAAGCCAACCACACCACCAGTCAACCACCATCGCAGTCAGGAGCCACATCCAACGCCGAGGGACCACTGCCGATACTTCCAGACCAACCCAGGTAGAAGTTTACCCAGTATAAGGTACGTACCGTCGTACCACTAGTCATTCGACGTTCCCACAGACTACGTTAAAACACGTAGTAGACTGTGTGGAACAAGTCGACATTAGTACAAGTGTCATTCCCAACACCTCTGTACTAACGTTGTAAATCTAATGGTACGTACGTATTGTGGTAAGATAAATATTATCACCCAATATATAGTGAATTGTACGAAATATTTGTATTGTAAGTTCTTTAATGAACATAATTGATTATATTATTTTATTGTACATTCCTAAAGGGAATCTAATTTTGATCTTATATGTAAATGTATCCATAATGTACAAAACCTAACCTTGAAAGTGAATAAAACAAAAAGTAATCATTAAACCATTCTAAGTTTTATTACAACTCTCTAATTTCCTTTTCCTGTTTGAAACTTAGCCAAAATCTTGTTTTATGAGTTAAATTCGCTTGGTTTGTTGATTTTGATACTCCTAAATTTTTCAAAAGACGACGAGTATTACAGCCTAATCTCTGTAAATTAATTTAGTCGAGAGTTTCTAATTTTTGGGCAAGCGATAAATCTTTGCATACACGAGACATGATTACTGCACACATCAACACGATTCACAATTGATGCACCAAATAACTTTAACACATATTATATTTGAATATACGCACAATAAAGATAGGAAAATATAAGTGTGTGGCATAAATTTAAACTATTATATTTAATTGGATTACGTGAATATTATGGGACTATTGATTGATTAATATATAGGTACTCGATAAAAATATCCCAATTATCCAGATTCGTGGCCCAGATAAGCGGTGAACGTTTACACTACAATTATAATTTGTTTTCGAAATAGAAGAATTTTCCTGATTAACCGGCATCTCTATTGAGCAGAATCGACTGTACTATTATATATATATATATATTGTGGCCACGCGGACGTAGCTTAGTGCGGACATGTGTTGTTACAGTTGTTTTCGTTCAAAGGAGCGCCTTATATCAGATTTTTGTGGTTTGTCTCAGTGTAATACACGGTTAGGTATACCCATGCGCAACGAACAGGTGTCAAGATGCGAGAGGCAGAAGAGAGTTGTGCACAGGCCCGTCCTTAGGGGATACCTGTGCGTCGAGGATGCAAGAACATCATCACGGTAACGTGGCCGGGATGATGTTTGTTTCACAGCCACTGTGAGCATTTACATCGGACCAGAAGACCGGAGTCAAGAATGCGAACCACCGAAACCTACGAATATTAGGGGTTGAGGGTTCGACGGTGACCTGAGAAGAACATGCTGATCCCCAGTGGATGTCTCATGGAGTCATGGGTTAACCCTGTTGTCCAGAGACTAGAATACGGCATCAGGATACTCACTTGTCGTTAAAGGCAACTTAATAGCATCCTAAAGAGCTGGTGCCAGGGACGCAGCACACCGAAACCCAAATAGGGAATAGGGGTTGGAGGTTCTGGCAGAGACCTCAGGAAGAGTGTACCGATCTCCAGTGGATGCCTTAGGGGGGAGTCTGGTGAACGGCTACGGTAAAAGCCTGGACGCCAACGAATTCTGGGAGAGTTAAGCTCGAAAATGTCCTTAAAGGGTGACATTGGTACCAAGGGAAGGGGGAGCTCCTTTGACTCAAGTTCTGCCCAGGTCAATGCCCCCTAATTAAGATGTCAATCATAAACTGGCGTCTTTTGTCGGTTCGTTTCGTGGTGGTTGTAACAAAAGCTACTGTGTAGTATGTCAACAGCTGACAGGTAAGTTATCTAATGAACGACTAATTTTCGCGTGATTCTGTTGCGAGGAAGTTAGTTTCTCCTGGGTGACCATCCGATCATCCAATAAAATTAACGAAGGTTGCCTCTAACCAAAAAGGGAAGTGATTGAATTAGTTACAACCTGACCAGAGGTAACGCTCCAGGCCATCGTTGTCTGTTACAAATTCTTCGGGCCCCGGTGCTGGAGATCCATAAACGACACGTTAGGGCGGAAAGTTTAGCTTTTGCGTCCTGATGATCCTCTGTGGCTCGTAACTAGTACAAAGTGCTAATACATGGTCCACAGTTGTAGTCGTAAGGTACAAGCTATAGGATACTCATGTCTTATTTTATAACTTTTACCTTAGGGCCCTTAGGCTGTTAGAACATTGCAATTACATAATTTTATTATTTTATTTTTTTGTAATAATATTTGTATCCTAGTTTTTGCCTATTCACTAACTAAATCTTAACCTCTGCAATGATATTTCTTGTGAGCACCGGAAAACAACTTTTAGTTACATTTTCCGTGCTTACAAAGAACATATTATTTAGGAACCACGCCCATATTTATTTATTTATTTATACATTATAATATACCCTTTGGTATTAATTGTACAGTAAGTATAACGTATCAATGTGATAAATAGAATAGTTAACAATAATTAAAATGATAATAATAATAATATAATATGAATACAATAATAAAATAATATAGTGATAACAGTAATTAATCATTAAATAATATATGACATGAATTAATTTAATAACATTTAATATTTTACAAATTGGCTAACAGTTAAAAATAGATTTAAACTTAATAAATATTTATCTTAATAATGAAACAAGTATGTATTTAATTTAGTATTTGATTTAAACTTAAGTATACATTTTGTTTAAAAAAATCACGAGTCATAAAGAAGAAATCTATGTGGTCGACTATAAGATTACATAATGAGAGAGCTCTAGGGAAAAAAGATGCGGAACTGTAGTTGTTTTTATAAAAAGGTACATGAAATAAATTCGATTTTCTTAAATAGCGATTTGGTGTTTTAAAACCAATCATAGATAGCAATTCCGGTGAATCAATAAGACCATTCAGTAAATCATATAAGAACATAATATCAGCAATATTTCTTCTTAGTTCGCAACTTGAAAATCCGAAAACCGAGTTTTGCAAATTGGTTATAATAAGTATATTCAATTTATAACACATACGTTTTAAACATTTATACTGAACATTTTCAATCGCCTCTTTATATGAAGAATAACTTGGAGACCAGATTAAAGAACCAAACTCAAGGTGAGATCTAACAAGATAAAAGAACAATGTTTTAAATGTATAAACATTTTTAAAACTATTCGTACTTCTATTAATGAACCCTAACATTTTGAAAGCTTTTTTAATCAAGGCATTTATATGTATTGAAAAAGACATATTGCTTTCGATAACAATTCCTAGGTCTCTAATATAATTGACACGCGTAATAACACAGTTATTAATATTATAATTATAAGTTATTACGTTATCTAACCGTGAAAAAGTAATAACACTACATTTAGTTATATTTAAGGGTAGGCGATTATGATGACTCCAAATTGCAAACCTATCCAAATTCGATTGAAATTTTAAAGTATCGTCAGGAGATCTAATTATTGAGAATATCTTTGCATCATCAGCAAATAAAAGAACTTCAACTGAGCTATCAAATATGGAAGGTGGATCATTTATAAATAATATAAATAAGATGGGGCCCAAGTGTGAACCTTGGGGCACACCAGAACTAACTAAAAAGTCGTTTGAAACATTAAAAGACACTTTAACTGCTTGAGTACGAGAGCTAATATAGGATTTTATCCAATCTAAAAAACTACCATGGATGCCGAATGATACTAATTTATTTAGAAGAAGGCTGTGGTTAACTTTATCAAATGCCTTTTGGAAATCAGTATAAATTGAATCTAATTGGGCATGGTCATTAAAGGAATCAAGTATCTTGGACTGAAAAAGTAATATATTAGTTAAAATCGACATTTTAGGTCTAAATCCATGTTGATTTTTACATATGTACGGAGACATTACTTTGGTTAATTTTTTAGTTATAATTGCTTCAAATATTTTAGGTATATGTGATAATTTAGAAATCGGTCTATAATTTGAAACATTATGTTTATTCCCTGACTTAAGTATTGGTGTGATAAAAGATTTTTTCCAAATATTAGGAAAATAACCTAAACTTAAAGATCTATTAAAAAGTAAATGTAATGGCTTAATTAATACAAAACTACACAGTTTTAGAAATATTGATGGTACACCATCCGGTTCCGTACTCGCATACATATCTAAGTTATTTAAAAATCAAGAATTTCATTTTGATGAATAGTCCATGAGCTTAAATTAACATTTATATTGTTCATTAAAGGCACATTTGAATTTGAATTTATTTGGGACTCTTCGTTAAAATTTATTGAATCAGTAACATAAACACTAGAAAAATAGTTTGCATATAATTGAACAGTTTCAGAGATATTCGAAGATGAGTGATTATTATAATTAACACAATCTGGTTCAACATTGTTAGTTTTCTTCAGTGAGTTAATATATTTCCAGAAAGGTTTAATACTTGTTTGGATGCTGTTTTCTAAATTTGTAATATATTGTGTGTGGCGAAAAGATATTAACTGTTTGTATTTCTTACGAAGGTTAGAGAATATAAGATAGTCTTGATGGGAATGACTTAGTTTAAATTTTTTATGAGCACATTTCTTATCAATAATGAGTTTTCTGAGCTCAGCATCTGCCCAAACAGGAGAAAAATTACTAAATATTTTTGTTTTTGGTACAAGTAAAGAAAATGTATGATAAATTATTTCATAAAACTTACTTATTTGAACCTCAAAAGATAAAGTATTATCTAGATTAAGATCAAAATCGATGTTAGATAGAAAAAGAGAGATTTCATTAAAATTACAATTTTTAAAATTATATACGAGTGGAAATTCATAAGAACTATGTAATGAGGAATCAGTGAATTTTAAATATAACTCTAATTGAATGATCAATTATTGGTACAAGAGATTCAGAGGAATGGAGAATAGAAGTAAGTTCTATATCAGAGCTAAGAAATATACAATCAAGAGTACGACCTAAAGAGTTTTTAATACAATTACATTGTTTTAAATTTAAAAGATTTACAAAAGAATTAAACAATATATTTCCAAAAACATTACCTTGAATACTTGATTTAATAGACCAATTGAAGCTGTTTAAATTAAAGTCACCAGATATTATAAAATGGTAATCAAGATTATTAAAGAATATAGACTCTATTACATCACAATGTTTAGAATACATTTCTAATGTAGCATCAGGTGGTATATGCACACAGCCTAAAACTATTTTTATTTTTTTGATGGTGAATTTTAGAAATATTTGTTCAATTCCAGTTACAAAAGGAACATGTAATAATTCACAAAATATTTTTTTATTTACTGCAATTAATACACCACCTTCGCGCAGTTTACCGTAGGACAAATTACGATCATCTCTGTATAAATTATAGTTATTGAAACCTAGTTCTGCATCAAAAACATTATTATTTAACCATGTTTCATTTAAACAAACTATATCATAATTCACATTTAATAAGGCAATACGTAAAAAATTTATCTTTGTTAAAAGACCACGGACATTTTGAAAAAAAATATTAATTATAAAAAATTTTCATCTCGGGAATTTGCTAAACGATTATTTTTCGTGACAATTATCGGTGTTCCTCTCACGTATTTAGTTTCCCCGTTTGTTTTACGAGTCTCCAATTCACAACGAACCATATACTTTGTATAAGTATGGACGTATAGACCATTTGTTTTTAGACATGATTTTACTTCATTATTGAACAGAACGATAGAGTTGATCACTACTATATCGACTTATTGGGGTCAGTTAACTTGCCTCAGCCAAGTTAATAGACTTTATTAAAGTGACTATTTATTGATTATAAATTTATTAGGAGTTGTTTCATTATCTAATTTTATTTATACATATATATATAATTTTATATTTTACTACTTAGTTCCAAGCAAGTCATGACACCAGTTCCTTTTTAGACACCGCTTGGAGTTACCAGATAAGGAATGTGTGAACAGGTTTCTAATGAATGAGTTTTAGTGTATTTTGAAACGGGTATGAAAGTTAAAAGATAGATAAAATTATTATGTTAAAATCACAGACCAAGATAATACCTTATTATTATATTATATAATCTAATTATGCATTAGTTCAAGGTTAAAATACTTAAATACTATCTTATTAATTAACATTTCAGTTTAATTTGTAAACATTCGCCTATTATATAACAAATAGGAGACATTATTTTATACGAATTGGCCATAGAATTCGGCTATATATTATTTTTGTATAACTATGTTATAGTCTAATATTGTAGTTGTATAGTAATTAAATATACTAGATACTTGATACTTTAATACTTAAAATTTAAAAATAGTATTAGACTCGCGTAATTGGGCCAATGTTATTATTTAGATTTTAAATTAATTTACCTATACGATATAATTAATATGAAATGTTACATTAAGTTTAAATATATGTCCATTTCGCGAATTTAAGGTTGACGTGATATTATCGTAGTTTGTAAAATAAATTTAAAATAAAACCAATTTCATGAAAAATAAGATTTCATAAAGTAGATGCGACATAAATGTAATTTTTGCAATTTTTGTGTTTTGGTAAATAAAATAAATAATGTAACGATAAACTTATATAAAACATACAATTTTTATTTTTGATAATGCATAGTATTATGATAAAATCATGTTTATCATTTTTTGCTTTTTTTTGATCCTTTTTTTGATTTCTTTTTTGATTTTTTTCTTAATCCCTTTTTGGACCCCTTTTTTCCACCGGTGGTCACCAAAGTTATGTCTTCGTTTATAAACTGCGTTTCGGCATCTATGCGCTTTAAAGCTGTCGGTGGATTAGGTAGACGCATTTCAACCTGCAAGCAGGCTACATCGGTAGGATTATCGTATGCCTTGGACAGCCGTAATACAAACACGTGCTCTTTATCATTTATCGGTCTCCCGGTGACTGGACCGACCGCTGGGTTATTGATAGACACCGGTACTGTGGGCAAAATTTGCATTGATCTTTTGCGTTGAATATTAATATACTTCGTGGCAGCTGGCCGGTCAACAACGGCAGTCGTTGGCATAGCCAATTTGCCATTTTTCTCGATGGTAGTGGCCTTGGCCGAACGGGTTCTTTTTCTTGCCATCGTTTGACCAAGATGGAACGTGGCTCGGTCACCAGCTACCCCAACTTGGCCCGGCAGGAGACGAATCATATTTGGACTCGATCGATCGACTGCCAACCTATTATTCTTGCAGAAT
Source organism: Melanaphis sacchari (assembly GCF_002803265.2). Taxonomy (NCBI): domain Eukaryota; kingdom Metazoa; phylum Arthropoda; class Insecta; order Hemiptera; family Aphididae; genus Melanaphis; species Melanaphis sacchari. The sequence goes on along the minus strand of NW_020271239.1, from coordinate 1,190,827 downwards.
GTCCGCATCAGCTACAAAAGCGCTGAATGTCAACTGTCATTTAACTATATTAGAAAAAATGATTCACACTTCTAGACACCGCTTCAAATAAATGCGGTTTACCAATAAGATAAAACTTAGATAACACTTTGTTCAGAATAAGATCATACTTCGGTTGCAACCAGTTTTTATGTCAGTAAATTCAAATGATGCAATATTTAACTATTTAACTATATATTAATATAACTGTAAAAGAAGACCTGCTCGCTTAGCGCCACAACTAATTGTATGATATAAGGAAGTATTGGAAAAACGGTCGATGCATTTATTATCTTCACGAAACTTGGTTGAATGTTGGTGACTGTATCAATGAAGTATGGGTTGATAAGTCTATACTATCAAAACATGGCGCCTTCAATAAAAGTCTTATAACGAAAGCGAAGGACCAACTAGTAAAGTGAAAGACTGATTATCCTTTATACTCGTATAGGTCTGAAATATAATTTTTGGAAGGAGGTCTTCTATGCTTCAAAACTAAAAAATTAGTTCGGAGTACCATGAATGGTAACAATTTCCATGAATAGTATGAGTCCACGTTGATTGTTGTAAACAAAGCACCGTATCATTCAGTTAGGTCGGAAAAATTAACTACGAGCCAGTCGAAGAAAAAGTAATTTTATACGTAGTTATCACCGAAAGCTAAACAAATTGACAAGCCAATGATAAAAGCCCAACTGCTCCAAAAAATACGAGAAATAAAATCGCAATACATTTCGTATGTCGTTGATAATGTGGCCAGAGACAATTTCCTCACAATATACTTCGACTCCTACCGTATAACTGCAAGTTAAATCCCATTAAATTAGCATGGAATGCTAAAGGATGCGTAAAAATCATAACATATCGTTTAAAATGAATGACGTTCGGGCCTTTCTAAAACTGAAATTGAAAGGATTACCAATGAAAATTATCAAAATTTCATTGGCCGTAGAAAAGTCTAAAAAGGAAAAATGTGGCAAGTCGATATCCATCATGGACAATATTATTAGTAACTTAGAGCCATGTGTGATATGTCTTCATCAATAAATAATGGTTCTTTATCTGATTCTTAACAATTGTTTTGTAATTATATAAATAAATGTAATAAATTCTGTAATTTGAAATTTTTTAATAAATTATTTTTTGTAAATTAAGAGTACATTCGCAATATACATAAAAACAAGTTCACAAAATAACAACAATTTTTGTAAAATTAATATAATAATCCTTAAAACACGTATGCGTAATACACGCGGTGCGGAATAATGTACTGACGGCGACGTACCAAACAATATGCACCGCACCGCGCTATAAATAAAATTTTAAACTATGTGTTAACTTCAGCTGCTGATATTATATTCACACGACGCTCCCGCCGATGAAAGCTCACGAAGCTAGCGATGCGGAACGAAGCGAGACCCATACGCACAAGTTGGCCGCTAAGGTATGATCTCATTCTGAACAGAGTATATGAATTGTCTTATTTTTGAAAATTAAATGATATCGGAGAAAAAAAATCTGTTGTGTTTTTTATTTTATTTTTATGCAATGGTACTTTAGTTATGAAATTATTACTAATGCATATTTATGTACTATATTATCACAATAGATGATAACTTACTTGTATTTCACGTAAAGTATTTACAATTTGCAAATTATTTATATATTTACTAACCTTCTTGAATGTTACTTACATTAGGTGGCACCCCAGTGCCCCGAAATGGACATTCCTGGTTTGTATATTTATTGCAGTTAGTTGCGCACTCGTAGTCACCTGGAGTGATCGAATTTTCTGCATTCTGACATACAGACGTTTCAAACAAATAATCTCTCATCTTTTCCATTGCGGTTACTGCGCATCTAACCATTTTGGACTCATTCCTGCAACATTCTCCACTATTTCTGGTTCCCTTGTTGTGTTCCATTTTAAGTAACTTCTGGTCCGTCATGCACAAGTTTTTTTTTTAATAAATGTGTAGAATTGTAATTTTTGGATAATTTTTATTTAATAAAATAGATTTTGAGTATAAGTTTTTTAATTTACTGAAATGCGATAATAGTCGCTATGGCTACAAAATAGTTTTGCGTAGTTATTAAAACTATATAATTATTAATTAACTGGCATAACTCTTCTATTTATCATTCTAATTAGAGTTTACTTGGACAGTGACGTAAATAGGAAGGTGGATCTAATAGTAAATATTATATATGATTACCTACAAGAATCATTAAAAAAATAATACTAACATCACAAATTTTCACATAATATTTGTATATATATTAAAATATATTGTATAATATAGACTATTTTAGATGAGATATTGCATGAATTTTTTTTTCAAGGCAATAATTTTTTTTTTAAGTTTAAGGTTTAAATACATAGGAAAAATGATAAAAAAAATTATGAACTTAAACTGATGAATTATAAGCTCATAAAGTTGGCTGTTGTTCAGGAACGACATCATGCATTTACACTATAACTGTTTTAATTTCATTGTTTTATAAAAAAATATAGTTATTTTTAATCTATCATTTATTTAAATATATATATTGAAAATTCAATAAAATAATTAGATACAAAATAATACAAATAATACAAATCTAACTTTAGTTTAACAAAACTTTATAGTCAATAAAAAAAAAAAAAAGATTAAAAACACTTTTTTATGATGTATGATATTAAAAAAAAAACCATTTTTTTCCTTTACCAACACATAAAGGCAAATTACATTTTGTACATTTTTGCCAGGTATAATATAAAGAACATCCTGGCATCTTACATTGGCTTTGCTTGTTAGTATCTGTTGATCAGTGACTTACTTGATCCAAGCAAAGGTCTTTAGGTGGCTGAACAGCTGCGTTCGGTTTATTTCTCCTCATTTCAATAACACTTTCCAATGTACTTGGGCGTCCACGTTTTGGTGTTATTCGTTGTCCACTGACACAAAGAGATATTCCAAGTTCTTCTCGAAAATCCTTAAGTGAAATAAGTTTTTGGGTTAAATCTAAATTATTATTTTTTTGAGCAATGATTCGCTGGTGTAGTAACACTAGTAACCATGAGTTTATTGTGGTCACATCTAATAAATGGTAAAATAAATGCATGTACCATTTCTTGGTTCTCATTTTAATTTTGTATCTACCTATCAAGCTGTCAAGTAGATCCACACCACCCATATGTTTGTTGTAAACTTTTACAATGTTTGGGCAAGTCAATTCTACTTTTTTTTTTCAGTTTTTGAAAATTTAATCACTTTTTCGACTGGGTTGGTACTCACAAATGTGGATAGTAATGTTACTATTTTATTTTATCGCCAGCTTACTGCAACTAAATCTGTATTTTGTAATTTTGTCAAACAACTATCATATGCCCCTCTTGGTTTTTTAGCATTTCTTTTTCTTGGGGTAGTAAAATATTACAGAGTATATTTCTTCGAGCTGTGCTCAATGATAAAATTCCTCTTCTTTTAAGATAAATCAATAAAAGTATTATTGTGTAATATTTATCAAAATACATTTTATAATTTTGGGTTTTCGGTACTACACGACTAAGTCTAATTACAACATTTGCTGCCGCTCCAAGGTTTGGTTCACACGAAGGTCTAAATCCATCATTATTTTCTTGGCCAGTAAATATTCAAAATTATATGAAAACCCTTATACTCCACTAAGGACAAACAATTTATAGCCCTATTTGTGGGGGTTTATTGGCATATACTGTTTTAGGCAATGTCGAGCTTTTGTGGAGCAAGCTGCTCATCAATGGATAAACTTTCTTCAAGCGAAATTTAACAAAATGTATTTTTCAGTGTTTCTACTACTGGCTTTATTTTATATAATCAGTCGTGTTCAGGATGGTCCTTAGGGAGCATACTATAATTATCAGAAAAATGATATAAACTTATGACTTTTTTTAAATTATTACAACACATTGTATTTTGAATTATTTTATTTCCAATGTTTGTACATCAGATACATGAACAATACTCATTATCGTACAAATACCCAAAAAATTATATTCTTCAACATTTATTAAAGAAATATTTTTATCGAATGGATTATCGAATTCAGAAATGATTTTAGTAAAATCTACATAGTCACTATTTTTCAAAAAATCGTCTAGTAAATCTTCGGTACATAAATTTGAAAAATTATCAAGGTCACTAATCTCTTCATCGTTTTCGTCAATAGATTCAAGATCATCTTCAGAATGGTAAGGAACCTCGTTACTTAAAATTTGCGAAATTTCACGATCTTTTTATTTGTTCATTATAAAAATATACTTTTAGAACGTTTAAAAAAAAATGTGAAATGCGTATATCGAATAACTACGGGTAACTGCACCGTATAAAAGTGATGTGAGTACTGCATTGTGTCGTTCAGAAACGACAACCAATATTATCATTGTTATGGATTACAGTAATTTAGATACTGTGAGTTAAGTAAACAAAATCAAAGTTCATGTCATTTATGATGCGATAATAATTTTTCTTTCGATAAAACTAGATTTTAAACTTATTAATAAACCATCACAAATATCACAAAACATGACACATAGCTCGTCAGAAAATTTTTCCAATAAAAACGCGTTTTTGAAATATGTGTTGCCCTTTACCGACAGAAAATTCAACTAACTACCTACATTTTAGTAGGCCATATACTTTGTATGACTTTTGATAAATAATATTAGTTATTTATTTTTTTTTTTTTGAACATGTTAAAGTGATGTTGTTCAAAAACGACACTATGCATTATAAGGATAACAGGGATAAAAGTAAGAGGAATTCAACATTGATGGCTTATAATTTAAACTGAAGAACATAAAATAAATGATGAAATAATCATAAAATCCAATTCCAATCACTCAATAAAGTTTAAGTATTCATTTGATTATTATTCAAAATGAACTATTTATACATCAGTATTATGTTCATACATCCAACAATACCTCTAAAATAAAGTCTTCATTTTTAAAATAATATTGACATATCTTTGAGTTCTCTTTTTTGGTATAACGTTCTATGAGCGTACTCCCATTAAATCTTCAAAAAAAATTTATTTGGTAACTCAAAGTAACCAATTGTTAGACCTTTATAAAAGTAGTAAGATAAACAATACATGATTTTTCAAGTAAAAAAACAATATTATAATGTAAAAATAGTAATAAAATCATAAAATAATTTTTTCTAAAATAATATAAAAATAATAAAATATATTACTTATGGTTATCAGTTATCAGTTATCACAATTGAAGTCATCTTACATAATAATGGTAGAGTATTAAACATTTAAAATAACCATGTAAATATAGATTTTCATATAATATTCTACTCAATGCACTCAGTTAGTCAAGCAACTAAAAGCAACTAAACATAAAAGGCAAATACTATCGGAAACAGTTTATTATTTATTGTATAGGTAGTACTGGTTAACATATGTGTTTAATAATTAAAGAAACAAAAGTGCCGGATACAGACTATCTCCGGACACACAGCACACGATCAAGATGACGCGACGCTCAAAACACACGTAAGCTATCGAGACTGACTGACTGACAAAATGAATTAGCCGGTCAGTGGGGCAACTAGGGGAGTGCAAAAAGGTCTTTAGCACCCTTCATTTTTTTTTTATACCTAATTGTTATTGTTTTAGTGAAATACCATGACTCTGTGAGCTGTGAGGCATTAACAGTTTTAATACCCCACGTTTTAGAGGTCTAGTTGCGCCAATTTGGCCGGTCAACTGAAAACGTGAGTTCACCGCTCGGCAGTGGCACTAATTACTAAAATATGATTGAGCCAATCAGTAGCCAATTTAACTGTTCTTGCTAGCGATTTCAATTTTTATGTGGTATCGTTTTTAACATGACCCGTCAAACAATCATTATCTATTTCATCGTGCTTAAAAAGCAGGCCTTGTTATTTTTAGCCATGTTAATAAGTAACCTAGATGGTGCCATAGCGTATCCGTTTTCATAAATCTGTTTGATTTTTTTTTATCCCTTTCAGCACTAGACCAAAATTTCATTTGACTATAATTTCCTACGAAACCACACATTTGTGTATATAAATCATTATCTCTTTAAATCCTAACATTAATTTCTACTTTTGTATTTACTGAAAACTAACATACACAAATGTGTAGTTCAGTTTTGAAAATCGATATAATTAAAACTAAATAAAATAGAGATTTCAGACCTATACAACACGATTGTGTATGTAACAAGCTATATTTAGAAAAAAAAAAAAAAAGTAATTATATCAAAATAAAGCGATAATATTCTTATTTTAATAATTTTTATTGCGTTTCTTTTTTTGTAGATATTTGTCGATAAGCCCAGACCTTTAATTTTTTATCAATATTTTATTTTTAAACTTGTTTCCATTTTAGAATTAAACAAAGAACATAGTACTATGGTAATCGTGAATTTATATTCTATTTTATTTTTTATAACTACGAATATGTTTAACCTACACATATGTGTACGTTGGTTTTATAGTGTTTATTTTAATTTTTAGTTCGTTAACTGCGCTGATCGAGTGTACTACTGTATTACTGATAATTTTTAATGTCATTTTCTTATTTATTAATGTCAAATTTGTTTTAAATAATTATTAAAGTATATTTAATAATTAATAATGAGACCGAAAACAATAACTGAGTGTGATATTTTATCATTTTTGTCTGATGAGTCAGAAATTGATGGATTTAGTGACGATTCCGATGCTGACAAAACGTGGCAACCTCCCGTTATTAACAAAAATACTGTTGATGATGAAGATGAAGACGAAGAAGAAGATACTGGATTTGAACAGGTTAGTGATCATGAAATCATTGTAGATACTTCGAAATCACTACCTAATTTACAACTACATGATCAACCTCAAACTCCAATTATTGTAACAATTACTGGTTGGGCTCCAGTTCCTTTTAATGGTATTCAATTGCCAGATCAACAATATGGCCCACATGCTTTCAAAGTAATTGAATCGGCATCTAGTTATATTAAAAAATATCTTCCAGACTCGCATTTTGATGAAGCAGCTTTATTTACAAATATGTATGCTATGTCAAAACTAGGAAAAGAACTTAAAACTTGTGCTAATGAAATAAAAGTTCTTTATGGAGCTCATGCAATGATCGGTATAATAAAGTATCCTCGTATTCATATGTACTGGCAAAGAGGTATCCAATTTGATTTAATTGCACAAGCCATAACGAGAGATAGGTTTTTTTTACTTCGTTCTTGTTTACATTTTGTGGATATCAACAATCGTCCACCACAGGCAGATCGCTTTTGGAAAATTAAACCTATTATTGACAGTGTACGTAATGCTTGTTTAAGTATACCACGTAATATTAGTTGTTTTTCTATTGATGAGCAAATGATTCCATTTTTGGGACGTATTCCCTATAGACAATACGTTAGAAATAAACCTAGACCAGTTGGTCTTAAAAACTTTGTGCTCACGACTTCAAAGGGTTTAGTACTTGATTTTGAAATTTATCAAGGCGAAAATACACCATTAGATAGATCACTTGGATTAGGCCCAGCGGTGGTCTTAAGATTAGCAAAAACTATTCCAGAAAACTCTGTATTATTTTTTGACAGATACTTTACTACTATTCCATTACTAGATCGTTTAAATGCAATAAATATAAAGGCGACAGGTACAATTATGAATAATCGTTTAAAAAATGTACATTTTAGTGAAAATAAAAAGTTTAAGCAAGGGAAATGGGAAGAACTTACTCGGTCTGATAACCAAATAGTTGCAATAAAGTGGAAAGATAGTAAGTGTGTCACTGTGTTATCAACAGCCACAGGTGTGGAACCACATACAATGGTAACACGTTGGAGTAAGTCTGAAAAAAAATATATAGAAGTTCCTTGTCCATCAGTAATTAAGACTTATAACCAAAATATGGGTGGCGTAGACGTGTGCGACCAACAACTCGAGGCTTACCGCACGTGGATAAAAACAAAAAAGTGGACACTAAAAGTTGCCTTACACTTTATTGACCTATCTATTGTTAATGCATGGATGGAATATAGACAAGATTCTTTAAATATGGGAATTAAAAAAAATTGTATTAAAGACTTAATGGAATTTAAAATGGAAATAGCGCGTGATTGGTTAGCAGCTTCTATTAAAAACAAACGTCCTCTTACGGTCGACTCTTCGTCGTCTAGTGAAGATAACATTGAACCAACTGAACCCCAACAAAAAATTCAAAATTATAGAACTCCTTTTCCACCTGAACATAAAACGAAGGACAAATATGAACACTGGCCAATTGTTGATGATTTGAAGACTGCGAGAAATTGCAGAAATAAAAAATGTAAAAGTCGTACTCGGGTAAGATGTAGTAAGTGCAATATTTATTTGTGTTTAACTGCAAAGAACACATGTTTTAAAGATTTTCATACTTAAAAAATACTATATTATTTACTGAAATTATTTTTTTTATTTTGTTATTTTACAAGTTAACTATAAAAGTGTATTAAGAAGTTCAATATTTATTTTTTTTTTTTTAATTAAAATTGTTATTTGTTGATAATAATAATATGTAACATAAAGAATTGATTTATTATTACAGAACGTACCTACACAAATGTGTAGGTTGTTTTTTAGCAAAAATAATTGTTTTTTTTTTTTTTTTTAATATTTTTCCTATACATTTTGATACCTAATTAGTACATTCTGAAACATATAGAACGTTTGAAGAAAAAAAAAAATCCAGGATTTAAAGAGGGTAATAATTTACCTACACAAAAGTGTATATTGGTTGACAATGGTTATAAAATTGAAATAATATTCAGTATGTAGTAACAAAGTTATTCACCTACACAAAAATGCAGGTCAGTGCTGAAAGGGTTAAATTAAAAAAGAAACTTAAACTTTTTAAGAATAGTTGTATCACTTTTATCGACGTAAATCTTCAAAGTTCAACGAAATTACAGCTAATGATTATTTTTCGTATCTAGCAATAAATCAAAAGCCTATAATTTAAGCCGGAAAATACAAATCCAATTTTGAACCCAAGACAATCATAAATTATGGCAAAACATATATTTACATTGAAATATTTTTCAATAGTTAACAATTTTTATACCTGCATAAAGTTTTTGAGAAAATTTAAAAAAAATCAATTTTATTTATAGTAAAATTATTTACCTAAAACTGACCGTTTAAATATAACGAAATTCAAAATGTGTTCATTATTTTGCGTTCAAAAAAATAATATATTTTTTTTAAACTGTATTAAAATAGAATAAAATGGTTTTTTTTTTGAACTGAAACTTTTTTAGAAGAGGTAAACAATAAACACGACAGATTTAAAAAACAGATCAAAAAAATTTAATAAGTTAAACATTGTCATTGTAGTGGTAGATAATAATGATATTTATTATAATGTGTTAATTATTATAATTGTTATTTTTCAGTGTATCAGTATACACAATTTAAATAGATACCATGGTTTCTATTTATTTTTGTTATCAATTTGATGTCTCAGAAAAAAGTTATAATTCCCCGTGCGTATTTACAACACGCATACTGTTTTGTAAATCTAATTACTCATAAGAACTGCGATAAAATTTCAACCAACCGTCAATGAAGAAGAAATATAAAGTATGGATTAGTAGAATCCTTGCAGGAGTGGTTCGATAGGAAATTAAAAGAGATATATTGTATTAGGAGTGCGTGTAGATAAACTAACGTACACAGCGGACTGGACGAAAAGAAACTTAAATAAAACAAGAAATGAGGCGATGCAGTTTAATTATTTATGAGAGGTTTCTGTGGTCAGTGTGGTACAAATGTATAATGAATATAAAGTGTACACCAAAGGGGACTAATACCTACAATTAAGTGAATTCTAAACCCACATGTGCTGTCTTCGTTCTCTAAAACATTTTAAGTTTCTAATAATAAGAAAAAAAAAGTAGTATAAAACATTGATTTATTATCATTTAATTATACTATTATTTCTAATAATATTTATCAATTATCAAAATAACAACCAACAACGCTGGCGGATCTGGACGTCAATACAATATGGTAATACCTAGTTTATTTTAAATAATAAATAATAATTTTCTTATTCATATAATACAATACAAACGAAAAGGAGTGCAAAATTTCAACAATATTTCATTGTTATTTAATTAAAAACATGGTGCGTGCAAATAATTCAAACAAAATGTTTTACTAAATAGTATAATAATTAATATTATTGAGCACATTTATTAACATTTTTTAAAGGTGTTTGAATTTCAAAACATGGCATTTCACACAATGATTGACAAATAAATAGTTGTTAATAAAGCATTTAAGTATTTGTTGTTCAACGAATGTCTATCAATGTATAATATAATGTCACCAAAACAATTATGTATTTTGATTGGTGAAACACGATTGCGATAATGTTACCTGTTTTTTTTTTTTTCTATAACACAAATGTGTACAATTATCGGTTAATTAATGGCATTTATTTTTATTTTTTTTTTTGTTAGTTTAGGATACACAATTTTTAAAATATTTTTTTTTGGTTGCATTGTGGTAATTTTTATAGTATTTTTTTTTTTTTTTTGTACGACATTGCACTGCAGTAGATTTTACTTTTACCTTGAACACAAGAATCATTAATATAAATCCAAGGTTTGATTAAGAAAAATATTTCATCCACTTCGAGACAATTTATTTAGCTAATAATTTTTATAATAATCACATCTTTTTATTCATACTAATTTATAGTAATTATTAGAAAATAAACATTGAATGGAATATAAGTCTTTTAATATTTTCAATTTATACATTTCATTTTGTATATTATTGTATGTACTAAGTAGTCGTATACGAATCGGCAACACCATATATAAAAGGACAAGAAAAGTCAATCGTAATTATGCCATTTACCCATTATCAATCGTGTATCACCATTTAAAACAATATGTGCAGTATTCAATTTATGAAAATTAAGAAATCCATTGAATGTGTGACCTACAAAAAATATCTACTGGATAATTTTTAATAACCTATCCGTTTTATGAACATATAAAATAAATAATACAATATTTATACCTAGGCATTTATATATTTTAAGAATAATACAATTAAATATACATTTTATAATTTATTATTCAAACTTATTATTTTTTATAAATTTGAAAAAAATAAATAAAAATTTACTAAAATATATTTATACGGATTACATTTTTTATCCAATTTAATTAATAACTATTTTCATTATTTGTTAATACCATGTATCAATCAAGTGCCTCGTTAATTCTGGGGCGATGTCATGCATTTTACATACATTGTTCATTTTTAAAACAGATCACACTGCCTCAATTGCTTGTGTGTTTGGACTAGAAAAATGTTACAAATGATTTACTGTTTTATTATTATAACATAGATATTGAAAATTTGCATACGCTTTTCACTCGCTCAATTGAACAGTTGTATCTATTAGCCAAAATGTAATTTTGAATTATTTATACTAATTAGTGTAGCAAGACCGAAGAGGCCTAAACAGAAATTATTGTCTTTTCTCCAACTCATACCAAAATCTCTCAACCCTTCATTGTGTCTAGTATTGTTTTTTGTAGTTTTTTGTGTACTAGTATTTTCTTAATCTGAATCTGATTTAGATAACTAATCAGCTGATAGTTTCCTCGATATTTAATTACATTTTCTTTTAAGAAATGTGTTATTCATTTGGATATACAATACTCACTCATAGGTGTTAAAATATTGAAACGAGTTTAACTGCTAACAAGGATTAAACCAGCTTAAAATTTAGATGGCATAAGACCAAATCTTTGTAATAACACGATGGCTGCGATTCCGCTATACACCATTAAACAAAATTCGACCACTGATATTTTAAAATGTTTTAAAAAACAATACACGAAAACATGCAATCACTACAACAACACTGTTGAAGTTTAACTATTTGTATAATATATCAATAACTATATCAATTTATTATAAAATATTCAGCAAATAAGGTACATTACATACTTTATCTAATAAAATACTTGTGTAAGATTAAATATTGTATGTCACACACTTAAATGGACATTTTGCTGTAGGTCACACATTAAATGAATGTCGACAATAATTAATGTTTTATTAGAAATCCTGTGCAAGTATAAAGCGCTTATTATAAAATGTTTTTTTCCTAAAAAACGTGTTAAAAAATAAAATATTACATAAACCGTATAACATGTATTGTTACATAACATATAAGTAGGTACATAATATATTATTTGTACCGATACACTTTATACAATGACATATTTAACAAATATTTCTTAGTTGTGGTTTTAATATTTAACATGACTGTCTTAATCGTAAAAAAGCTCTTTACTCATAAAATTACAACAAATAATAATTTTCACATTTGTTAATTTGTTTGCCCCGAAAACAAAAAAAAAAAAAAAAATGCACATCAACTAATGATACTTTATAATGTATTGAAATTAAATATCTTATAATTACCCAGCGTTTTTATGAAACCTAAAGGTAAATACGCTATTGTTTATTATATAAAACAATATTACTTAACACAATAAAATATAATAATAAAAAATGTATGTAACATTTTAATGCATTGAAATCTAAGGACTAAGGTTGATGTGAGTAAAACAATGTAGGATAAAATAACATTTTACAATTTACATATATTGTTTTTAATTAAATAGTGATTGTATCGCATTAAAAAATAATATATCAATGGAAAATATTTTACTCTAAAATTAGTTGAGATACCTATCTAAATATTAGTTATATGTTGTATAATATAATTCTTATTAAGTACGATGACACGAAATTACATTGTGTACTTTGACTGATCTACGTCCACTATGAACCAGCAAATCTATGAAAATGTATAGTACATTAACACAAAACACGTAAACTGTGTATGTTTTAATGACACTTATATGGTTACGTATTATCTAGACAGGTTAATTATTGAACTGATAGGTGTCTCGTAAAAATAAGAAAAGAAATGTATTGATAAATCTAAATTGGTTCCTGGGTTGTTATAAAGATAAATATCTAACTTATTGGAATTAGAACCAAATTAATTTTTCATCACTATTTTGATATTACCTATTATTATTTTTATTTTTTAAAATATAGATTAAATAAAGTTACTATAATTCACTAGTCAATAATAATTAATATTAGAATACAATAATTAATAATAAAAACAAAAACATACATAATTTTTAAAAAAATATTGACAAAATAAAAATAATATTTTTAATGAATAGGTACTTATTTAAAAATTTCATGTTGTTGAAATTTATCAATTTTTTAATTTTAATTTTTGAGATTATCGTTTTTGCGAACGTAATGTATGTTTCATTTTAAATATCTTTTAAAATATCAATAAAATGAAAAAGTTTTTGAAATTTCAAATTATAATGTCATATTTTGCGATTTACAACTGTTTGAAAATATCGGGAATCGATTTGGATATTAATTTTCAAATACAGGAACCAATTATTTAGATGTAGCCAATGGTGCATTTAATTTATTCATCGATGTAGGTAGGTACTACTATATGTACCTACTTAACATGTTGTGAACTACTATAGTTTTTTTATTATATTTAAATAATATTATGTCTTTTTGGATTGAACACAATGACATTTCGTCATTATAAGTACTTATATATATGTTATTTTATTAATCAAGAGTAAAATAATTGTAAGAGTCCAAGTAGGCGTTTTAGACTATTTTACAATGTCATATCAATATTATTTTACAACCCTAAATATTGAAACGACTAAAGTAATAGTAATAATAATAATAATAATAATAATAATAATAATAATAATAATAATAATTTAATAATTTAATGATCTTCGTATAAAATGGAAATTATTGTCTAACAATGGAATCAAATATATAGTTAGTTAACAAAGTGTAGAAATAAAAGAATATAAACTAATATTATCGCAATGCAATTAAAAGCACAAATATAAAATTGTATTACATTATACCACGTACTATCAATAATAACAGCTATATTTAACGTAATTAACAATATTAAATCAATGGAAAAATAATAATTATCATGATATACCTATAATATGTTATTAAACGGCTTTTTCATTTCTAGCCTCACCACACGAATCGCTGAAATTAGTTTCAAACTACTGATCAACGATCATAATCTTTTTGATATATTACATAGGTACAGTGTTTGTTTTTTATTTCTATAACAGAAGATTAAGCATGACACACAGTTACATATATGATTATGATGTATTTCAATATACATTACATCTAAGTATTGTAATGCAAGTAAGACATTTTTAGATTTAAAACGGCCTTAAACTGGCAGAAGCCATAAGGTGTAAAAGTATATAGTATAAGAATATTAATAATAATAATAATAATTTTAAAAAAAACATACATAATGCATCAGTGAACTTATTATATGGATATAGGTAATATTATATTATGACTTGTAACGGACGTGGAAAAAATAATAAATAAAAATGTAACCGATTATTATCTTATGTTATAGTATAACGAAATAGGGAAGATCTTTATTGAAATAAGACAAATCAGTATGACATATTAATGTCCGGTTGATATACATGATGATATATTACAATAACAACCTATACCATAGATTGAATTAAGTTCGTCGAGCAATACGCAATTGTCTAACAATATATCTAAATAATGTAATATTTTAATATAGAAATGTATAATGCATGTTAAGATACATTATAATATACGATCATTACGCTGTCGTATGCGGACACCACTGCGTATAAAATGTAAGTAAAAGTTTAATATTATTCTATTGAATGCCAGTCTGCGGCTTACAGCAGACGCAGAGAAGAAGCAGCGTTACTGATACATTTTATTAGGAAACACAGAGCCGAGTACCAAAACCGCCTGATAGACTTGTTGCCTAGTAATATATATCTGATTGCCAGCACGACAAACACCATTTGGCTAGTCCGGTGTAGATAGTACATTCTGAAACAATGAATAAAAATGATCAAATATGTGTGTGTGT
This sequence comes from Melanaphis sacchari, assembly GCF_002803265.2. Taxonomy (NCBI): domain Eukaryota; kingdom Metazoa; phylum Arthropoda; class Insecta; order Hemiptera; family Aphididae; genus Melanaphis; species Melanaphis sacchari. The sequence continues at coordinate 1,175,752 of NW_020271239.1, read as the reverse complement.
ATGTTAGTGGTTTAGATTAAGTAGTCGTCCTTGACCGTTCTCACATTCCTTTATTTTACCATTTTAATCGTTAATTCAAGTCTTGTTAAGGATGATCTTGAATTCCTAATGGATTGAAAAAGCTACCAAACAAGTTTTATAATGTATTTTTTAGGAATGGGATTAGTAAAGGCACTCAACAAGTTTTTGTAGATTAAAAAACGAATATTGTGATTTAAACAGATATTATTTTTATTTTTATATTTATTATTTTTTCTTTTTTTGATTTTTATTATCCAATAGCTATTAAAAAAAATCACAAAAATGTAAACGCGTGCATAGAATTATTAATATTTTCAAATGTAAACTCAAGCTTTATCAATTTATAATCAGTGTCAACTTCGATCATTTATTAAAATTTTTATCTATTTATTGAGCGATCGGTTTTACAGACGTTGTAAAATCTACAGATATTATTTATAATTTGCAAAACCCGTGTTGCCATACTGATGGTTTAGGAAATCCAATTCGCTAATCTTAGAAAATAATAAGAACAATTAGAGATACATTTATAACATAGTCTCATCAAATAAAACAATAATAACATTTGGAAATATCACGACATTATTAAATTTAACGATTCCGACTGACGCGAGTATTTATTTAGGTCCAATTAAATTTAACGAGAAGCCTATAAACTATAGACAATTTTAGCAAGTAAATTAAAAATAAACTTTTTATTTTTTTTATTTTTAAAAAAAGTCGTAGAAAGCGTTTAAAGCTATAAAAAAAAAAAAAATAAATAAAAATAGAAATGGGCCTCCAAGTCATCCTAGTAAAGCAAATTAGTTCATTTATATATGGTCGTCAAAGTATTTCATAAGATTAGGTACAAATCTGTACTAAACATACCGTCTTAATCGCGATTTGGCGTTAGGGACTGTACTTGGGTGGTCTTTAAGCACAAACTGCCTGGTTCCCCATATGTACGACTCGATATAGCTTCGCCACTTCAGTTGCGATACATCAAAGTAAAACGTCTTTTGGTCATTGGGATCAAGTTCGGTGAAAAGCCTCTGTACGTTTGTGTTCTTGAAGTTCCATTCATGCGTGGTGAAGAACTCTAGACACGACACCGCTTTCTGTAGCCGTTTATGAATTCGAATTAACCTGCGTGCATAAATATAGACAAAAAAAATTAACAATTATTTATTATTATCTATATAATCTATAACCTATTATCTATAATTTACTTATCGAAGTAAAAATAAATGTAAAAAATAAAAAATGAATAAACACAATTGGTATTCTCCATCTGTCTTAGAAAACGGATAGACTTCACAAATTGCGGCTGATTTCAATATCACTTCCTGTGGATAGTATTAATCAGTAAATGTTCAGTAATCTACTAATATTAATTATAATTATGCAACAAATCAGTCGTTGGATATATTTGAAGATGGGTATTAAACAACTATCACACGTAGGACATATTTTAATATTTAAGTTGTATAAAATACGAGTAGTTAATGTTTAATGCCTTAGATGTAGAAATATCTAATAATTTATTTTCAGTTATTTAGGTAAATAAGTATGTCTTAACCTATATAAAATAAATGCTTTGTTACGATTTTTAATTACATTTTTATCGAACTTGTACAAAAAGTTATATATTATCAATTGGATTAAATGGACCTTGGATAAATTTGATTCGAATTAGATTCATACAATCTAACCGAGCATTTAAGGAACCAGAAACGCATGTTATTGTAAGTATATTATTATTTTTATCTGGTGTATCTCGTTTATCCTTGTGACACTTCCAATCAACGATTTATGTAGAAACACTCCCATCCCTACATAAAAAGATAGTCCCAATAAAAATTAGAAGTTCAGTACAATAATTAATAAATTCTTTAATGATTTACCTATAGTTATGATTTTATGAGCTATAATATATAATATTATGTTTCATATTTTCCTTGTATCAAGATCATTATATTTATAGTTTACTTCATACACATTTTTTGTTTGAATATTTTTCGTTATGATTATTATTTAACTAATATATTTTTTTTTATTACTGAGAATTCAATTTTATTACATACTTTATATATAAAATATATATACAATTTATCAATATAGGTATATATTTATTGTAATTATAATAAATATTTATATGTTTAAAACTGTAAATAATATTGATAATTTAATTAAAAATAAAAAAAAACGAATTTGCTTATTTTACTCCTGCAATAATAAAATTAAATAACTAGAATTTATACTTTCAACTTCAATTAGTTGGTTGAAACCTTAAAGCATAATGATATGGTTATATCATTTACAGGGTTGAATAATGAAAAATATTATGATTTTATACTTAATGAGCTCCTTATATTTTAATTTGTAATTATACAATATGAAACAAAATAGTAACTGATATCTGATATTTTTACAGCGGAGATTTTAAATGTGATATTTCTTCGAGTAATAAACAATTACAATTATACTTTAAAAATATTGATACGAATTAAGGAATTACAATTTGTCTAAATATTTTTCATGTAATGAAAATAACAGTTCTAATTAATAACATCAAACATGATTTAAAAAATATATATATAAGTTTTTGTCAAAATAATAAAAAATAATGAGTTCATTTTTCTCACTTTCATGAAGATGAAATACCAGTTAAAAACAATAGAAGAATAGAAAATAATTATTTTGATATTTTATAACTTTTTACAATTCAGTAAGGTATTATCTAACAAATAAATGATTAATATTTAGCGAAAATTCTTTTAAATAACATTTATTTTGTTCTAAAAATAATGACCAGGGAATTATTAAATATTTATTTTAATACTACTATTAACTATATGGTTTTAATTTAAAATATTTTTTGAAATATATAGCTCATGAAAAAAAACTTTATATTAGTTAATTTACTATTTAACTGTTTATTATGGAGGTGAATCTCACACTATTTATCTGACGATATAATGTTATATAAGTTCATTGTGATAAGCTAGTAGGTGGTAAATAGCTTTTTATAAAAAGTTCAAGATTAATTATAATTTTTAAGTTATGGAATAATATAAGTTATGTACTTTAGATCTCATATCATATTAAATTTATAAATTTTAATAAGACACCATCTGTATATATTTTAAGGTTAAGGTGTCATAACTAGTGTTTTCAAGACTTTAAAGTAAGCTTTGACATTATACCACAGTCGATGTAGTGATATTTATTTCACTTTAAACTTGAAAGAAGGTAAAAGTAAAAATATATCAAGATTTAATATTTTTTGAGACTAGAATAATATTTAATGAGAACATTTTGTTTTCAAGCGTGGAAATATAAAATTATTTTTTCAAAAGTATATAATATTATGATATTATGATATATTTAATTTATGATATTACTGTGATTAAATATATTTATTTTAAATCATTCGTAGAGTAGTATGATACATAATTTTCGTATGCAATGCATAATATTGTATATTTATTTTAAGATAAAAAAAAAAGTTAAAATCATGCAAGTAATTTTATCAATACGATGTTTTATATGCATATTTAATATTTTTGTATAAAATCGTTTGCTCTTTTATAATAATATAAAGAATGTATTCTTAAAATCTATTTCTATTTATTAATGTTTTTAATGAATCGTTTTAAAATATGATTGCGTTCCGTTTATTAATCAACATTTTTTTTTTTAATTACATGATATTGAGGAAAACAAATTTTCAAATATAATATTTTTAATCCGTCAACTGTAAACTGTTATTATTTATACATATCCAGATATTAGCGATATTTAAATCCTAAATATATTTAGCATCCTTTTTTAAAAATATTGTATGATGTATGATAAGTGATAACTATTTAAGGCAATTATTTGTAAGTACCATTTTAACTAATAAGAACCAAGGTCTGAATGGTAAACGGTAAATAATATATTGATGTTTAATATTATGCAAACCATGATTTAACATAGATAATGCTATGACACATGCTAACGGGAAAACTTGGCCACCTATCGACCTATATATTTCTGATTATCTGATACCTGAGTGAATAATTTAACTAAATAATAACACAGTCCAGCGACTACTTTGCTGTTTTAACTTTTTGCACTTATATTTATAGATTTTAACGGGCTGAATTCAAATATGTAATCAGTTTTTCTTTAACACGTCTAGTTTTTCTACAATTTGAATTTTAAACATTGTATTTTCTGTACAGTTATACAATAATATGCGGTATATTCCCAAGTCGAATTATTATTATAAACTCAGTTTGTAGTATACTTTACTGAAACTTTAATTTTATATTTATTAAATTGTTTATCTTATAGTAGTTCAATTAAATATATTTTTAAACTCATACAATTGATGTTTATTCTTTATAGTTACGTTCATTTTATTTTTTATAAAATATCCGAGTTCTACATCACATTTCTAAGATTTTATACGGGTGATTTTTGATTTTAATTTTTTTTAGTATGACGTCTAAAAACATTAAAAGAAGATGTTGTAAAAACAATTCAAATTTATTTTGTTATATATGTGGTGAATACGTTATAATGAAACAACGAAATAACAATTTAACAATTAAAATAATAATTTTTGTTAAAAATGTATACCACGAATATTTTGGTATTAAATTAGGAGATCAAGATAAATCATGGGCACCCCATATTACTTGCCGATCCTGTGTTGAAAGTTTGCGAAATTGGAAACAAGGTAAGCGTTTATTAATGGCTTCTGGAATACCAATGATTTAGCGAGATTCAAAAAATCATATTGACGATTGCTATTTTTGTATTGTTGATATTTTCGGTTATAATAAAAAAAAAAATCAAAGTTAATTTACCCAAATTTACCTTCTGCTTTACGACCTATACCGGATGGTCCAGAATTACCAGTACCTGTACCGTCAGAAACTTTCGAAACTATTTTAAACCATGATTCTGATGACAATCTTAATAATAATTATGAAGACTTTCAACTTGACGCCACGGATGTTCTTTAACTTTTTGATCAATTTAAATTAAATGATTTAGTACGTGACTTTGTCCTTACTAAAGAGGCAGTTAAAATTTTGAGTTCGAGACTCAAAAAAAAAAATTTATTTACAAAATGTACTACTTTTATTGGTGCAGGAATCGTGAAATAGAATACAAACAATTTTTTTCAAAGGAAGGATCACTTGTATTTTGTAATAATATTTCTAGGTTAATTCAATATTTAGACAAATATTATGATGTGAATGAATGGAGGTTGTTTATAGATTCATCTAAAAGAAGTCTAAAAGGTGTTTTACTTCATAATGGAAACCAGTTAGCGTCTGTTCCTATTGCACATATTATTTATATATAAATGTTATGCTATCTTTAATCGTAATTTTAAAAAAAACTAGACGTGATAGAGACAAACGGATTTCAAATTTGAATTTTGCGCGTTAAGTTCTATAAGGATCAGGTATTATTACACAAATAACAAAAAAAAAAAAAAAATTTCACAAGACTGCACAATTTATTTATTTGTTACTTATTTGAAATAAACATGTATATAATTAAAGTTTCCTCGATAGACAATTTTTAAAATTGACATTTGTTTTCAAATTTTACTTGTTAACTTACTAACAGTGTAAAAAAAAGGTCACTCGCTATGAAGCTACTCTATATACTAACTTCCAAAAAAATATCCCTTCACTGACGATAGAATACGTGAATTTGACACACATGATGTCAAACGAATTAATACATTTTTGTTAACAGTTAAGCGCCAATGACATCAAATTTTGTAGTTGTATGAAATAATAGCTTTCACCGTTTACAACCAATAAAGATTTGCTGTTTTTTTTGTGAAGGGGTAAATCAGGAAGTAAATTACTATCATAGTATTATATTTATAAACAAATACCTATAGGCTATAATAGATACTATTAACCTATTTTTATACAGTAACAGTTGTAATGGTGATAAAAAAAACAAGTGTTTGTCCCAATTCAAATTGTCTCTTTAACATGCATCGGTAATCATGTAGATATGCAATTTTATATTTATTTGTGAAATCTTACCTTGGCTGCCTTCCAGTAATTTTTGCGAGCCCGTCGATGATGTAGGCAGGTGCCATTTGAAAAGCAGTTACACACAAATAGTTGACGAGTCTGTTGCTTTTGAAACTGCCACCCGGGTACCATAAAATGTCACTAAATGGATTCTCTAATATAAATTCGTGGCCTAACCGTTCGATGTCTTTCCAGTAAATTGGATTCGTTGTGCCAGACGTACAATGATAAATCTCTATGCCCTTTGGCCTGCCAAAAGTCAAATAGTTTACATGTATTGAAAAATATGTTTATATATATATATATTATATGAAAAGGTAATTAATAAAACTATATAAGTTTAATGGTTTATATACTTTTTAATTAATCTAAGAGCTGAGATAGAGTCAAATTGAAAGACAGATGACAAAATATCACAACAAATAAAATCTGTTATTAGAATCAATAATTATCATGATTTTTATTTTTATGATTATTAAGTGATATTAAATTGGAAATATTGAGTTACATACTAATTAGGGACGAATCGTTAGATCAATATTCTAATGTAACGATTGTGAACGAATCGTTAGGCCAATATATTAAAAATATCAATTGCAGACATAAATTTAATAAAAATCACGCGAGTTGCAAACACAAATATTTCTTTTCATCACTTTTTCAAGAATTAAAACTCAAAAACATCGGTACAATTTTAATATTAATAGTCATTAATAGAGTGGCTAGGTATGTAAACAATTGTACATATCGTCGATATTAAATTTCTTATGGTCTGGAATAGTTACATCGAATATAATGATTAGAAATTTGTTCGTAATTCGTAAGTCACCTTTTTAGATTTCATCCGAAACTCACACAGTTTTTATTATTTTGTCTACAATTAGGAAATGCCGCAATATTTTTATTCATGCTGTTAAATTGTCATAATCATTAGAAAGACTTATATATATATATAAATTTTTTTTTAATGAAAATGAAGCTTTTCGTTATTTTGTACTAAATAAATACGGTCATGTGGATTCAACATATCCATTTTGGAATTATTACGAAATTATTTTTGTTTTAGCAATAGTTGGTCAACTGTGACTTAATCAAACTTATGAAAAAGAAGTCCAGTTGCATTTCGAATGGATGAAAAATTATAAATTTAATGATAATAATAATCTATATGTCGATTTTTTAATGAAATTTTTAAAATAAAACTATTAAAAAAATTCTATTTATATGAGATTGACATATTTATTTTTTCTCCGTTTTAGAAAAAGTTATTTTGATTAAAAAATAAACTGGGCTTATTTATCTAAGACACAAGCTATACTTAATTAAAACACTATACAAGAAAAAAATAAAAATTATTCTTATGAAATATTATAGAATGAAAAAATGATGAATTTGTACAAAAATAGTATTTCTTCATTGCTTTGCTCCGTTCGGTTGTTATTGCTGGTTTAAAATAACGCGTAAAGTAACATGCCTGCCTATGTTTCGATACATCTTCACCAACTAATTTATATGTTATTAATTTAAAATACTCAAAATAAAAAGCGATTTTTTGTTACAAAGTCATAAATATTTTTCTGCAATCTGATACCAAGATCTATTTAAATAACAAATATTAAAAGTAAAAACATTTATTTTATCCATATAATTTATACATTTTTTCGTTTGTCTATATTACAATATATTATATTATATACAGCTTATAGGTTCTCCTGTTTTCGTTATTAAATTCGTTTTATTTCTCTGTATGTAATTAATAGTACCTATTGAAATTTGTTATAATGCATTAAGCATTGTTTTTAAAATCATAAATTTTTGAATAAAATACTGGTGATATTGATAAACATCAACCTAATTGAACTTAATTGCCTATGTCCATCGGGTGATCAAGGAAGAATTCAAGTAGATATACGTGAGCGATATTTTTGTAAAAATGATGTAAAATTCTCAAACAGTTTTGAATGTATGTGTTATTCATAATTCGATATAGGCAACTTAAAACAATTACAGAATTTAAAATATATTATTACTTTTAAAAATAATTGTTGTTGAAGTAATATTGAATATTACTCGCTAATAGATAATTTTGAAAACGAAAAATAAATTGAAGAAAAAAGCATTTGAACACATTAGATATATCAAATAAAACACGGAGATATATTTGTTATGTTTAGTTTACTCAATAGGTTAATTCGTGGACATCGTTGGAAAAGGGAATGTTTAAATTAAAATGTATCTATACAAAATATAATCAATTCTTCATAATCATAGAGAATACCTGTCACTTTATATTAGAGCAGGTAGTTAAATTTCAGTAAAATAATTAAGTTTATTTAATTGTAGACATGAAAGTTATTATTCCTGTTTGTATATTAAAAAAATAAAAAATATCTATCCAAAAAAAAAAAGATAAATAGTATGTTGGTTTTAAATTTACTCTGATAATTAGGTATCTAATGTATATTTTTACAATAAGTAAACATACTAAAATTTATGATGCCAATAAAATTATAATATAATAAAAGAAGTTGCAAGACCTGCAGTTCAATATTTTTGTTGAAATAAATTACTATAATTTGTAGCAAAGATACTTTTTCGCCTTATATGTTATTTAAATTACCAAAATTATGTTTAATCATTTATATTAAATTCAATAAGCATTGTATGCCTTAAAAAAAAAAAAAATAGCTGGATTAATATTCAGGAATATTTCTAAGAGGCTTATATTTATAACCATGTACAATATATAGCATATGTGTGTTATTTTATTCTATATTGCATTTATCATAGTATTGTGGTTTTAAAATATTAGTAACATATTGTATTGTTTGAGTTTAAGATAATCAATTTTATTGGTTATTTGAGTATTACATTAATGCGGATGAAAAATACGGATGCAGAGATCCATAAGAAGGATATGAAGTGATATAGTACGAGTACATAACGAGTATACTTAAAAGCATTGTTTAAGAATAAAGTACCAACCCCTCAAAGTGATTACTTAAATAGTTAATTACGTAATAAATTATGAAAATAAAAACCAATAATAAAACAATTAATAACACAGAGATTTCAATCTGAGTAAAATGGTGCTAAGTTTTATATTATATGCAAAATATGTTAGGTACCAAAGGTGTTTACTAATCTTATTTTGCTTATCTTGGCGTTGGACAGTGATGTGCTATTAAATTAAATTTAAAATAAAAATAATCCAATATTTGCATTATAAAAATAATTTTGAGCGGAGCTTGGTTAAAAAATTATAGCAGAAATATTTTTTTATGACTATATTTATCGTCGATATTTTTTTGTAAAAGAAACTAATGAGAAAACTCAAAAATTACATACTGACTCAAATTCTGATCTTTAAAGTCGGTTTATGATATTTTTCTTAGCACTTCTTATTGTACCCAACAAAGTATGCTCACAAAAAGATAGTAATAGTAAACTAAAATATAACGATAAAACCACCGTAAAACCAATAATTTTCTCACCTTACTTAGAATCAAAGATGTGCTTGACTAAATAAAATATACATATTAAGATTTAAATAAATAAATATAGTATCGTACCTAATACAATTGCCAGTCATAATCTACATAATGACACTTGTATTTATCTAAATTGTCATTGGATATTATACATATACACAATATTATGTCATATATCATGCCAATGTGATATCTATCTATCTATATATATATATTTATGCTTAAAGGATTTATACGACGGACAAGTGTAACAATATTAAAGTTATTAGAAAAGTCTATTAACTTTATTTCATGCATATCACGTTGTCGGTTTATTTACTTTCAATAAATGTATTTTGTATTTCACGTTTACGAAAACTTAAGCTGATGAAGTAAAATATGTTACCTATTTGTGGCCGTGTACCAAGCAGCCGATATTAATAAGTTGATACATATATCTACTGGGACCAAGTCAGCAATCAAGTCCTTATGACACAGCAGTGTCCTCAGAACCCCTTTACCGGCGCCAGCTAGCAGACCCGTTGGTCCATTTAAATTGTCTACCCATCCTAATATAGGTTCTCTCCACGATGCCGTAACTGTGTTTGTACAAAACAAAAAAAAATGCAATAAATAAAAAAAAAATATAAATAAATAATTAAGTGCAATGCGTGATTTAAATAAGTAATATTATATTTGATTAGTACAAACTCTTATCATGTACTTTGTAATCTATTACAATTAGGTGTATAATGTCAACTGAAACTTACCTATTGAAGGTCTAACGATTACTATGGGTAATCCGTCGCCTAGTTGTAACAACATCTTTTCCGCTAATGCTTTTGTGAACGTGTATGTATTTGGCCATCCTTTGATAATCCTAAAAAACAAAACCAATGTTTCATTTTACTGGTACATCTAAAAATAACAATAATGCTCTATTTTTTATAAGATAGTTTTAATATTTTATCAAAATAATAATTATTTCTATTAAAATTGTTATTGAGGTAATTAAAGTTATTTTTCAATATTGGTATAGTTTAGAACTTTGAAAAATTAACATCAATCAAATGCAAACAGATTTATATAGGTATTCCAAACTTCAATAGTTATCTTTATAATAAATCTATCTAAATATCAAAAATTTGGTAAAGAAAATATTATATATATTTTTTAAATTAAATTATTACTAAAATAAATAACAATTTATAATAATAATTAATTAGTTATAAATATTAAATTAACATATACATATATTCTAAATACAATAATTAAAGCACACCCCGATGGTTATATTTCTTTAAATAATGAAGAGTAATTTACCAATTATAATTATTCTCACAACAGTAACTTGATTAGATGTTGAAATATTACGAAATTATTTAGAAAAAACAGAAAAGCGGGACAGTACATTCAAGAGTAAGGTTTTTAGATAATAACTAAATTTTCACTATAAAAAAAAAGAACTGCAAATGTAGAAAATTTATTTTAATATTATTTATTTATTTTTTGATAAAGAACTCATGCAAAATAAGATGGTATCTTCTTAAAAAATATAACTAAGATTATTTACTCAATAAAAATTATTCAGTTAAAAGTTAAAAAAAAGTTTTTACAACTTACATCAGTGCCATGACGTGGGATGTGAGTGAGTGCTACTAGTAGTATCTACATATTAACTACTCTCCCTCACCACTTAACTAATTCACAAGTTATTTTAGTAATGAATTTTACAATTATATTTTATAAAAAAAATACACATAGTTAATAAAAATATTTAATTAATATTATATCGAATCATTTATTTTTGTTTTTTTTAATGAAATCGATAATTGCGTCATTTTAAAATTAATTTTGGTTTTGAATTGTAGCCAAAAATTGTTTTTTAATTGATAAAATAAACAATTATAGACGTATCTTTATTTTTGTAAACAGAAAAATTAGCATGCAGCACTTGCATTTATTGCTGAAATTATTATCGATTGATATTAGTTTTGTAATTTTTGGTAAGCTATATTAAGTCAGTAGATTTGAGATATATTCAAAGTTCATGAATGTTTGTTTTATGAAATTAATTTGATGAATACGTAATAGGAGGTACAATTGCAAAATCAAAATGTTCACCATATTTATCTTTAAGCGAGTTAATTGCATTTATAGGGAATTGAATAATACTATTTAAATTTTGAAAAATCTAATAAAGAACAGCAATTCAATTGAATTACCTCTGCAAATCTTTTATTACTTTTTGGGATTGATACGTCGACGATTCAAAGCAGTCTTCGATAATTTGTTTATATATATACAAATACTTCAGTCACCCTTTGTCATTTTAATCTTATTTATCCATTATCCATATAATATTGTTCTATTTCAATCAAAAGCGTTCAAAATCATTTTTTATATTTTAAATAATTTAAAACAGGCGGTACCCGTTTCGCCAAAATTTTAATATTATATAATTCCCGTTTCACCAAGACTAGTTTCAAATCAACTTAAAATTAAATGAACAATGGTTCAGTTAAATATTGTAGTAGGTAAATTATTTTCATAATATTTTAACATAATTCGGTAGGGTTGATACTTTCTACAGACAACTAGATAATTTTTTGATTCCAAAAAGGTAATTAAGATATGATTAGGATATTGTTAGTGTAAATTGTATAATAATGTATGGTAGATAATGCATAAAAAAGTTGTTAAATATCCCTGTACTAACCGTATACTAAGTGTTCATCAACTCACTGCACAAATACTAATTAACGTAGCTTATTTAAGTCAAAAACAACAGGTACCTAACTATAAAATAAATAACATACATACTTATAATCTAAAAAGTAAAGACTGACAAAGATTATCTTTGATCGTGGTCATTGCTAACACAACGGTTATCATACTTATAATATTTTACTGAAATTTCTGTGTTTTTAAAAAGTAAAAGAGACAAGCATATATTAATATTAAATAATTATAGATACAATTTTGATTCAAATGACGTTCATACATGTGAGATTTGTTGGTGTTGTGTAAAACGTTCGTGTTCTGGTTGTTTATATACTAAAGTGATAAATGAAGAAAACGTTTTAAATTCTGATCAACATCGTCATAATCATATACTATGCAATTATTCAAATATAAACCGTTAAATTGTAAATGAAACTTGTAAACGAAAAGCTTTGAAAGAACTTTTTAAACAACCAAACAAAAATGTTTTAAAATAATTAGCACAAAACTCTTAACTTGCTAATGGTTTAACATCAGACGATTTTAATATAATTAGAAAAGTAATATGTTATAGAAGTAGGCATAAAGTTCTCCCAGTTTTGCTAAGTAACATGATTGAAGTATATCTGGCTTTAAATACATCTGAAACTGTAATTTCAAACAATGAACTGTTTGTTTTAAAAAATAATTAAGAAAAAAATGTTATTATTTTTTCTTGTAAAACTAATTTAATATTTTTAAATATATTATATATTATATTTAATAATACATTTTTATGTAAATGTTTATCATTCATGGTTTTCGAAATATTCATTATGTAATATGTATCATTCATTTTTTGTCTATTTCCCAATAAACAGTATGAAACATATTTATATACACTTAATTAATGTAGTTATTAATAAATGTAAATAAATTAACTTGAATTTTTCACCTAAATATATAACTATTGATTTTAAACTGGCCATACACTTAGCTGTTAACGCAATATGGCCTCTATTAAAGAAAGATGGATGTCGTTTTCACTTAACACAGGCGTGGTTTCAAAATATTCAGAAGTATGGTTTAGCTACAACATATAAAAACAATTCTGACTTTGGCAAATGGATTATGTGTACACTTTTGTTTTATTATATTTAGAACCCGAAGAAGTGTTGGATTGTTTTTTTAACGATTTGATGTCGGAATGCCTAAATTACAATAAAGAGACAAAATATTGTGATTATTTAATAAAAAATTATATTTCTAAGGATAGCAAATTTACTTCTAGTCTATGGATATGTAATTTAGCGAGTGCTCTGCTTACGACGAATACGTGCTAGTCGTTTCATTTCATTCGTTCTTTAATGTCCATTTTTATTCTAATTTTCCATCTATATTTAGTTGAATAAATATTATGTAAAATTACGTCCAAACAGAGATTTATATAAAAATGAATAGCATTGAAATATCAAGAACATCAAAAAATGCAAATATGCTTAAAAGACAAAAACAGAATCAGAAACAAATATCGCGATACCAATCAAATGTAATTACTCACTATGAATTTATTAAAAATATGTGTAATAATTTTTAAAAAAAATGTGTAGTATCAATAAATATATTTTGAACAAAATTAAAACATTTAATAATTTTATTGTAAGTGTAGATTTTTTATAAATATTGTGGACTAAATTTGATTTTTTATAATACGTTTTATACATATTGTGGACTAAATTTGTTAAATTGAATGTATCATATTTGTGAATGAAAAAAAAAACTTTTTGGAAAACTAAGAATATTGCCTACTTGTGGTGTTCTCTAGATAACACTAGATGATACTCAAGTATTACAATATTATACAATTTGTATACTACATAATAATATATTGACTATTCCAAAAAATGAACATGAATAATTATCAACAATCATCGTCAACTTAATTTTAAATTGATCAAAGCTAGTCTGGGCGAAACAAGAATTAAATAATATTAAAATTTGGGTGAATCAGGCTACGCCCTTTAAAGCATTTTACAATCACATTTTTTAAATACAATTAAAAAATAAATACTAGGAATTTTTAAATTAGATCTCTTTAAAATATAAACTACATCTATTTTTTTATATCTTAAATTACCCTTATTTTTTAAAATCGAAGCATTTTATCAACAATTTATCTTGTACTCGGTAAAAAAAAAGCATCATGATAAAATCTATATCATTCATTGCTCAAATTAGAATCTAAAAACTTATACTTCGATATTTTGATAAATATTTTCAATTTTTAGTGTTTAAAATACTTTTTTCCCTGTTTAACCAACAGCTCTGTGTGAACAATACAATTCTTTAAAATACTTAAACAACAAATATATTTTTAAGTTAGTATTGATGATTGTTTTTATTATTTTATTACCATAAGAATAAATAAATAATTTTGGTATATATTGCCTCATTTTAATTGTAAAAAAATGTATAATTTGTTTGTACCTTGTTAATTCATAACTAGCTCAATACAGAGGTACTTTAATAAAACAAATTTATTTATAAATTCAATCTTAAAATTTTCTTTAATATTTAATCAAGTATACATTATCTACATTCAGCCACTTATTGAAGATTTTAACTTTTTAAGTTATTAAAATTAAAATTAATATTTAAATTATTTCTTATTGAATACATTTGATTTGCACCAGATTTAGTATACGTAAAATGTCTTGTCACTCAAACGATTTCTTCTAGGTATTAAAACTTGAATAGCCCTACTAAATTTTTTCATCGAAACTAATGATGGAAGAGTAGCGTTGTATCTAAAAAAAAAAAAAAAAATGCATGTGGCCTAGAAGCTAAATGGCCCGTTGGTCTGAAGTATAGATAGATAGAAATAAAACATAAAAATAGTGTAGAATAATGTGAGAAGTATATTTATCTATACCCGAAAATGAAATCATAATAACAATTCAATTAATAATCCTTTTTATATTATTTTTGTTATTTTGAATTTTGATAAGCGATGGCTATTCAATATGAATTTTCCGTAGCTTGTATATGGTGTATACAATATACTAACATTAGTAGAGTACACACTATATATTTTTATAAATTTCGTTGAAGCTCTACAACACAACAATATATTATCGCCTCGCGACTATTGAGTCAAATATACATTTTCCTATTATTTTGTCATTAAATTATCTATTTAACAGACTACAGTATGATAGACTAGTGGAGTACCTTCATACTAGGTAGGTACATTAATTATATTTCATACGTTTTAAAAAATTTTGTTTTAAAATATTATATTCATTTCAATATTAAATATTTTTATGGTTTTATCGAAATGAGTGATAATAAGAAAAAGATAGATGGTGTTAAAAGAGAGACAAAAAATAAAAAGTTATTGATGCTAAGTGGAAAAAAATGTATGTAATTAGTTTCATATTATTGCAAAAGAAATGTTCCTAAAATTTTAACGGATACTGAAAATATCTCTAGTTATAATGATTTATCATTTAAAACCAATCATATTATAACCATAATAAATTATGTAAACAATTTTAAGATTATTAAATTTTAGTTATTTACTTAAGATTTTAGAATTAAATTTTTTAATAGTATTATCAATAAAATACATATCTATGCAATGCATTTTTATATTTATTATTTACCTATTTATATTTAAATACAAAATGCGTTACAAATATAAATAAAATAAAGTTTTTATTCGAGAGATGAAAATGTTGAATGGCCTGGAGGAAATTTATTTTCCTGGCCTGAATTTTTCCCCACTCCGCCCCTAAACATAATAGTCTAATAGTCTACAGTATTTTAAATTTTTTTATATAATTAAAGTACGACGTAGTACTTAAATAATAGACACAACATAACCAAAAATAGCTTATTTTTCATCCTCTATTTTGTTGATATAAATGGCTAAAGGTTCCATTACCGTATAATACTCCATTAAAAAATTTTACAAATGTTTAATTAGTTTTATTAATTTAAATTCATCAAATATTTTAACTATTTTGTTTTGTGTGTCAAAATTGTTTTGATGCATTCAAATACGAATTTCACTTGGTTACTACAGTAACTAGGAATTTGCAGCCACATATTTCTGTAATTTAATCAGCCGCAACTGTGCTGTTCCAAATAAATTCCAAAATCTTTAAAATTTGAATTCAGATATTTTATTATATTTATCTTAAATTGTAGAAATATAATTGGTTTAAATTTAATTTAAACTAGCGCACAACAATTAATATGTAGAGGAAAAAAAATTATTGTTACTTGTTATTGCATGGGTTTGTAAGTGTATCGTCAACATTTATTAAATCTAGATTTAAACTAATGCTTAATTATTTGCAATAATACACATTTTAGTCCTTCTTTTGATGATGCTTTGCCTATGTAATTTAAATAGACTCACAAAAGTTGTTTGAATTCATATTACACGGCGTAAAGTATAAATAAATAATACGAAATTTATTATGGACATCGACAATGTATAACGGGTGGTGGGTGACGACGCGTCGGCTCGTATGCACTAATGTAGCATTGTGTAACTCAGTATAAGTAACCATCAAACATGTTTGTTTAACTCCGGATCCTTTTCATGTCGAAAAATATCTTTCGCCTTTAACTATCTATCATCAAATATGTTATGCGTCATTAAAATAACTAATGATTTTTATAAAATTGATTATTTAAGCAAGACATAAATTTATTCAAAAAACTTTTCTTTTTTCGTGTATGAGCAGTGCTTACAGTATTTACAAGTTACATTTGCGATACACCCCAGCACATCAATTATTGTAATAATCTTTATAATTATTCTAAATTGTTTATTTAGTGTAGGTATGATGCGTATTCAATATATTATTAATTTGGTATTGTATTAAAATGTTAAAAATATCAATCCAATTGTTAATGTTAATCCTATCATAAACATGTCCACGGGGCTTAGCATTGAAGCTAAACCTTCTCTGATCCGCCATTTGAAGTGATGTCGATATGCATAACCAAATTCACGCCTCTACGCATCACAATTCGCACAGAGCATATTATAATTTAACTCAATTATAACCAATTAATTTACTCACTTTCGGCTCTATTTGTTAATTAAAACAATAATATAAACATTATATTGATTCATGATTTTATCGTTTCAACTTACATCAACTTAATAAATTCTATTGAAATTTATAACTTAAAATTAGGTACACAAATCTCTAAGCGACAGCTTAAAGACATGTCAATTAATATTCAATAGCAGTAATACTACAGATTCTGTATATTATAGATATATTTTACAGGGTTTATTTAGATTATATATATCTTAACCATCTGTACAAGTAGATGTTCGGTTTCATGATTTCATTAGTAATTTCATTTGGTTTGATTGCAACTCATTATTTTTACTTATTGGTGTTTTAAATTGAATGAGAGTATACTTCATTTGTATTCTCAAAGCTATACAGAAAATATCTAATTATAAGTTAAAAATAATTGTATGCAGTGCCCCGTGGATTGTTATTATAATATCAAAATTTATGATAAACAAATACGTAACAGTGAAATATTATTTGTTTAATAGAGTGATTCAAATATAATACAATTTACATGATAAAAAAGATTCATTAAATAAGTACATTCTATAAATATATAGTATACTCATGTATTTTCAGCGAAAGACATAAACGCCAAAATGAGATAAGAACAAAAAAAAGTCGTATCGTACAAAAGCGCCAAAATCCTAGGTAGCTTAGGTAGGCCTAACAGATATTAAATTTATAACTAAGTATATCGTTCAAATACTCCAAACATTTAATCTTGATCGAAAAATGTATTATCTGATCACGATAGATTGTCACATAAACAGTGTTTGAGCAGTTTTGTGTTATACAACTAATTGTTACTACATACTCGTATTTCGTAAGCATTCGTGTAAGCGTCATTTTTTAAAATTAATTTTACAAAAACTATTACTAATAAATTTGTTGCGTGCATTTTATTAAAAGATCAAAAATATAGACTTTTACGAGAAATTGCGAGTGGTAATGTGACATTGAGGTATACCAAGAGAAATAATTGTACAATGGAAGAAATACCAGGATAGTGAAATAAATCGTATGAAATATGTGAAAAAGTTTATGTCATACAGCCTGTATTTTACACCACATTTAACCTGATATTAATTTTAGATTTTGTGTTTAAGAAGATAATTAAATTTGTTATTTATTATATTTAACAATAAATAAAAAATAAATTCCACTTACATAATATAAAATATTATTCACCAATCATGATCATCCTTATTTTTTCATTTAATAAAAATTTAATTAAATTCCAATATTGGAATTTTAATGTACCTATATAAAGTATATTTATAAATGCGTATTTAGATCTTAATAATATTTCTTACTTTTTTTTTAACTCGATATTCGCCCTTTTTCTTGTAAATTGTAAAACAGATATTATTTTTTAAAAACGTTGAATAGTTTTTGAGTTATTTAATGTCATGAATTAATTATAAAAGACATAAGTTCATTATATATAGGGAATATGATAATTTGAAAACTATAATATTAATATATCAACTTTTTATAATTTGTAAAAAATTTCTAGAGTTTTTATAAGTATTAGATTTAATATAACATACAGACATACGTACAGTTTATAATTATGTGAAATAATTTTTAAAGACTATTATCTCCATATCATATGCATTTTAATAACTCATAAATTCGTTTATAGATCGTTTTAATTTTAATTTATATGTATCAAGATTTTCAATAAAATTTTTAACTAAAAAAATGTATAGTAATAATGATTGGTTTTCATTTTAAACTAAATTTTTGCATCACAAGACCCTCCTTAAATTGTATTGAAAACGTAATTCTTAATGATATTTAAAAACTTCGAAAGCGGAATTTAAATAAATGCGTTATTAAAAGAAACAATATTTAGTGATATCTATATATTATATATTATCTTCTGTATTTAAATATATATAATAATCTATTTACTTTATTGTTATCAATATTCTATTTAAATTTGAGATCTATTAAATATGCCTCCTTCTTCTGATAGAAAGTTTTTAAGCATCCCTCTAGTTAACACCAGGGCAAAGATAATAAATGTGGAGTCTCTCTTATCTTCAAATAAATAAGTACATATTTTAAAAACCATACTGTTATATTTAACCAGGAAACCTGTTTTTAAGGTTAGAGTCAAGTCATCGTATTCTAGTTTCCTACAACAAACTTAAATAAATAATTTAAA
This sequence comes from Melanaphis sacchari, assembly GCF_002803265.2. Classification (NCBI taxonomy): domain Eukaryota; kingdom Metazoa; phylum Arthropoda; class Insecta; order Hemiptera; family Aphididae; genus Melanaphis; species Melanaphis sacchari. Next base: position 1,156,236 of record NW_020271239.1, on the reverse strand, counting down.
TTTTTGTTAAAATAAATGAACAAAAACAAGATAAAGTATTATACTTGAGATTTTTCTTTTATTGTTGGTATATTACTTTTTTAATTAATGAATTTATATAAATTACTCATTTATTTAAACGTATTTAAATTTTAAACTTGTACACGAAAGAAAAATTTTAATTAAAAATTAAAATGTCTGTTTGCAAATACCAAATGAAAATGTTACTTTACTTTTAAAGATATTTTGAATTACTATTTTAATATTAACGCTTATTCCCTATGAATTTACAATAGTGTATGATCAGCCAAATAATTTTTATAGATGGTTTATTTTATCATGTTTTAAGACATAATGAAAAAAATATTCATTTAGAACTAGAATTACTGATAAATAAAGTAACTAATATTTTAATATATTGTTTATTGAAGGAAAAACATCTTAATCGTAATTTTACAGTACATCAATATCATTTTTATATTTTTTATTGATCGAAAAGAAAGAATATACATAAATTATTATTGAAGATAACATTTTCGATTATCTATCTCCTTTAAGCATAGCTTTAAATGCAAAAGAACTATTTATAAATCCTTTTAATGCCCACGTAGAAATCCAATTTTCACTTAAAATATAGTATGAATTTCTGATTTTTGATAATTAGGTTATTTTTAAAAAATTTGATAAAAGTAAAAAATGCAACAGAAATAATTTCAATTTTTCAATTTTTTTTCCGTGAAAAATATATTTATAGATCATCAAAAGTATTTTACACCATAAGTAAAGTATATTGAATGATTTATTGATTTTATTTTTTATCTATATAAACTGGTTATTCGCAATAATTGTACATTGATCATATATTATATGCTATATCTCCAGATGATTTAAAATTATTTAAAAATTGTGATTTTAATAATTTACACATCTCAATTAGCAAGTGGTCAATATATTATTTTAAAACTAGGTACAATATTTTTTTTCTTATTCAAATTAAAAAACAAACAATTTCTGTATTAATTCCGATTAATTGTCGTGTACTCTAAACTCGAGATGATTTTAGCATCGAAATATTCATAGTGACTTTATTGGTAACATGTCAAAATATCCCCGACGAAATATCCCCGACAAAATATCCCCAAACCAAAATATCCCCGCAAAAATATTCCATGACAAAATATCCCGCGTAAAAATTTCCCAGTTAAACAATAACTCAAAATGTTGATCTTTATCATAAAAGTTGCGATTAGAAGTAATAATCGCACTTTATCTAAAGTGAATGTGTGTTATTCGTTATTTTGATGATAGTATAGATCAGTGATGCCCAACCTTTTTTGTTCGGCGTGCCACTTTGGTTAATAATCATCTTCGAGCGGGCCACTAAATATAAAAGTACGAATAATCCCAATCTTAATCTAATAATATAATTTTGTGATACATATGTGTACAATATATATGGTGTATATCTTATCTTTTATTGATTGAAAAGATTATGGATTGAGGTAAACATTGTAGATACATACGACGATCAGTCTGCTCTTTTAAGTGCATAGGTAATAGCGATCGTAAAATTTTTATTTAAAAATGTCCGACAGAAAAAAGCGTAAATATAATGACGATTGCCGAATTTTTTTATTTTTACAATTACAAAATAAATTTATAAATATAATTTTACTTTTTTTTTTTGAATATTTTGTTTAAAACGTTTAAACATTTATTTTGATTTTATTATTATTATTATTACTTTTATAAAATAAATAAATATAATTTTACTTTTTTTAGAATATTTTGTTTTATTTAAAAATTTGTGACGGGCCACACAGAATACTTTCGCGGGCCACATGTGGCCCGCGGGCCGCGGGTTGGGCACCACTGGTATAGATAGTGTCATTTTATTTCATTACCTACAAAGCATATCGTGAACATTTAACGTTGATAATGTTATTTCTGCATTTGAAGAACTAATTAATTACGACTATTACGTAGAAAATGAGGAAGACTTACAAACAGTTGTTGATTATTTTGAAGATACATGGATAGGGAGACTAACACGTGGTGGTAGACGAAGAGCTCCTACTTTTCCAATTAAAATATGGAATATGTTTGATGTTGTTATGCAAGGTTCTCCCAGGACAAATAATGCAGTAGAGGGATGACATAGAGCATTTAATTCTGCACTGGGAGCTAATCATATAACGGTGTGGAAATTCATGAAAATGTTGAAGAGAGAACAAGGTCTACAGGAGGCAAAAATCGAACAACAAATAGCTGGAGTGCCTCAACAGAAAAAAAAGGCGTAAGTATAAAGATTTGGATGAGCGGATAGTTACTGTTGTAAAAGGTTATACACTAATAAAAATAAATATTTAAAATTTATAGCACATGACTTAATATTATAATACGTGTTTTATTTTGTATCATTTTTGACTAACCATTTCAATATTTTTGTATTCTATAATTTTTTTGATAAACCGTACCATTTTTAATATTTTTTTAATAACTTGTATTATAATAAGTATTTAACCTACGAAAACCGTACCATTTTTAATATTTTTTTTTAATAACTTGTATTGTACAAAATATATTAGTCTATATAACATGTATAAAAAAGTTTAAATTTTGAATTAATATTTACAAGGGATATTATGTCATGGAATATTTTTACGGGGATATTTTGGTTTGGGGATATTTTGTCGTGGAACCGATTTTATTTTAGATATTTATAGACATTCGTTACATATGTTATAATTCCAACTATATAACTTTAAAAATTTCTAATACATAAAATTGTAGCCCGTATCAAATCATACGTCAGTACTAATACCTATAAATTTGTTAACCTATTTGTCGATTTAAAAAAATTTTTCCTAAAATTTTTACAACAATTGAAATTAATTTTTCATTTTTGATAGGTACTCTCTTATTATTTTACTTAGAATGGCCACCATACTCTACTTGATAATCACTTAATTTCTCATTATTACTATATACTATTCAACTGAATAATTTTAGCTACATAAAATGCATAAAAAATATTAAAAATATTGCATCTAATTAATACATCATCAATATATCTTCATTTATGAATAATGTATTATAGAAAAAAATGCATTTAATTTTATCAAAATACGTAATAAATTAAAAAAAAATTCTAAACTATCATTAAGTGAAAGAGGAGCATTTTGAATATAGTTACTCTTTTTAAGTGTAAAATACTAACTATTTAAAATTATTTAAATTGATGTTTTAATTGAATTGAGTAGTGATGCTATCAAAATTTCAAAACTAACACTCCTAAAACTTTAAACCACAGTTTTTAAATAAATTTAAATGTTAGAATCTGATATTGTGTTTATTGTACAGTATATTCACTGATATACCTGAAAAATGAATTCATGAACAATGATGTAGCGAAATAGCCTATTTATGACGCCGTATTTCATAATTGTGTTATTAAAATATATTTTCAAAAAAAAATTAAAAATGATAATTATGAAATATAAGGAAAGTGTGTTAAATTAAAATACTAACGCTGGAACAGAAGAAAGGAAAAGTCGACTAATAAATTGTATAATTAAATAAAATGTAATATAAGTGTGTGCGTATAATACTCATTTATTGATTAGTTTTAACACCCTCTTGTGTTTTAGGTCTAATAAACTTTTATTAGTAGTTCAATTCTAATCGTAATAATCTGGTATATAAGTTCTAATTTTAATCTATTAAATGATATATAAATGTTATAATTATTATTATGAATGATTTTCATCGACGAAATGTGTGACTAAACAAAGATAAAAAGTTCAAAAAATGTTATATCATATTTTAAGAAATTGTAAACTAAATCTAGATAATACTTAAATAAAATTATGAGATTGTTTAGATCTGTTCAATAATAATTTCTCTAACTGATTACTGTTGTACAATTAAAAAAAAAAAAAATTAAGCTAAGGAAACGAGCAAATGAAGTTAAACGTTTATCTACCAACCCCAGGCTCTGAGATTCTTTAGCTACTTTTAGTTTGCAATATCGTTGGCTGTATAGTTATATTAACTGCACGATATAATTTTATTCCAATATATCTGGTCGATGCTTTATAATCTAATTGGACACTTAAAATTAGTTTGAAAGGACTATCAAAGAAAACTCTAATTTAACATTGTCTAACTGACAATATAATGTCTTACAACCCAAAATATATAATAATACGGTTCAATTTATAGAAATGCCAAATACTGTAGCTGACATACTCAATACAAATAAACGTATAAAACTCCTTATAATGTCCAATTAGTTGTTAGTATATTTGTACAATAGATACAATACGCATGTTTTGTTTTTATTATTTATTTTAAGTGTATAATAGTTACACAGCACACACTGTTTTTAATATTAAAACACTTGCTGCGTTGAAAAAATAACAACTAAAAGAAAAAAGGTAGGTAAGAGAGTACCACTCTGCTATACATTAAATGTACGAATGAATTACTATTATAGGCTTGTTCAATTTGAATTTAATGATATATCATTGTATACGAAAAATAATTCTTAGCGGAAACAGTCTATCAGCCTATATAACAAATTAATAATTTTTTTTTTTTTTTAATATAGCTATTAAAGACATTCATTGCAAAAGAAAAAATTAATTTAACTTTCTAGAAGAATTATTTTTTCACATATAGATTGAAAAACTAATATGACCTTATATTAAATTTTTATATCTGTGGTATAAATACAAAAATGTTTATAAATTTCCAACTACAAAATAATTACAAATTTTTTCAATATTTATTAATTTTGTCAAAATTCTAATTAATAAAAATATATTGTGACCATGTATTTTTGATATTTTTTAACTGAGAAATTATCAACTTATGAGAAACTTTGTATTAATTTTTCAAGCATACTTACCAAGCAAATAATTTTTAATCGACATGTATTTCATAAAAAGAAAATTAAAAAAAATATATCCTAATTCTATAAAGAGCTCAAAATAATTTAAAAATTTTATTGTACATAGAATATGATAAAACAAAAATGCTATGAAAAATCCAAGTATCTACAACTATTCGTTTTCGAATAACGTAAACAAAATAAAAATCGATTTCGTGAAAAAATGGATTTGAATAAAAATTCTTAAACTCCTTAATTTTTTATTTATTTTTCTCAACTATAAAAATAAATACTGGGAATTTTTAAGTAAAAACTAGATTCATTTTATTTTCTTTATTTTTGAAAATTGAAGCATTTTATCGACAATTTATTGTATACTTATACTAAAAAAAAAAACACACACACACATCATAATAAAATCAATACATTCATCGTTCCTCTAAGAATCTAAAATAAAATGCATTATGTTTATTACAGTATTTAGAGTATGCATAATACTGTATATTTATGTATTAAACATATTCCTTCCCTAGAATTAATTAATAAACCTCTTAACCTTGTGTTAATTAAGAACAAAAAATGTAATAAAATTTTAAAAGATGTAAATAAGTATTTATTCTTATTATGTTTCTTTATATTAAAAATATTCTAAACTTTCTTCAGTCTTGAGCCTCATCTAATGCCTGCTTTGCTATATCGAAGCAGTACCAGTATTTAAATGCTTAGTTATATTAATTTTGTAATAGATATCTATTGCTAACAATTATTTTCTTGAGTGCAAATAATTAATTTTATAGTGAATATATTTTTAATTTGTATTTTCCAATAAATATATTATTGTATAATCCAAACTTAAATTAAGTTTCATAACAAATAAAACTATTATATTTTTATTTGTCTAATTGTTTTTTTAAGTCACATGACAATGCATTAAATATTTTTATTAAAAAAAAAAAAAATCATAAATGATAGAGTATTCAAAGTTTTTATGGGATAATATATTATATTATTAATAATACTTATTTTATGAATGTTAAATACAATCATTATTCATTTTATTGAAACATCTATATAATTAATATCTTAATGTCTCTAAGTATAGTTTACACGATTCCTCGACATTCTTTAGTCTTTAAAATGCAAAGATAATTTTGAACTAGGTATTATTAAAATATTTTATATAATTTATGTGTATTTATTCTATCATAATTTATGACGCAGACAACTGACTTAAACATTTTTAATAAAACACCTATTCAATTCATACTTACTACACAACCAAATATTTTTTAACTCACGAATATACTTGACATTTATTTAAATTGGGTAAATTACTAAATCAACTATTAATATTAATAGTAATGCTATAAGATAATTTAAAAAATTTTTTTCTCAAGGTTTGGAAAATTTTTACCCAGATTACTTTATCTTGAAGTTTTGGATACTTTTAGTAATAATAGAATATAAGACTTAAAACTTTAAAATAATATGACATACCTACAATTATTAATTTATAATTTCATAGATATTATTTGAAAATTTCATACATTTATTGTTTTTTATTATTTTTCTTCATTTTTATCACTTTTTTATCACTTTTTCCGTTATTTATCGTTAAGGTTTTTTTTTAATAAAGATTTCAACACAAACAGATTCCATTTCGTTTTTTTTTTTATAATCACGTATATGAATAATTTAAATAAATTAATATTTTATTATTACGTAATGTCTCAGTAATTTTTATTTTATCTATTATGAATTATATAAAATAGAAGAAAACATAAATTAATTAATTAGAGCTAGGATATGCGATAAAAAATTGTAAAATATTAGTTTACATTATTATATACTGTTATATGTTGCTATAAATTTTCAAATATGAACGACCTACGATTGGAAAAAATAGATTTGTATTGACTATAACTCCTTTTCACATCACACAATATTATTGGAACATATTTAAAAGACGCGATTTGTCCCTGAGTTAAAGTAATATTAACATTTTTTTCCATTTTATATTCACCATTTTAATGTTACGAATTTTTAAAAATGTTTTGTATCCCTTATTTTTCTTAAGTAACAAGTCCATTTTAGTTATACCAACTATGCTACTCTCTCATTACATTTAAATAGTTTATTTTCACGCTTAAAACAACTTTTAAGCTTTCATCAAGATATAGTATACTTTTTTCTAAGTTAGTAATTGCTTCGATGAGAAAATAAAAATTACTTTTTAAGTAAGCTAAATAATTCTTTTAGTTTTTAATTTATTCGTTTTCTAAATGTGATATTACAGATTTTATTGAAACAAAATTATTTAAATGGTGTTTTACTGAATTTAACCATGTTCCCCATTTAGTTATAAATGGTTGGGGTGGTAAAGGCAAATCCGAGAATAATTCACGTAGTTTGATAATTCAGCTGGGAGCTTTTAAAAATACTTTTTTAACCGTCCCTATTAATTTATCAACAGCAAAATATTCGTTTCATAAACATTCGCTAATTCTATGAACCCCGTGGGATAAACATATTAAATCAATTAAATTAGGGAGTAATATAGTCAGAGAATCGACAGATTTAACCACACATGACGTTGCGTCAGAAACAAAAAAATTAACTTTTTCGTACTTCAGTCCTGATGGCCATAACAGGTACATTATTAAGTATTTTACTAATAGTTTGGAAATTGAATTTTTATAATTCTTCACATATTAATAGATATAGCTTAGAATTATTTTCTTTGTGGAGATAACCAACTATGACGTTAAATATATTAGCCGTCAACATTTGTAGTCTTGTCTATTAAAACTCAAATTGGCCCGTAACAAATTTGAATATGATATATATAATAATATTTTCATAAGCTATATAAACATAATTTTTGCGAAGTTTAGATGGTTAAGGAACACACCTACTATAGTATATTTTTCTAAAAAGTTCTTAAATGATTGATAATTTAACTTTCATAAAGGTATATCAGATTCTAACATTGCTTGATATAAATCTAAAAAAAAATGTGATTGTTTATATTGGTTATGTAATATATTTTTAATGAATGAATATGTAGATTTAGATTTTAAATTAGTATTTTTTTAAATATTTGCTTGTATTTAAACGTTGTACTATCTGAAAACGTTTTGTTACTGGCACAGCTTGATCAAAAATAATATAATATAATATTTTGCCATTTTTTTTTTAAAAAACTTCGCTGAAAATTCTTCAATGAATTAACGCAACTTGGCACATTTACTTTGAACTTTTGGCATTTTATAAAAACGGTGCTGTTATTAAAATCACTCAAGTTATTAATTATAAATGTTCGTATCTTTACGTAACACACGTCGTACTAATGAAATGAAATACTTCAGTAATGTCTCATAATATACATTGTTAAAATAAAATGTAAGTAATTCTATTAGTCGTCCAACCACGATAAGATTAGATATTATATGTACAACAATACGACACAAAACGCAATAATATTATAGACGTTCATTAAATAAATATCATTTAAAATTAACAAAATTCTTAAAAATCTATATACATGCAATTAATTATATGCATTATGTTAACATAATGCAAAAGTATGCAAAAAACAATGATTCTATTTTGGTCGCAATTAATAATTACGTACGGCACGGTTTACCTATTTATACACAATCACTTAATAAAGGTACACAACAGTATTTGTCTCAACGTAAAATGTTACATATTAAGCTTCGTAATTATATGTATATATTTGCGTAAATCCCCCGACAATTGACCCTATAGTCGTAATTTCGGTGCAATACTAGTTAGGATTGTCAATAGTCAGTCGTTGAATACATAGAGTCTATAAATGACTGTAGGTAAAAAATGCTTAAGTAGAAAAATGTATCATATATCATCACTTAATATAGTCGGAGAGTATATGTAGTTTTATCACTAAATAATAAATGTACTTTTTTTTTTGTTTTGTTTTATATCGTCAACATATGAACGATTTATAGGTACACATTTTATTCGTTAAAAAAAAAGTTAAAATATTGAACTATATAATAATAAACTTACTTTGGTGTAATAGATTCCAGAAGATTTTCATCGAGACAGTCAACACATTGAATAATTTTTTCAGGGTCTGCAGGAATGGGATATAAATGTTCTTCAACATCTTGTCGGTTGCAATTACAATATGCAGTGGAAACGTGTACAAAGGCCTAAAACATTTATTATGTACATAAAATATAATATAATAGGTATTATGCGAGTATGTGTGAGAGAAAGAGAAACACGTGCATATAAAAAGTAAATCATAGATAGTTTATTTAAATCTAAAAGTTTGGACATAAATATATGTACCTAAGAATAAATTTAAATGGTTTCGATGTTTTTAAGTATTTCTTGATGAATTATTTATTATACGATTTAGTTAAAAATGTATAACTATTTAAATTTTTAATTTAATTACTTATGTAAATCGAATTTTAATTTTTTTTTTTTTTTGTTATTTTATAATTTATATTTACAAGGTGATCACAAGTCTATAAACTCATTATTTCAAAACGTTAAGACTTTTTTAAAAATATTATTTTTTGCATAATCTGATGTTATAGCGAATAAGTTATGAGTTTCCATAATAATGAGCAGGGCTTGGAATTTTTAATAAATGCATATTTTTTGAGTAAGTTATAAAAGATTGAAAGTAAAATACAAATTTGTACCACACTTTTCTAACGTAGTATAAGAAATTTTATTTTATTTATTTATGCATATTTAGATTTTTAAGTGCTATTTATTGTAATATTTTTATATAATAATATAAAAAAAAAAAAAAATGAAGGAAAAATGAAGGAAATAAATAATACAAGATACAACTCCAATAAAGTATACAAATATGCGAATGAATATATGTATTTTGATTTTAAAATAGTAGATACGTTATCGGTTATTATAACTGATCACATTGAACAATTTATCTAGAGTCAAATAAAATATCCTACTACTATATTCTATAAAAAAAATATATAAAATTCATAAAATTAAAAATTAAATAAAAATTTTTTTGACAATTTTATTTTGTATACTTATCAATTTCTGGTGTTTAAAACACTAAAAATTTATTTTTTTTTGGTGATATAACTTTGAAGCCCCGATATAAACATAGATTTAATGGATTACTTCGTACATTGTAAAGAAATTTGTGAAATTTATTTAAATTAATATTTATAATTTTAAAATTTTAAACAAAAAATACTCATATTTTTATAACATATTATGGTTAAATTGTATTATAATAATTAATAATTATGTACTACAACATATAACGTTTAATATAATGACAGAGTTACCGCTACACCTTAAAAGTACAATATTTCCCAATTCATAAAGTGTGTTACTTTTGTCAAATCCATTTGGATAGATGTTGTTTATAATTTATAAAATTGGCAAATTATGGCGCTTTTTATGTCAATATGAGCACATAATTAATAATAAAATACACATTAATCGTTTTGTGCCTTCATTGGGCAATAAGTAAGTTAAAAATTCATAAACTATCTGATTCACATGCACGTTTATAACGTGACACAAACAGGCACAAATAATAATTTTTTAATAGTTTTATCTATTTAATACAAGCTATACATAAAATATTTTACCTGGCGGTTTTATCATTGTTCTTATATATTTTAACGAACTATTTTTTTTTTTTTTTTTTTTTAACACACAAGTATATTTTCAATTAAGTACCTACTAAAAGTTTTAATGTTTAAAAATATATTTCTTTAAACACAATCTAAAGTTTATTAAAGAAACGTCAATTCATTTCCGACTTTTTGTAATAAATCATTTATATTCTCTACAACTGCCACAACTATTTAAAGACTGAAAGACTGTCTACACTATACATCCATTAGCTAATAGTATTTGTATACATACAATTTCAATTTAAACATATTTTATGTACGTTATTACTAAATTAATTTGTTTTTAAATAAATTTTTTAATTTATAAACATCGCCTTCTCTGGATTAATGTTAAACTTAAAATATAGTCTGTCGAGAGAACTTTAACCTATCAATATTAAAAAAATATATATATATTTTAATATCGAAATATTCCCAAAGTGCATACTACATTTACTCTAACTAATGAAGAAAATATTGATAAGTGATAATAGTAAAAAAGAAAAGTATTTTTTGTTATATAAGTCGTAGAGAGTATATTAATCAAAGAAGAATATGAAAATTTAGAATAATAATCATACTTTAATCTAACAATACATTTTTTCATAGGAAAATTAATTGTAATATTATATTTTAAGTATTTAACATTTGAAGTGTAGGTATAACACTAGAATGGGTGAATCCCGATTTTTTCTCATAATACTTAGTTCATTAAAATGTAACCATTTCTTTCCATCATGTTTACTGATAAATTCGTACGTAAACATGATTTCATCCCAAAGTAAATTAATTTCACCCTATCGCGATATTTATAAATTTATTGGAATTTTACTGCAAATGCAAGCTGATACTAATGCTGAAATTAATATATCAGTTAAAACAAAGGAAAGAAAGAATGTAAAAATAAAATACATTCAGCAAAAAATGAATAAAAATATGGGTAGTGAATTATTATTGTTATTATTATTATTATTATTATTATATTTTAGTTTGTGAAATCTGTATTGTATAGATACGCGCGCTATATATATAAATATTTTTTTTTTTTTTTTTTAATTTTAATATAGCTATAATAACTGTAAAATAAAAATAGATGATGACTTGAAATGATATTATGAAACTATTTCAAAAATAAACAAACTTAATTTTTACATCAATATCGAAAACAATTAGTGCATCTCGTGTGACGCTAGTTACACTGAGAAGGAATTGGGGCTAACCGTAACTTTAAATGGGAAGGAATTTAACTCCAAAACCTATGTACCTTGTATCCAAGCCTTTATGGTGAAGGAATCCAGTAATGCTGCTAGAATAGCTTATCCCACAAATCTATTATTTTAATAAATAACTCAAATGATAATTATCGCATATTTTTAAAATTATTTTATTTTTAAATTATTAATTTGTTATGAAATAAAAGTAAGTAGCTATAATATTTTTCATACTGTTATAATTTATGTTTTATTTTTATTTGACATTTTTTTTTTTTTTGAGTCAGTTATTTAATTAATGATGGTTAAAATGCTTTAGTTGATATTAATCATTAGAGCATAGTTAGCTAGCCCAGCTAATAACAATTTACAAAGTGACTAAAATGATAGAATCTACTATCCTAAAATTGAATTACACTGGTTTTTAAATAAATTATTTAGCTATTATTTAGTTAATGGAAAATAGCAAAAAAGGTCAATTTTGTATTGACTCCGACGGCTATTGATTCCGTCGACTATAGTTTATAATATCTACCTATTTACTTTGTTAGCTATTATTTCTAACATCTCTATATTGCTTTTTATATTTACATCTTCCTCATACAGTAAATAATAATAGCTATGATTATAATTTTATTTTATCATGTATTGCCAATAAATCTATATATTTTTCAGTTGGTATTATTACAGTAGCTATAATACCTTTAATTTTATCTAACTCTAAGTATAACGTTCTTCTTCCGTAATTTTTTTTTATTTCACATATTTTACAGAGAGTGATTCACCAAGTATACTCAATACAATTTTTTAATTTAACAATAAATTTATTGAAATTCTGATATTTGAAAATTTTATGTATACTTAAATCATATTTTCTAATCTGTGAGATTTTTTTTTACTACTTAAGAATTATCCTGTGGAGATTGCAACTTTTAGTTTTTAAATGAAAATTCGTCCTTTCTACTATAAATTATTTAAAGGATATTTTTTTTAAAAACGTTGATATCATCAGAATCAAAATTAGAACTAGTAGTTTTTTAATTATTTAACTTTTTGTACTAAGGATAATAAGTTCATGATAATAGATTTTAGTATATTTAAAAATTCTAAACATCAGAATTTCAATAACTTTATAATTAATTAAAAAAATTGTGGTAAATATACTTGATAAATCCCCTTGTACACAGATCATATAGACTTGAGCAATATGAGTATAAAAAGAAAATCCAAGTCATCTAACGAGGAAATTAAGTTATGACAAAAAAAGAGAATAAAAAAAAGTATTATGAAAAACGTAGGACAACAATATTGGGGGTTGATGAGCGAAGAAAACAGGAAGCAAAGTTCTCTAGTGATACGTATACATATTTAAAATAATAAACTTTAAAAAAAAAAAAAGTTGTATTGATTTGTTTATTTTATTCGTATTACCTGATTGCAATATCATGTAAATCATTTTAATTTACAAACACTTTTTTTAAATAAATCAAACATAATAAATAGGGCTCGGAAGTTGATGCATTTTTTTTTTTTTTTTTTTTGGAACTTAATTAGACGATGCTCATCTAGCCACAAATGTGTTACATATATTTTACACAAGTTATATACGGGTTAGGTAAAGCTAATAATTCGATAGAATAAGGCAATTGCTATTTATCATTTACTTTTGACGATATAAAATAGGTATGCTTTAATAGTACAATGTAATAATTTTGAGTAATTTTTATTATTATTACTATTTTAAAAAAAAAATATATATATATTTACTAGTTTTAAACAAATATTTATAATTTTTGGGTCATTTTTTGTAATTTTTTAGTTATATTTGCATATATATTTTCAAGTCATTTTTAATGTTCTTAAGGTCATCAACTTCAAGCCCTAATAATAAGTATTTATATGAATAAATAAATTTAACACAACTAAAACGAAATTTACTATAAATTAATTGTTTTAATATCAAAGTCAGTATCTAATACGAATATAAAAATTGCAATTTTTATAATTTTAAGTATGAACACTAGTCAACAAAATCAATAGTCGTCGATTCGATGTGTTACCTATATGCATAAAGTAATAGTTCATTATTAAACAAACAGTAGCCGAAAAAATGAAAATCATTAAGTTTATCTATGTTAGTAAATACTGAAATAAATTATTAAAATATAAGTCTAAAAAAGAAGTTTTGCTATCTAGAGGACATTTTATTTAGGTTTTTATCATTTGACAATAAAATATTATTTTACGTAGGTACTTCTATTTCAAAATGATTAATTTGGTAAAATATGATTACATTTTTTATAAAACTATCTTTGTGCAATACACCTTCTCATTTGTATAATTTTTTGAATTAAAGAATCGATTTTTAGTAAATTTGTTACAAAATAAGATTTATAAAACTGTCGTGAATCATATCATTAACTGTATTTTATTTTTCAGGATAACATTGTTATTAATTCATGTTTATATCAAATTATATTTACCGTAATACGTTATAACTAAATAATGTAAAATCTCTAAATTTTAATTAAATATTAATACTTGTATTTTGTACTTGCTGAACTGTATACGTTTTATAATTAACAAAAATGAAAATAATTTCCAAGTTAGTATTTTGTTTTCTAGAAAATTGAAATAATTATTGAAACAAATTTACACAGGACCCATTAAAATATTCACTTGCATATTTCATACCAACCTCAAGTTTAGCCTATCTTAAAAAATACCTTAAATAACAGTAAACAATCCATAAATTAATACTGAAATATTTCAAAGATAAAAATTATATTTCTTCGTATTCGAAACGTCAAAAATAACTATAGGTATACCAATCTTGTTCAACTTTGTTTTGTAGTTTACATAAGCTATTTTAAATTAGGCAAATACCTTGCAGAAAGTGATAATTTTTATAAGATTTATTCGAAATAATCAATAATTTTAGAAAACAGTAGCTTATTATTTTTAATCGATTTCTTTTAAAGTGAGGTAAATACAATTTTATTACATTTTTAATAACCTTTTCATTAATTAGAGTAATGATTAATAATTGTTATATTTTTAATTTTAACCAATACACAAAATACAAACAAAAACCAATACTAATTAAATAACCGTTGGCTATTAAGTTCTATTAACGGTCCGTTATCTTATATTAACTTAACTAGTTCTTAGGATAATTAGAAACTATGCAACACTTACCTCTAATTTTGTCATACGATAGCTCAGCTCAACCAATCGTTTAGTACCTAACAAATTCATGGCAACTGAAAGTTTAAGCGCTTCGTCGAACTTAACGGTGGCTGCCGAGTGGAACACAATAGATACGTTATTAATTAACGTATTTTGATCCAATGAACTGATGCCGAGTTCGTATTTAGTGACATCACCATTAATCGGCACTAATTTTTTTAGGGATTCGGGTTGATTTTTTCTCACCCAATCAAATATCTAAAAGTATTTGAAAAAAAAAATAAACGAAAAATTAAAGTACCAAAAAATTGTAATTGCAATATATAAATATTACGACGAATACACAAAGTACTATAAAAAATCGAATACCTATCTATGCATAGGTTTGTTTTCAGATTGTTTTTTTAGTTAATTTTCAGCCAAGCTAAAAATACTGTGTAACTACGAATTGATTTTACTGTATAATAAATTTAATATCGAAAAACCATTATTTTCCATTTAATAATAATATTATTATACAGGCACAAAATACCAATATTATAGCTTTTATTTTATGTATATTTACTTTTTCATTTTTATTTGGTAATCAGAAAACACGAAATAAAATAATGTAAAACGATTTCAAAGTTATACAATATTCTAATCTACATTATTAAAGTGAATAAGACTGAACACAGGCCAAATATTAAACGTGAATGTAAACTAAACATTAGTTAAGAAAATAATTTATTAAATATATTATATGTAGTAAGACCATAATCGGAATAAAAATATCAACGAGTGCTGCCAAACACTGAGTGTTATTTTCAAATTTAGCACGCGTTTTGGATGAACTATGATAACTATATATTATATTATATAGATCGTAATATATTATTTTTATCATTCCTCAATCACACGAAAGGTATAAAAGATGATCTCGGTTATTTTTAAAAATGTTAAAGATACACATGCGGCATGCTACATTGCAATTATAATTTAACTATGCAAAGATGAAAATTATTTAAACATCGAACGATATAAACCGAAATAGTTAATGAAAGAATCAAAATCACGATAAGAAAAAAAGCATTTCGATAAATATAACACACAATTATTATTACTGTAATTATTGATATTATCATTTACCGCAGCGTTGAGTAGCTGATCCAGCCTAGACTTGATGTCGTGGCCTTGTTTGGGCCTGATTAATAGGTATATACATGCAATGTTCGGACACGAGTGCAGCAACTTTTCCACCAACACCTTGCCCATGAACCCTGTGCCACCAGTGATGAGTACATGACGACCGCGAAAGAAGTCCGATATCGGGCTGGACGTGCTGGCCATTTCGATATTTTCCGTCACACAACTGAAAAATAAAAACGAAACGAAATTCAAACATAATCGTGTACTTATTATAATTAGCGTATCAGTATGACTCCGAACCAACAAATAATACAAAAAGAGCTGCAGTAAGCCGATGATTATAATATACAAAACGAGCGAAGCAAGGTAAATACGTTGTTTTCTGAGACGATAAAAGAGTGAGTGAGAAACGAAAAGAGCGATAGACGGTAAAAATCCTTTTTACGTCCTTTTAACTGTGACATTATATGCGTGACGTACACGTGGCGCGTACGAGAACTTACACCGTCCCTCCGGATCGTATGATACGAGGCAACCACCACCTATATAGGTACTTATCGTCGACGATGACGAAATCCTGACGGTAAGTCCGGCGTGTTCTCGGATAGCCATAGAACGCATCCCGGAAGTTGGGACCGTCTCAGAGGTGAATCGGAGAGGTATATTAAAATAATATGTAAGGGTGGGAAGTTCACGAGTTATAAATTTGGCGGAAAAAATACACGTACACTGCGATGAGTGATGACCAAACGTGCATATAATATAAATAAATAATATATTTATCATTAGATAACAATAATACGTAATAATAATTATTATTAATATTTACTGTTAACGATATCGTCGCCGGTTGTCGTTGTGGTTAATATAATAATTTATTATTATACAAACAGCAACGGGTGGCCCTCTCGTGAGTGGTGCGACGCTAAAACAATAATATTAAACACGAGCGCGGACGGATACGACGGATGCGAGACTGCCGCAACGTACCTCTGTGTACGACTTGTGAACCGACCAACGCGCCGACGGACGGTTAGACGAGAGCCGACGGCAGGACAACACGATGCGACGGCGGCAGCGGTGGCGGCGACGACTACGACACTCCACGAGCAGTACACGACGTGACGGTGTGTGTGTGTGTGTGTGTGTGTGTGCGTTTGTGTGCGCGCGCGCGTGTGCGTGTAGATACTCGATGCGCGCCGTATGGTGTAGCAGCGACCGTACAGCTGAGACCCGCCGAGAGAGCGTCAGCCGTCGACGTCGCATACTGCGGCCAAAGTGCGCGTGCGTGTCGCGCCTCGTGTCGGTGTGTGTCGGCGCGCTCGTATGTGTGTGTGCGCGTACGCACTCACGACCCCATCCCGGCGGCAATGGTAATTCGATAAAGGGGCGGGCGCGCTCGCCATCCCGCGTTCCGCGGGGCGCGAGCGGTGGCGGTAGCGGAACGGAAAAAAAAACCTAGGAGCTACCGTGCCTTCCCCTCTCGCCCGAGTAACGTCGCGTCATCCCACGCCGAGGTGGCGTTGGCAGTGTCTTCCCCTATCGCGCCAGCCAGTCGGCACCTCCCCTCATTCTGGGCTGCATCGAGCGGCAGCGGTGTACGGCTGTGATGTGTAGTCGTCTCGGCTGGAGGAGCGGCCCGACGTCGGGGCGGATATGGGTGTGGGTGTGGTAGTAGCGTCGCGACGTGTCGATAAATCTGTGGGTGGCAGGATAAAAGTATATGAGTGTGTGTGTGTGTGTGTGTGTGTGTGTGTGTGTGTGTGTGTGTGCCCTGAGACTGCGAATAAACATCTACCACCACACCGGTTAACCTGTACAGTGTTGTTTTCGCGTATACCGCGACGCCCGCCTCCCCGACCCCTCAATATGTATAGGAAGGTGTAGGTAAGTGTAGGGGAATCGCGGAAAACCCGAGCCTGCCGCCGCTGTCTGGTTTTGAAAAACATCCACTCGGCGTCGATGACCTATAAATACGTTGTTATTATTATTTACATAATAATTATGCGTCTGAGCGTGTCCCGCGAGTTGTTAGCGCTTATTACAACCGCGTATGCCTTTATTCCCACTCCGGGGGAGGGGGTGGGTTAAACATCGGTTACGAGTTTTGTCCGAACGGTTTTTTTCTAATCGCGATTTTCCAAAGGGATGAGACAGAAGTTATTTTTTTTTCTGCCGGAACGCGGTTCGAGAGTAAAAGAGTACTGCGACTTTGTAAACGCGACGGTACGAAAAATCGACCCCGTCCCGGTACCCGCGGACTGCAGTGCGTCCGAATGCCTCCGAAAGTCATCCCTCTACCCACAGTTCTCACATGTATATATATATATATATATATATGCGCTTCGCCAATCGACTATGATATTAGTTACTGTAATTACTTTGTATTACGCTACCATTGTTTGTACCTTTTACAGTGTACTTGAGTATATTTATAAGGAATTTAACATCGACGTTTCTTTACGTAAATCAAAGGTCAATCAGATAAATTAATATAAACCGTTGTAAAATATTTAACAATTATTCACTGGAGCAGGGTTTAAACCATACCAACTGGCAACTCATATGATAATCCATCACACGCAATCGTGGTTAATCTATAAACATAGTTCCCTCATTGTTAAAAACCCAATGAGATCCAAATGAGCGAAGGTTTACAAGAAGTGCTAGTAAACACCAAGGAAAGAGAGATTGACGAAGAGAAGATAATGTTATTTTTAATCGAAAAATAATGTAATCAACTAATATGCAATTTAAGTTCTGATTTAAATATTTCATTCTATTGTTATTGAATAGGTACCTAATCAAATAATCAAAATAGAATAATCGTTTCAATGAAGATCGCAATAAAATTATATTATATTTGTATATAACTCTTAGAAATACGACACTGTCCGAAATGTTTAGAGTACCTATACATGTATATTGTATATGTTAGCGACAATGTGTATAATACTGGTATTTTATGAAATGTCTAGAAACTCTGTATAATACCAACTACAGTCGGCAATCTATATAATTGCTTAAATCACTTAAACATTATATTATGAAATGCCAAACAATGTATAGGTAATGTATTAAATCCATGTTATCAGTATTAATATTTGACAATGTACCTTCATCTGGATCTGCACAAGGCTTTATTAAATATTCATGTTCAACAGGATGTCAAAATAACCGATGTGAGTGTTTAAAAAATAAAATTCGTTGCAATTCAAAATATCATCCTAATTTACAATGTTGTAATAAATAAATTTAACTTCTTTTTATTAACCTTAACATATTAAATATATTTATTTATTTTTTTTTTTTTGTAATAATAGGATACTTCTAATAATATTTATTCTGTCTTAACGAAATTTGAAATAAATTTAAAAAAGTGTATAGTATTTTTTCCTTATAAGTTATAAGTACCAATATTTTGTATAGATTTTTATATTTTCTAGATTCTAGATTTTAGAATAATATGGTAGTAAATAGTAATAATAATTAATGATTGTGTACTACCAATACAATTTATAAATTAATTTTTTTGTTTCATTTTTATACATTATATTTTGTTATATTAAATTGGTATTTTGTAATAAATATCGTTTTGTGTGTACTTATAAAATTAATTGTCTTTGTTTTGATAAAAGGAAATTGATTTTTTTTGGATTTTTCCTAATGATTTCTTTATTCTATAGATTACTAATTTGTTGTATGTCATTTAATTAAATTCCTAATTATTATATAAAATATTTAGAAAATGTATGTTAAAAAAATATACTCTTTTTTAATAATCATCAGGTATTATATAGAATTTCCAAGGCATTTTATATATTAAATATATTATACATGTTGCCGCTAATATAACACTATATTATACTTGTACATATATAATATATTATATATTAAAAATAAGTTTTTTTTAACATAACAGTTCTTTAAGTTCTGCGTTATTCATTCAAGTATAAGAACAAAGTATTCAAACAATTATTTAATATTACTTATATTACTTAGATTAATTATTAGTTATGCTATTTTTAAAAAGGAACATTTTAGTATTTTACTTTAAATTTAATACGAAATTAATTTTACGTACTATAGTATATATTATTACACTATATGGATATTACTTAACAATTATATAATTGTGCTGTGACTTGTGAGTACACCAATGCAGTTAATATTATTATTTTCAGACAGGAATGAATAAGAACTTAACTGTGCTTTTATTAATTTTTTCCATTAATGCAATTCCACAACTAAGTATCAATCCATGAGCCTCTGTAGGTCTTAATTAAAGTTTGTTATTAATAATTAATAGTCAATATTATTGTTAATAATAACTATAGACCTAATAATAATAACTTACAACTAAACAAATGTCAAATTAAATTAAATTTGTTAACTAACAAAAATATGTTGGTATGTATTTTATATTTAAATTTCATAGTTGCGGAATAGTTATTCTTATCTTCTATAATAGGCAATACGAGACTATGAGTGGAATTCAACGTTAAATTATTCACTACCTATCATACCTGCACAATATACTAATCAATATAATATTATCTATATTATAGTTATTTTTAAGTATTATCAATAAATACCTTGTACAGTTCAAAATACGAACATATTTTTAATTTTAAGACACTTATTTTAAACCATATTTTTGATTAATTTTAATGCTGTAATGAAAAGTTTCTTCTTGTATTATTCGTATTTTGTCATCTAAATAATATAATGTTTCTAATTACGTACTTAATATTATATTATTATTTAAACATTTTTTTATACATAAACATATAAAGTTAAACACGATATAAAAATGTAAATAAATATATCAGGTTTATATTAAGTAATACTAAAATTCTACGGTAGGATGTATAATATTGTTAATTAGGTTCAATAACAAAATATATTATAATATAAAATTAAAACAATGATGCTAAAAAAAAAATGCAAAATTCATGCTTTTTTATTTATACATATACATAGGTAATTTTATGAAAAACAATATTTCCATAAAAAAAAAAAAAAATACTAAAAAAATCAATCTTTAGATTTTTTATTTCAGTAATCTACTTAATTTAACGTTTTAAAAATATTGGTGCAAATAAAAACGGTTTGATCGAGCAATAACCTCACCCGGCTTACTAGGTTCTGACATAACAATTGGTTTTTAATCTGTGACCTACTTGAAGTGGTTTAGCATAAAACAAAATCAAGGAATGTATTCTATGTAAGCTGTCTGAACAAGCTTAGCGGTTACTTGTGGCCAACAAAAGAATTGTTTTTACTTTGAAATCAACTTGTAAATTGTTTTACATGACAGTCAATGCATGTTTTCGATTTAAGCTGTCTGAGGGAACGTGGCGATCAAGTTACCCCATCCGTTATCTACTATCTAGGACATGTAGATTCCAACAAAGCGAAAAACACAATTGGTTTTTACCAAAAAACCTACGAGGTAGTTTTGCATAATATGTCAAGCACTGGAAGTTTTCGAATGATACATTTGCTAAATGAGCATAGTAAAATATATATCCTTAGTATTTTTCACAAAAATATGAAAATACGGTATTTTGCATGAATTTTTGCATACAACCAATAGGTAATAATTTATATACAAATAATACATAAACAATTTTCTGCAACTTAAAAAACAATTTTTGACACCATTATTTTTAAAACATTAAAATATGGTTATATAGAGGTCATTGGTCATATGACCTCGTAGCCATTCAGAAACTCATGTTATTAGAAACTTTGATTAACTCATAGTGCGTGATGGGCCACAGTGATATATTTTCTGATGGTCATCAGTAAGTTTATCACTCATTACTTCATTAGTCTTACAACATTGGTCTCTAAAGTTCGATTTACAATAATTCTCAATTGAACTTGTTTTGACGTTTCTATCCCCGATGTATATATTTAAAATTTATAAATATTATTGTTGTACAATGCGACGAAATTCCGACAATTTAAATCTTGAAAGGACCTCTACCACCTCCGACCCAACGAAACAGTGAAGCACTTCACTAATTATCCGATAA
Source organism: Melanaphis sacchari (assembly GCF_002803265.2). Taxonomy (NCBI): domain Eukaryota; kingdom Metazoa; phylum Arthropoda; class Insecta; order Hemiptera; family Aphididae; genus Melanaphis; species Melanaphis sacchari. Next base: position 1,134,128 of record NW_020271239.1, on the reverse strand, counting down.
ATGTATCCCCCATAACTCACAATAGGTATGTTATCAGGAATAATGATCATCTATATAATACTTCACAGATTCCTTATAAAAATAACAATAATTTAGTGCTTTGTACACATCTATAAAGTTTAATATGAATATTAATGGTTTCAATGTTTCGAAATAAAAATATATAGGCCAGTTTAGTTTTTGTGCATGTATACTTACTAAGTGTATACCTAATAAAATGTACTTTAATTTTTCATTGGCTAAAAACTGTATACTATAAAAGTAAAAACTAATAAAAAAAAATTAAAAAAAGCTTTATATTCTTTAATATAGTAGCACCCTTTGATTTATGTATAAAAAATGTTTTTTTTTTTATGCTTATTATAATTGAATAATCGGCATTTATGTTTTACAGCAAATAATTCGATTTAATATAACCAACAATTTAAAAAAAAAAAAAACAATACATTTCTTGTTGGTCAAATAGATTGAAATTATTCAATTGGGTTTTATAAACTAATGACCCAATTTTTAAAATATAAATAAATATGCCAAATCAATCAAATTTTAAGTAAAATGCCTTAAATGTCCACATCATTGAAATGAGCTGACAACATGACTAGAGCAATTTTACAACAGTCATAACACTAAAATATAATTTAATTAATTAATTGTTTTAAGTATTGAATGATTTTAAAAAACATTTTAAACAAAAACATTGGCGGATTAATTAATATTAATCTTTTGACTTTTTAATTGGATACACAGAACACTGCAATCATTATGTACTGTAATTAATTTTAATTTTTAAACGTACTTCCGACCTTGTTATTACACAATATTAAATAATTTAGATAGGTTTCTTTAATTAATTGAAAAAAAATATAATACTTCTGAACTTAATGAAAATATTATTTTTTACTAATATTCCATTTTTTTTTTTTAATTTACTCACATGATTATAAATTGGACGATTCTAAATATTATTTAACAAGTTTCAAAATATTGTTCAACTTCATTTTAATATGCAAATATATGTACAGACAGATATTTATTCTAATGTAAAAGGTTGTAAATATATCTGATAATCCCAGATTGTCCCTAAGATGAGGAATTTACATTGTATTAAATTTTAAAGCAATTGTATATACTTTAGAAAAAATTCTCTCAGTAAAGATGGGAAAAGGAATGCACTTTTATTTCACCATTTTATTGATTGTAACTTAGACATTAAATTATTTAAAAGAAACATAGAATTTATAATTTCACTGTAGTCTGTAAGAAAACATCAAGCAATTTAAAAAAATTCTGTTGAGAGGAAATGTGAAATTTATTCCTTTTAAACATAAGCTATTACAATTCTTTTGTATTTTGTTTAAATAACAACCTAAGATACTTCTAACGTTTTTCATTTTTATCTAAGTATTTTATAATTATAACAAAAAAAAAAAAAAATGAAATGTTATAAAATCTTTTAAAATACCTATTCATATGTGCCCACACGTACTATGAATCTTTTCATTTTCTTTGTTTTTAAAGAGTAAATTTTTAGTTTCAACAATTTAATTTTAATATACCTACCTACTCGTATTATCAATAATAATAATCCAATATAATTATATAATCCATGATATTTTATTCAATATGAATAAAAGATATACATATTAATAAATTATCAATAGACACTTTTAAAATTATAACAATTTTTTATAAGCCTTAAAAGATTTATACTGATTAAATATAATTTATTATTAATACATTAAAACTAATTAATAAATTAGTAGATGCATCCGCAATAACAGTATAAAATCAATAATTTCAATATTTCATTACCTTCCAGCGTTTTAGACCTAAAAATAATGTATTAAATTATACATAGGTATCTTTGAAATTTATATTAACTAAATTAATTCAATATGTACATATCTAATATACTATATGCTCTTTAATGTAATCTCACCCGAAATATCTGTGTAGTTGTTACTTGTCATATATATATATTTACTTTTGTGTAATAATTCATAGAATTCTATATTTAGTATTCACAAAGGTTAACATTGACTAAATATATGATAGAGATATTATAATAAAGTATGGTTACAAACTACAAAACCATCTAAAAAAGCGTGGAGTATAAATTGGGCTAAGAAATATAGAATAGAATATTATATGTAGATCGCACAAACCACAAAAAACTTATTAAAAAAATAATTTTACACGCATCTTACTGAAATGTAATGTATAAGATTATGTATACCAAGAATATTTCTCTCTGACGTAATTACGATACAAAACAAAAAAATTTTTTTTTTTAAATTATTTAACCCTTCTATTACTGTATTAAAGTATGACTTTATACTTGCCTGATCTACATTTAATCAAATTTGTTGTAATACTTTAATTGGAGATTTTACATTCTATGTTTTATAAATAAGAAAAAACATATAAATTGTCCAACGATCCTGGTGGCCACCCCCTCCTAAAAAAAATAATTGCGTATTTAACAATCCTGATTTACATTTATAATTTGAAAAGTTAAATTTTAAATGGTTTTGAAATTTGATTTTTGATGAAATTTAATACGAAAAAACGATCAAATACATTTTATCGAACACTAATACCTTCTAGTTCTTACAATTTACCCGACACGATTATTGAATTAATATCCGGGAAAAAATATTTTACATGGATATATCGATTCTACTAAAACATACAGTTTCAAAATATATTATTTATATCGTATAATATACAGACTACACCACGTCCATACAAACTATTTACTAACAATGTGTACCTATTGATTACAGCATGTCTGATTTATGATAAAATAATAATTTATTAAAGAATAATTAAGATCATTAATTTTAACTATATTATAATGTTATTAAATACTAATAATCAATATTCGATTAACTAATATTTATTATGCATTTACCAATATGCGTGATATATATTATTATATAGTTAATATTATATTGTTTATTATTAAAACGTAAGACAAATTAGTATAATAGTTTGATGCAACGAGGAATTATGATGATACGTAATATTTATAAGAGGTGTGGTGATACAAAGAAAAAATGTATTCATTGTCAATATATAATACGTAAAAGTAAGTATAATATACATAGTGTAACATAATTATTTCAAATTGATGTTTAACTTCAACCACAAATTCGTTGTTATTCAAGAAATTTATCAATACTTTAAATAAAATATATATATAATAATAAAAAATAAAATATAATATATAAAAATAATATAATAAAATAATTATGTATGATACTGTAATGTTCGTTGGAGATTTTTTTTATTTATAAAAAATAATATTAATAATATTGTATAATAGCAAAACGTTTCAAATTTATATAATTAATATTTCTCAAATAACAACTAAAAATTTGAATATTAAATTTTGTCAAATTATGAACTTCTATCTAATTAAAAAATGTAAATTAAACTTAATTATGGATAAATAATATAATACATAAAACTGCTTCTCAACACTTTATTAAAATTCATCTATGTAAACTACAATACAAGGATTTGAATGACTAAAATTGCATTAAAAAGTTACTCTATTAAAAGTATTTATGATACAGTCATTAGTGAGCAAACCAACCTTAGATTTAAAAAGACCGGTGATATCATTATTGTATGCTGCAAGACTAGTCAGATAAAAAAATAACTTCGCGTCATTAAACAATACAAACTTAAAAACATTAAAAAGTCAAAAGCTCTACCCAAATACAACAAATAATAAAAAGAAAAACGTACTTAATGAATCAATTTGTTTTATTCTTAATTTACTTGTATTACGTACATAGTGAAGCCATAAAAGTCACCTTTCTCAAGTGCTATTACTCGACCTAGGGTGGGTAATTATCTTGAAATCGAATATAAATGACATGAAAGCATTGAAATTTTGCCTAAAATGGGTATTAAAATAAGTTCACTCAACCATATAACTAAAGCAATTATAACCACTTATAAAATGATTAAATTGTAAGAATTTATTTAAAATCTAGGTAATTAACTAATTATTCTTATAAAATAACTTGATTATATATGATTTACCATAAATATGCAGTTTAGTTTGTTATACAAAATATATCTAAGAAAATTAACTTAGTTAATCATTATAATTAATTAAGAAATATACTGAAAAATTAAACAATGGTGTTTTGAATTTAAAAGTTTTTAAAATAATAAATAATTAATACATGTTTAAACACAGGTCGATTCCAATTACTTGATATCAACTTTGAATACATTAACATTACCTAGAATAATAATTTTAACATTTATAAAAAATATAAAATTAAGAATCTCAATATTTGATTTTTAATATATATATATATATATTTACCACGGAAATTGAACTAAATTATGATGAGGATTTTTCATTTGTTAGAAAACATTATTTTAAAAAAGATTGTTATTTTTTAACAGATAAATATTCTCAAACGACAATAAATTGTATTATTTTTTTTGATATTTACAAAGTAAAACCGATCAAATTTTAAAATAATCAGATCCTTTCAGAACATTGCACTTACGATGAAATAGTTCATAATTATTTAATTAATCAAAACACTTTACATGAAAATATTTTACTATAAATAACACATAAGTTGTATTTACTTATCGTTGTTATATAAGATATAAAAAAGTAATCACGATATTTTTTATTATTCTTATGTTACAAGATGAAATAAGATTTATCTAGTATATGATTCAAGTAATAGATTAAAAATGTATACAGCGCTTTGTTTTAGTTTACCTGTACATAATTATTTCTATTGTTTTTATTTAAATCAAAATTATAATAATTATTTTTTTTTTGTTATTATTAAAATTGTATTCATAAAAGCGAAAACCATAATCAAACCATAAATAGTTATGGTTTTGCATTTTTCTTTCACTATACGTAGACTGTAGGTAATTATAGTATTATGAAATCAAATAAAAAAAAATTAAATTATATACCTATGGAATAAAACTATAACCATATGTACAAAATGAATCAATAACGATAATAACAGATAGGTTCCTAATTATACCTATTTTGATGATAAAGCAATAAACGAACTTGTGAACTAATGGAGGTGAATTAAACCCGAAACTCGATATTAACAAGTACTAATTGAGTACTAATACTAATTGTATTGCATGTCAAATATACTTATATACAAATGTAATGCGAAAGTCAAGGTGTATGGTATTACGAGCATAATAAAATATATTAACTAATAAGAATAATTATTAAATACATTTTCAGATTTATTAACACATTTTGATGCATTAAATTTCTAAAATATTTTTATTTTATTTTTTTAAATCTTGTATTAAATATAATATTATCAGATTTCACGACCGTATAATATAGTCATTTCAAATTAGAACACACGCAATTGGGTTTCACCCTTAACGTTTTTGTTTTTAAAACCGTCCCAGTAATTTTAACAAACTACATAAGCTATAACTACTATTTAAATACTCATGAAAATGGATGTTTTTACTGTATGGAATATACCTAAGCATTAACTTTTATTTCGATTGAAATTGCATACATAATTTTCATAAAAAAAAAGTTTAATACGCGTTAATAACGATATTAATTATTGGGTACAATGATACGGTTTAAGTTGTGATCACCCGTTTAAAACAAATAAATTCGTTAATATTTATCAAAGACAGTTCTTACCTGACGATCTCTGGCATAAATTTATATCGAAATGAACACGACGACTGTGGTAGGTATATATATATATATATATATACGCCACCGATTAGGAAGTGTCGTTGTTACGCGTTCTCGTCGACGTCATGTCGATGAAATGGTTTGAAATTCGACTCGAAGCACGGATCGGAATGCACTAGGTATGACGGTGAGGCACGTGACTGCAGTTATACGGTCAAACGACGGCAGCGAATGTAAGTTTTCACTACGGGCGAATATACCTATATATTATAATGTAGACCAACGTGCAGCAATCTAACTCGTAAGTATACGACGGGCCTGTATAATAATATACATACCATATATACTCGTATGACAATAGTGATATAATATCGGAAGTCACTCGGCGTGCGGTTCGTTTTAAGGGGTTGCTCTGACGGAGGCGTACGACGGCGGAGGGGTGGTGTACGTGTAGTCGGGACTTGAGTTCGAGCAGCTCGCGTCCCACGAAAGAAATAACAATTGATAATAATATGATGTATTATAATATGCACGGGCTGCAGCAGCGGACTAATGCGGAGACGACAGCGACAACCGCCGATCGGCGAGACGGCGGCGAATGGTGTGTAAAAATCGCAATAACCGCCGCGTAGCCACTGCGAAAACCCTCGTCGGCTGCTAAACCCGCGCTCGCGATTTCGTCATAATATTATAACAATATTATACATGACTGTATTGCAGTATCGCAGTATATAGTTTAATAACGAAATAGACGACCCCTCTTCCCTCTATACCCCGCCATCACCGTACTCGACACCGCAACCGCCACCACCACCACCATCATTTGTCGTGAATAGGTCGCCGTGTCTGTCTAGGCACATTATTGGATTATTATTATTATTATTATTATCATTATTACTACTATATATACATACACGCATTTGTGTGTGCGTGAACCAAATACACCGAGGAATGTGTAGGCCTCACGCGATTATAAATGTTTGCATAAACATTATTTTGTCAGAAAAAAATAACAATAATAATAATAATAATAATATGATGATGATGATGATGATGATGATATATGGTGTCGTCGCGTTCCGGACAATCGCTGAAATACGAACGCGACAGAGACAACGCTACCGCTGCAGTTCCAGCGCGACTGGCGCTCACAAAAAGCGCGCGCGGTATTTTTAGATCATGTAAAGAGAGGTACCTATATAATATTATTTTTAAATTGATGTAGAATCATTTGTGTGTGTTTTCTTTTTTTTTATGTGCGCATGTATTTACTCAAATACCTAGTCAAATGATGGATTAAATATTTAGTATGATAATATTCTATTCTATTTTATTAGCTATCGATTGGACTACAAAATTAAGATCAAGACGAAATAAGCAATAATTACTAAATCTCTTAGGTACCTAGCGAATATTTAAAAATATATATACCAACAACATTAAAATTGAATTAGAAAAATAATATTTTGTTTGTATTATTTCACAGATTTTTGAGAAACGAAATTATTACGAGAATACATAATATTAAAATTTAAATATGTACGTTATCACGAATTATGTATATATTTTTTTATAAGACCTTTATTTTAAATATTCTTATGGCACTAATAGCCTTAACCTGGCTTTAATTATTGTAAAATTCGTATAATATACTAAGGAATCTAACATTTACAAGTTATACATACATACCTAATACACAAAATTGTTAAGACTATTTTTAATTTTTTTTTCAACCAGCACGTATTTTACACTTTCCAGTGATCAATTTTTATTACTTTAAAACTATAGTTCCTTTTGAAATACACGTTAACTTGCAAAAAAGTAGTCATTTGAATATAATATTAGGTTTTGGCCTGTAGAATACTGAACTTTTAAGAACTTATAGAGTCATATGCACCAGGAATCTCGGTAACACGAAAAAAATACTTGACTTATTATTATGTTTAAGTACAATCTTTCACAATTAACGGTTAAAAACAGCGATTATGTTTAAAACAATATCTATCTAAAACATTTATGATTCATGTTATACACTATATAATATAATATAAGTACAGCATGTGATAACATAATATTTTATTATTAACATTAAACAGTGTGATATTTATTTAAAAAGACAATAACATAATGTACCGATTGGCGTTAATCATGCAATCACAGAACACAATTTTATATCAGGTGTATATAGAGTAAATGTGAAAAATACACACTTTCAATGCAAAATAACACACAGACAACAAATAATATGTTTTTTTGACAATAGATAAAGCTGACAACTCCAATTAAAAAATGTATATATTAAGAACGTTTTGGTTACACTATGGTGTTGGTGTATTACGCACAGAAACCATTGCTCTTGATCTCATTGTATAATGTATATATTGCCTATTGTTAAAGGGTGAGAGAGTGGAAGGATTTTTTTAACAGTCAACTGAACTAATGATCAAAATAAGGAATTTGTTTTTTTTTCTAAAGAATAAACAGAAATAAATATTTACCTACTTTTGCGGTATTTTCTACAATATAAACGTTGAACTTTATAAAAATCAGTACAAAAATACATTTTTCTCCGAAAAAGAATAATTATTATTCTGTTCAGTTATACAAACACGAAGGAAATGCTTTCCAGGAAAATTCTCACGTTCTTATTTCTATTTTCCATTATTCACTTATTTTGACACCGTTTGGCAGTAAAGACAATTCTTTAGACATTTCGTGGATGATGGCGGCAAATTGCAATTTTTGCTTTGACATAATCAAAATATTTCTTAGATAATTAAATATAAAATAAATTATTAATTATACATGTAGAAACGATATTTAACGTACCTTATTTTATTTTTGCGTGTTCAAAATAACTGTAATTTATTAATAATCGTTATTTATTCTATGAATTATTTAAAGGTACCAAAATAATATTAATAGGTGGGTTATCTTTAATATCTTTAAAATTTTATAAATTGTAGTAGATGCCTAAGTGTAAAAATGTCTTAATTACATTACACTATTATAGCTTTTAATAATTAATTAAGTACACATCGTCATCACTTGTCATTACCTACTTGTATTGTCTAATAAAATAAGGCAAAAATAGGATTATAAAAGTTACAGTTATTTTTATCATGTAATTTACTTTTATGTCCACTGTTAGTAATTTAACCAAATAGGTACGCTTTACTAATGAATTTTCAAACTATATATAGTTACTATAATACAATTTTAACCTATAATTTGCTTACTGATAGTTTTAATAATTGTATTATTATCTAATTTGAATACATAATATAGGAAGTAAATTTAAACATTCTTATTTGAGTTTATTCTGTTATATAACAGTACCTATTATACATTACCTACCTTTTAATATTAATTAAATATTTTCAATATGTTTCAAAATATTAAATACCTACATAATACATACAACATACAGATCGTGTATGTAAATTATGTTCATCATATACTATAGCATATCATATATATAATAAAACGAAAAATTACCGACTATGATAATTTAACTGAAAAATTAAAAATGTGCATAACATTTTCCACACCATCAGACACTAACATAAATTAAGTGTAGGTACCACGAGGGGAAGATTATCGAACATATTTTCAACAGATTGATATAAAATTACTCTACTTTTTAATGCATGTTGACCATAAACAAAATCAAATACAACCATAGTGTTTATTATCAAAATAAATCGTGCATAATAAACAATTATAAAACTACTCAGCCATTATTGCTGACGTAGTAAATGGATTTTTATTATTATTATACTTTGTTTTAACGGTCACTAGAAAACAATCCCTATATGTGCTTTCCCGTTTTTAATTCAACACATTATTAATTGAAATTGATCAACATGTAATACCATTAAGTAAATATAAATATTTTGGACTGTTAAATAATGTGTTTAAGTAATTAAATCTTACGGTAGAGCAATTAAATCGGATACATAAATTACAATTCATATCGCTTATAATTTATAAAACATTGCATAGTTCAAAATTGCGAAAAACTTCAATTACCTACCGGCTACGACCTAATAAGAGTTAAATGTTAATTTTAAATTGTTTTGTAAAATAATAAGTCACCGTACCTATTAAATTGATAATTGTAATGCTCAACAAAAATTTCTCTGAGGATTAATCTTGTAAGATTTTTAGTTTTTAATGGATAAATAATAAAAAAAAAACTATAAAATATGTTTTAAATAAATTAACGTAAGTTTTTTTTATATTTTAAGAAAACTTCTTCGTAAAAATAAATCTAATAATATAATATAAAACTTAAGTAATATTTAATTACCGATGCTTTTTTTTTTTTATATGAAAAATGCATGTAAACAAAATTATTGTAACGTATATACATATATATAAATACTAACCTATATAGGTATAATTTAAAGTGTAAACAGTTACTTTTGATTTACACAAATTTACAGTTATTAAACTTAAATATTTTACTTAATAAATGATTTAAATTAGGCATTTTATTTATCTACCTATTTATATTCATTAGCAATTTTATTTATTCAATTAAAATAGATCATTATTCAAAATTCAGTTTTATACAAGGATATTAAACTAAAATAGAATTTAGAAATTTAATACATTTATAATATAATAATACATGATGTATGGCTATATAAGGAACTATATATGGCAATAATTTTACACTTTATTATTTTCAATTTAAGTTTTGTGTCGTCAACTAAATCAACATTTGCCAAACTGTGGTCCACAGACCCATAGGGATTCTTATGTATACTAGAAAGGGTCCGTAAACATCAATTGAAAATATTATGTTTAAAAACAAAAATACCAATGTAATATTTGTACCACACTGAAAAATATACTAATAAATATAAGTACAATGTCAAATTTAAGACAAAACCATCAAGAAATATTAGAAGCAGCAATAAGACAATCGATGTTTTTTTTAAACAATGTATTTCTATGAAAAAGGATTTTCTATTAATGTATATACTAATAATAAATATTTACAAATATCAAAATATCTATTAACCTTAATATAACCGATTCAATATCGAAAAAACAACACCATCCATCACATTGAACTTTTTTTTTTTACTTATTTTACATGTTACGTATATATTTATCCATTTATTTTTCTTATTTAAATAAATTTTATACTATAAAAATACTTACATTTAGTTAAGAAAATAAAACAATAAAGTTATTATTATTACTTATTATTGTTTTTTTATTTTTATTAAAGGGTCTGTGACCAATAATTTTACTATTTTTAAGGCGTCTAGCAAAGGTAATAATTTGGTAAAGCTGGAGTAAATAATGTACCTATATAAACATACTACATAGGTACTACACAAGGTGATTATTTTAACAAAAAATTTTCTCAAAAAGTTTTAAGGTTTTTAAAAATACATTTTCATATTATTTTATATTTATTTTATTCTTCATGAATACATTCTCAAGAATAATTTTTGTCTTTTTGATTGCACTGTAAATTTTTAATTTCATACCCTGAGTCAAAATATTATTTTTTTTAATTCTTTATACTTAAAATTGAAATCAAAAACTAGTTGTTAAAAATAATCAGCTATAAGTTATTAGTATTTAAATTTTAGATGAAAGGAATTGAGTCGTACGCACATGGATCTGGCAAAATTTTGGTCCACTATTTTTTTCAATTACAATTATTTATTATAAATAACAAAGTTTAAATTTAAAAAAAAAATTATTTATTTTATGCAAAGAAAATATTTTAAAACAATTATACTTTTCAATATAATGAATGAATTTACTGTTAATATAATAATCAGTCTATATTTATTTTATACACGTGTTGCGTTTATAAATTCATTTTAGTTAGTTCTAAACGTTCAGTGGAAAAAATATTTGGTCTACTATAATATTATATTATATTTTTATAGAAAATTCAAAAAATATAAATATTGAATTTCCCGTTATAATACTATTTACATAATTCAAACAATCATTTTTTTCATTAATTGTTGATTTTCTTTTTTGTGGTAGCATACCTATTAAAACGTATAACTCTAGTTTTGCTTTATCAGTAAAAAATTATAAACGGATTGAAATTAATAATATTGTGAGAATAAAATATTCTAGTTGAAACAATGCACATTATGGAAAATATATAGATATTTTTTTTGCAGATTTATTTTTCGGTTGATATTTCAAACATGTTACTTAATTTTTGTAATTCCTCTTTACCGATAAAAAATATTTGTTATAAATATCCGAACGTTAATCGTCATCTGTCTACCTTTCTAGTGCTGTAGTCAAAATATAATAATATCCTTTTTACATCCCATCGCATTTTTCTGGTAAAATTCCAAACCACTAATGTTAACTATTAACCAATACTAATACCTATTGAAGTTACCGTTTTATAACATGATATTTTGTCCAATAATAAACTACTTAATTATAATACAACTAACAAAATAACCATAACGTTTGTACTTATTTATTTAAAACCTTTTTTAATTTTAATTAGTATGAAAAAAATTGAAAAATAAAAAAAAACTATACAGTAGGTAATCGTTTTATTGTACAGTAGGTACTTCAGTAGATGTCGGTTGAATATTTCTCATCAATGAGTAATAAGTTACTAATAAACATTTTAAAATTGAATTTTATGATAAATCATAATTGCATGCGATGAAAACGATTTTAAGCAAAAAAAAATCTAACTTAAGCAACCAAAGTTGCTAAACAATTATTTTAATCACAATACTACTATTTTAACAAATATTGGTATTTTTACCTCGATTATTTTAAAATATACTGAGAAATTTATCTTTTTGATTTACTAAAGTACAAACTAGATCCAATTTACTACCAAAAACCTTCCTTAAAGTTGATGATCAAAGCATTTTTTTTATTAAAAAAGTGTCTTCAGACAAAAAGATAAAAACAAATAAAAACCACACATCCTTTAAAATCAATAGTCTTTGCTTCGCTTAGAATCAATGTAATAAAATAATACTATGTCACAAAAAACGTGTAAATTAATCTATTTTTTCATTAAAAATAAATTGAAAGAAAAAAAAATAATATAATAATAATCGATAAACCACTGTTAAAATTCTAGAAAAATGTAGTTTAATTTATTAAGCATATTTCAAATAATATATATGTACTGTACATGATTATATAATATTCAAATAAATAATTTTATAAGTATAACTAAGATTTTGATGCTCTACGAAACACTAAAAAAAAGCACATGAATAATGAAAGCAGTAAAAAAATTTTTCTTACAACTTTCTAATTATGTTTTATTCTTTGAATTCAATACGTTTGATCTATGATTATATTACAGGCAATAGTGGTAAAACATTTAGAATTTTAGGATTTGTAAGATTTAGTTTACTATTAGACACTCATTTTCAAATATTCAAATTTTATATAATGTATATTAAGTTTTGATTTTTCTAATGAATAAATTTATTGTTTATAAAACTACATCCATTATGGTACCAGTCGACCTGCAGTTCCATCAGACAGTTTAGTACAATACAATTTTTTTTTTTGTGTGTTGGTGAGGGTGGGACGCGTAACTAACAAGCAGTAAATTTATGGGTCACCATAACAAAAACGTTGGAAAACACTGCTTTAAGAGATCAAAAATAAAAAATAATCAATACTTTTCTGAATACATCAACTTTAATTTAAAAATAAACGATTTTAGATACTTAATTTATATTTTTTTATTGTTATTATATTTATACTAGCATTTTTGAGAAAAGATATAATTTTAAAAAATTTTTGGCAATTTTTGCTTTATTTTTAGATACTTGTAAATTTTGACCATTTTCATAAATTTCTGTATGATAAAGTTTTCTTTTACGAGTAAAATGTATGAATATTTAATACAAAGTTACACGTAAATTTAACTTATAGTAGTTTTAAAATATAAAATTATTATTATACGTAATAAAATGTCCAATTTATTTAGTCTAATTTCTAGCTATTTATACTACGATAACTCAAATGCATATTTTTAAGGTATGTAGTATTGACTTATAAGTTAATAACAATAATACTTAATATAATATTAATAATTAATATTAACTAACAAAATAATATGTAATATACAATTTTTTGGAAATAGTTAAAATTCAAATTCAACAACCCATACTACCAAAAAAAAAAAAAAGAATAAATTTAAAATAAATAAATCATAAAATTTCATTGGAAAAAGAGCATGACATAAATCGCGCTTAGAATCTTTATTTTATATACACCTCTACGGTTTATCATTAAATTCAAATTCAACGAATCCATTTCAGAAATGTACGCAATTACGAGGTACATTTCAAACCTACTATTCGGTACAGTATTCTTTACAGATTTTCATTATTATTAAATTATATTAGGTACCTATAATTAATGATGTGATCAGATTAATAGGCATAAGCACCAACCATCAGGTATTGTCTCAGCTGTGATACAATTTAATGTAACTAAAATTAAAAAATAATATTCAATGATTTCAGTTTTTAATAATATCTTTTTTAAACTATTATTTGAGCAGTATTTCAAACACTTTTTTGACATTAAATCTGGTTATGTTTTTTAATATAACATATTGTAATGAATGTAATACGTTTAAAAATGATTACAATAAAATTGTCTAGATATACAAACTGTTTGATTATACATGGTGCCGAAATACCGCTTAAATTTTTGTTTAAATTTTTATGTTTAACATAGTTTTGACCGTAATTATGCGTAGGTAAGTCTATAGTTCACACCTTTGAAATTAGATCAGTTTAATAATAATAATACCGCACACGGATATTTTGTTATTCTACCGTAGAGACGCTAACTATGTATAAACGCGAACTAACAAATATAATATGATCCACGTATTATATTACGACCCGTTTAAACCAAACCAGGGCCAAGTGCATAGAGTACAATATTATGAATTGAAAGTGGTTAGCGACACATTATTATGTGGATCAATAATAATAAGTCTAATTTGATTATTGTCAATAAAGAATGCATAATGCTCGATTTATTATTTTAAGTATTCGACCGCTTGAAATCCGTTGTTTTTAGATAATCAAATATTAGATACCAGCTATTAGAATATCAGTTATATCGTACTATTATTATTATTTGTGGAATTTTTTTGATCATAATATGTTCATATAATAGATGATTCTTGATACATAATATATAGTTTGAATTTTACTTTGATCTATTTTTGCGATCTGAAAATAGTTTTTATCTTTGGACTATTTCACCTCATTTTAAAAATAAAAAAAATTTGATTTTAGATATTTAATACAGATCAATATTAAAATGTATTTAAACATATTTATTTTATAAATATAATATAATTATTTATTTTTCTTCAGTGTAAATGGATTATAATATTATGTTAACCACTTATTTGTTTTATCTATTAATAGCTGTCGATTACACAGTGTTCCTGACCATCTAATATATATGAACATAATACATTAAATATATTAATACATCGTTATAACGAGAAAGGAGGTTATGTGAATTATTTTTAATTTCTATTTAAAAAAATAATATAGCACCCTTAATATTTTACCGAAACCCTTGTCGATGGCTATATGATATTTGACATATTATATTTTGATTAATCGGAAGTTTATATAAAAAACTATTATTTATGTGCAGCTAAAATGTAGCCATCCTCCAAATTTTAATACATTTCCAACCATGATGATCGTAATTTTGTACCTATATTGAATTTAATTTGTATTTATATTCATAACATTACATAAGTTGTTATGTTAGCCCTCTAATTTGCAATGTTTATTCATGCATAATATTTATATAGGCATGCATCATTGAACTACGTATGGCACTGTCAGTCATAGTTTACCTACTACAGATATTAAGCAAGAATATATTTATTCTAAAAATTATATCTATTAAGTATAATAAGCAAAATCATTTCGTACCATACTATTTTATTACCGAACTATGTAGGTATGGCAAGGTGTAGTAAACTGGGTAAACCCTAAAATATTGCTGACATGGTCGTATTTTTTTGTTTTGTTTTGTTTTTTTTTTTTTTTTGTTTTTTTTTATCGAGGAATTCCTTAAATTTTATTTGTATAGTATTTATCACATACTTACCTACCTATTGTATTTTAAATAATGAATTAATAAATTATTAAATAACGTTTAAGCTTAAAATAATTTAATATTAATAACGTTGATTCAACTACGAAACTGTGTTACATTTTAAATTAAAAAGTTGACTGTTTATTTGTCTCCAGATTTTTTTTATATTTTATTCATAATAATAATGTCTCAACATAATATAATATTTAATCAAAATAATATTTTTGTAAGACAAACTATTTAGGGCAACAGTAAGATAACAACATTTTCGATCATTCATAATTTAATTTATTTTGATTTATGATTTATAAATTGTGTAGGAATTTATTCCTAATCCTAATGTACTTGCGCCCTACGAGTAATATTCTGTGCTGAAAAAAACTCATCAGTCTTCCGTCACTGTGTCTCATTAAATGTGTCTCGAGGACTGAAAGATGTAGTTATACTTATGTATAATTATCAAAATACTGTATAGCTATTTGGATGAATTCGCTGCATTCTTCTAAACACATTCTCTAAATTCCACAGATAAATCTCACACATAGGTAATTCTTGTCGTATGTGTAATGTGAAAAATATGTCGAGATAAAATATATTTTATATGAAGCACTTTAAATAATAATAATTTTAATTTAAAAATCACTAATAAATACATTAAACAGTTATTGAATCCAATTCACACGCACAAATTAATATTATAGGTTAATATAAAAAAGCATTCATGAGCTAGTAATTTTACTTAATTAATTTTAATAAACGAAATTCGCACGTTTTATATTTTTATTTTTTTTATACATAAAAATTCCATTTTATTCGTGTTTTTGTGTCACTATAATAGCTGATCATCAGAGACACATTCTAGAAATGTCCGTATGGTTCATTATTATTTTTAAATAAAGCAATTTATTATAAATATCAACAATTATACATAGAAATCTAGCTAACGTTAATTACTATTTTCACTTCTGAGCTTTTACGTTCAAGTTTAAATGTAATTTTCTTTTACTTTAATTATCGTGCGTTGGTACAGAGCTTGTTTATTCTCGTTCTCTTATACTTTGCATTTTTAACCAACCCTTCCGTTTCAAGTATATTATATACATATATATTTGTTTTTTATTACGTTTGTAACTTGACATATTTGTATATATGGGTACGTTTGGATAACATAAGCTCTAAGATGGACTTAACCTAGATCTGTGTATTCAAATTACAACCGTATATTCAAACGTGTATAACATATATTGACTGTATTGTATATACATTTTACAATAATAGTGCAATACCCAATAATTTATGTGTATACGATTACAATTGATGAATAATTTACCGTATTTAATAATTACACGCTACAAATATTTTCAAACAAAATTTCATTAGGTACCTTTTAGGAAATACACTTGAGCCCATACAAATAAAAATAATTATTTTCTTCGATTATAAAATATTTTATTGAAATCTATGTTGTATATTATATTGTAATCATCTTTTTGATTACTCTATTATACATATCATATATATTACAATATTACATAATACCATCAGGTTTGGATACTGTACATCATCTGACGTTAATACTTCGTATCGATAGTATGAACTTACTAAAATATATTATGTATGCAATACACTTAATATGAATGAGACAAACATTTTAATGACATTTCCTAATCTTTCTTGGCCAAATTTTTATTGCTTTAGATTCTATCTGACGATTTTTCTCTACAGCGAATTTAAATAACGTAAAATAGAAATAATTTTTGACATAATATTAGTCACTTACTCAGATGATGTTTTAAAAGTATATGCAATAACATACCTTGACGCATTTAAGTAAATTACAAGTACCTATTACTGGTTTGTTTTAATATTTTGATCCCTTGGTTAATATTTCATTTACATTAATTAATTTTAATTTCCATGTAAAATAAATTTTTCCATTACATTTATTAACAAAAAAATATAATTGATTCATTTTATAATATTACGAAATTATTAAAAAAATAATAGTGCGAAAAAAATGCGTTTATATTTTATACCAATAGCAAAATATACAAAATATAAAACGCGTAACTGACTGCTGCTACGATGAAAAATAATATTGATGAGGTAATAAAGGTTTTGCCTTCTCAAAAAAACTTAAATTCATACATTATATTATACTGAATATGTTCTATATCAGTATATACTATATACACATATTATAATTTATTTTAACGAATGTTAAGTTTAATTTGCTACTGCAGTATAGCACTATAGCTATAAGGTAAAATACGTCCCGCTCGTAGTCTACAATAATATTTTTATTGCAAAAATTTGGTTTCAATGTTTGAAAATTATGTTCTATCTAGTCAGTGATTCTCAACACATTTTCCAGTCTAAAATAAATTTAAAATAAAAATTAAATCACAATAATTATTTACGTACAATATTTTATTATAACCTAATTATATGTATGTTCTTATAATATAAATAATGCTTAGTTTATTTAAATGTTGATACTGATTTGCTATTAATATTGCATCACTAGTGTCGTGATTGAAATTTGTATCAAATTTTAATTTGTAGTTGATATGAATAATATCCAAAGAATAGAAACATTTAAAAACTTGACGAGAAAAACGGGTAAATTGCTGAATAAATCACGATATTATATTAAATTTGAATTTAATAGTTTCATTACATAGTATACGGAAAATATTTTAAGTGTAACTGCCTATATTTCTAAAAATATTCTATAATTTATATTAGTATTAAATTTATTTATTTTTTTATTTTTCCGTTCTACAAAATTGTACTAAATTTTATCAAACGCAAATCACCTATATTATATAAATATTATTATTATTTTATCATAAGATATACTCATATTATAGGTATTATTCTTAACTTTAAAGTCTTAAAAATAGTATGAATGGATTCATCATAAAAATAGTTTAAAATAATTTAAAATATTTTATTATTATATTATGTAAATAATGATAAATGTACGTTATTACAATAAATTTCAAATTCTTGCGCATATTGTTTTTTTATTTCAACAAAAATACTAAAACCATAATTTTTTTAAATATAAAATTTCAACTTTAAATGTCTATAAGAAGAAAAAATTAAATGCCTTTAAACTTTAAATAAGTAATTTTTTTAAATGTCCTTATTCCTTACAAGTAAAAAATAATAATTAAAGTAAAAGTAAAATTTTGTATTAATATTTTTATGTTAAATTAAATAACATAGATTGCTTAAGAAGACAATTATGTTACTCGTATTTTACATTTGAATACCTACTCAATATCAAAAAAATTTGAAAATCACTGATAAAAAATTGATATGGCGTAGCGCTAAGCTTTATTTTGTAAATTCTAAAAATAAACTTTTTAAGGAATTTTCTATTTAATTGTTAAGCTATTTACTCAATTCAAGTTAACTTTTTATTTTTTTAAATCACTAAAATTAAGGAAAATTGATTATGTTAAAGTTTGGTTTCACGTAAAAATTAAAAAATTCCGTTTTTGTTTTACTTGATTGTTTTAAAAAATACTGATATTTTTTACTTTTAACTTCTTGAGTATAAACTAGATTCAATTTAATATCAAAAATGAACCACAAAGATGAAGATTATACTTATAAATTATAATATTCTGAAGATAAAACATTGAAACCAAGAGTTATCGAAAACTTTTGTAAAACTTATCTTTATTCATAGGTATATTATAGGCCACAAGAATATTTTAAATTAAAAATATCATAATCGGTAATTTTTTTTTTTTTTTACTTGTGAATTCAAAAACAACTAATAAAAGAATGAAACTTGAGTTCGTTAAAGAGAACAAATATACCATAAATAGCAAATTTGTGTAAAATCATCAAAGTCAGATTGTATTGAATCAAACTTATAATCTAAATACCTGCTTCATTGGATGTTATTCACATTTCATTTTTAATTTATATAATTATT
This sequence comes from Melanaphis sacchari, assembly GCF_002803265.2. Taxonomy (NCBI): domain Eukaryota; kingdom Metazoa; phylum Arthropoda; class Insecta; order Hemiptera; family Aphididae; genus Melanaphis; species Melanaphis sacchari. Next base: position 1,114,359 of record NW_020271239.1, on the reverse strand, counting down.
ATTATTTTATATTATAATTTTTTTTTAATTTTTTTTTTTCATTTAATAAACAAATGTAGGAAATATTTCAACAATAAAAAAATAATTGGTTACTACTTATAAGTTATTACATCTATGTTAAATTAAAGTTATCAACAATATAAGAACCCCCTGAGATTTTTAGAAATTATTTTATGGTGCTATGAACAAAATAAGATTTAGAACCATTGTTAATTTGACCTACACTATTAATTATTATCGGTCAGACGTTTGTTATATAACATTGCGGCGTAGTCTGTTGCCCAGCCAATAATCATAAATGGACGCATATACCTCTTTAAACAAAGTAATCCATTGAAATGCCAACACTTATTTTTTCTATCGCTATATTTTTTTTTTTTAAATGTTTTTCTATACATAGTTAATTGTAACTTTAAAATAAATATAAAATATTACTCTTGCTTTTTTAGCAAAATGTATAATATTAAACTTGTTTACATCATAGTGGTGATTTTTCAACGATTTCATAATCAAAAGGTGAACAGGTCTCTGAAAATGTTTATGTACTTAAGTGAATAATTAATTTATTAATTAGTGTTTAAAGTTTTGATGACAGGAATCAAGTGGCTAGGGATGTCTTAAAAACGCGTGTTCCACTACTCCACTTCTTTAAACTTAAAAAACTCAATAAAACATTTATCCAATGTTTTGTTGGTATACATTATTATAAAAGTATTCTACTCCTGATAATGAAATAACAAATAAAAGTTTCTATTAAAATAATTTAATAACCATTATGATAAAAATAAATAGTAAAGAATTATAATTTACAATTTATTATAAATATAGCGTTAAAATAAAATGAACTAAGTAATTTCTTTTAATCAATGGACAATTATTTTAACCAGTTAAATGGATTACTACATAATGTATTATACGAATAGAGTGTACAATAAGTGTGAGCTGTTGGTGCGGGATAGATGAACTATGTAACCTAACCGATTTTTATACGACCGATTAATATTCTCTTCGTATCTTAAAAATTGCGAGTAGGCTTTAGTTACATTTTTCACTTATCTCGGAGTGTTCACTTTCATTATATATAGATATATAGGAAAATAGTTAATATAAAATATGTACAATGCACCATTTCATACTGATTACGTTGGTATTTCCAAAAACCTAATAATTTCGTCATTGTAAATCTAATGAAATATTAAGTTAGATTAATTTGTCGGTATTTGGGTTTGTCAATTATGTTGAAAACTATATTAATTCTGGTGTACAAACATATTTACATAATCTTCTAAGACTGGTAAGATTAAAAATATATTTGTCTAAATAAAATTAATTTATTAGATATTTAAAATAAAAAATTACTCTAACAAAATTATTTACATTTATTTATAAAATAATACTATTTAACCTTAATTACAGATGTACAAAAATACAAGAAAAGGCAGATAATTTATTTTGCCATCACTTTTGAAAGATTCTTTATCATATTAACCGTAAAAAAATTTAAAAAATAAGAACAATTTAACCTAATCTATAGATGTACTTCAGGTAACAACATTGAGTAAAGACTTTTTTTCTGTATTCATTTGTATTTGAAAATATTTATTTACTTGGCTTGAAATGTAATAAATTATTTAAAACTGTAATATTACTCCTAAGTTAAATAAATAATAGTATTATGAATACCAATGATCATTAAGGAACGATTATTCAATATTTAGAGATCTAAAAAATAATCGTTTTTAAAAATATAAGAATAATTAACAACGTTTATTCTACCTAACTATAGTTAAATAGTTAATACCAATATTAATAAACTATTTATAAAATACTTAATCTGAATATACAAGGATGAAACTATTAATTGATTACCGGTAGTTTTCTTTAAAAATAGGTACTTTACAATGCTGTAGTTACAATTATTAAGAGAACATCATACCAGACATATCACCGAGCTTTATAAATATGTGTATAGTTTCTCATTATATAGACCAAGTTCATTTGTTTAGATTATTATGTATTAATATATCTACATGTAATAGTAAAATGTACATTAATATATAATATATACTATAGTCGTTATTTATTAATCAATATTAATATATTTTGTAACAGAAAAGATACATAATAATAAAAACGAAGGATATCAGAGTGGTGTTGTTTAATAGAAATAGTATAATATACTTTATAGCCATTGAGTAAGTCACTGTTAAACTAAATTTAATAATAAATTATTACATATAAAAAATTGTTTTTTAGCAAAGACTTTGCCAATATTTCTATATTTTAAAATTTATATTTAATACAGTGCTATTAATACTACGATAACTTTAATTATTCTTTTTTCCAAAAACATAGCATAAAATAATATTATTAAGCTGGTTATTATAATTTATGAAATTATACCTATAATATTAATTTTTATATTTTATAATATATTAATATATGATTCTTATTAACTTAAAAGTCAGTTGGTGAAAAGTTTCTAATCACAATTAGTATTTATTTATTTATTTATTTATTTTTTTTTTTTTTTTTGAGTTACAAATTACAACTAAATAAATAGTACACCGTTAATGAAATTTTTTTTATATATTCATTTAAATATCCAACTAAGAAAAACATTGGATAAATCTTGTTTTAAATTATCGAGCTTTTTAACTAACCATGACATATTTTATACATAATTATAGATAAAAAATTCAAATGCTTATATTAATAACTTTAAATTAGTCATTTTAACATTTTTTTGAAAATTTACTTGTGTATATGAAGTACTAATTTAAGCAAATTTGAAATGTTTCAAATTTTTACAACTAATATTCATTAAATAACAAAATAACAAAAATTCTTTGAGAGTAAATCGTTATTATAAATTTTAATATCCAATGTCATCGACATTTCAACTTCAATCACTCATCAAAAGCAGCGTTGCGAACGTTAAACTTTTGTTAAACAAAGGATTCTAAAACAAATTGTTAAACCAAAAATACCTATTTTTCCAATTATTATTTAATTTTGTATTCATCAATATTAAAATTAAAAATAGAAAAAGTAGATAAATGATTCTGATCGATGACTGGTATAAATGTATAATCTATATCACTCAAATGCTAAATATGTTATTACAAAATTAATTAATTTTACTGTACTATACTAGATTGATTACATTTTTATTTTAAAAATTACGTCTAAACCCTACCTCACAATGTCTTCTATAAATTTAAAAATAACTAAATTGGATTTTAAAATAAATCAAAAATATTATTATAGTTAAATGTATAGTAATATAAAATACATAAAAGTTTCCACGAATAATATTTTTAAATTATAACAAAATTTAACATATTGTTATATTTTATTGTTTAAATAAGTATTTAATATTTTTATACAAATATAATAAAAATATATGTATAATCTTGTAATAAAATTTTACAAATTTTGACCCAGTGAATAATTTAAAAAAAAATAAATAAATAAAAACAAAATTGAAAATTTGGCATAAGCACTTATAAATAGTTTAAAATGAGTCAAAATATTTTTAAAATGCTATCATATGATGAAATTTATAATATAAAAACGTTATGAAATTTCAAGTATTTACATTTATTCATTTTTGAATAACAAAAAAAAAAAAAAAAAAATCGTTCGTTTGAAAAGAAATAACTATTATACGGGTGAATATCTGTTATGGTAAAAATTAGAACTTCATATGATCATAAAATATTAATTTGGCAATCTGGTTTTACAAATTAAAAAAACTTGTTAAAAACCTTGTATTTAATTTTAGTTTTAAAATCTTAAACATAGACAGAAGATTTTGTATGCATATTTAACTACAGAATAATTTATATTTTTCGAGATTTTCAAGAAATTTGAGAAAATACTAATTTTAATTTCTCATAAAAAAAATTATATCTATGAAATTTTGGTATTTTTCAATTGAGAAATTAATCACTTATTAGAAAACTTATATTAAATTTTCAAGGATTTTAACTATAATAATTTTTTTTATTAACATTTATAAAAAAAAAAATTAAAAATTTCAATTGTAATAAATGGATTTATGACGTTTCGGAGCAGGAATTCAACAAAAATTAATAGGTAGTGAAAAAAAATATAATTTAATATAAAATTGTACTGCCTATATGATATAATAAGTGCCATAATCATTTTAAATCATAAGTAAATAAATAAGTCAAATAATTATAATTATTTATAGTAAATACGTATATAACATTATTATTTAGCGATTTAACCTGTAGGTATATAAAAAAATTTTTCATTCTAAAATTTTATTTTAAAGCAATATTATTTGCTATACTTCTTAAAATATCATTTTATTTCCCCCATTATAATTATTTACTAACCTTTTTGTTTTTTTTATATGTGTCTTAAAATTCTTTCAACTTCCTTGAAAGGCTATTTTCTGACACAATATTTTCATAATACTTGTCACGCCCGACTTAAATTTTTTTTAGATTTGCAATGAAAGTCTATATCGTTAAATGAGTATCCATTTGAATGTTTAATCGTCGATTATTCGTCTAATTTGTACCATTCAATGTTCGTTAATTAAGATTCCACATCTCAAAAGAATAACGTGGATTTCTTCGTCCTAAACATCGATTTTTCTTCCCAATGTAAAATTCTTCAAACCACTCAAGTAATGGTATAAGCTCATCAGGAAATTCCTTTGTTAATTCATCTGCAGTCATATCTAAATCACACAGTGGTATAAATGCCAACGCATTAATAGCTTTAATAGTAACACAAACATTTGCCACATAATTATATTTCACCATAAATGTTGGCTAAAACTAAAATAACATCCAAAAATAATTTTTATTTTCAAATATTTTTTTTATTGTTGTTATTTTACCAAGTTCAAAATTAAAGTTACAATATTTGTGAAATTCATCAAAATTTCAAAAGTTTACTAATTATTTTGTAGTCAGAAAATCCTAAAAAAATCCAAAATATTATAATTTAAAATTAAATAATTTAAACTATGAAAAGTAATCCAAGATATTAACCTAACTATTATATATTTTTTTTTATGTATTTTTAATTAATTATTTAGTATTTAAATTGTTTGTCTATTTACATTTATTTAAATATTCTGTTTTCGTTTCTTAATTTTATACATGTAACATCTGATTATTTTTTTAGCTCAATAAACTTTTTCAAACTTATTTCTAATCTGCTTATTCTTGACAATTTGTTACATTTTAACTTTTATATATTTGATTCTATCTCCATATCACGGTCGACTGAATTCATGATGGTAGCCTACGATTAAACAATAAGTAAAACAAATTTAATTTAATTTTCATATTATATTAATATAATCGTAACTGTATGTTTACATTTTTTTTATAAACGATTAATAGTTATAGTTTTACAAAATTCATATAAATTTCGAAAATTTACAAATTATTTTGCAGTTAGATTATTCATAAATTAATTTTTCTTTTTATATCTTAAGTTTGAAAATTAATAAAAGATTCGTCATTTGTTTTTCCATTCTATTTTATCAAGTATAAAAAAACATTCTTAAAGTCACATTAATTTATTTATAACTGTTTGGAATTTTTACGGCATTTGATATTCACCTGTTTGATTATTATTTTTCCTCAATTGATTTTTGTTTTTATTGTAATTCAAAATGAATAACCTTAAATACTTGAAAAAAGTTGTACTAAATAAGTATATATTTCTATTCGAGTTTCTAATATTGATTTTCATACCTACTAAAGTATTATTAAAAAAATACTGGATACGACTTAAATATATAATATTATTCAATTTTTAAGTTCTTGGTCTTGTAAAGCTTATTTCTTAATTGGGTAATTGTAGGTACCCAAATTTTTATTAAGAATACATCATATTTTTATAAAAATTAGCACCAAAAATATAAAAAAGAAATGTTATATATAGCAATACTAATACTTTATGTATTTCAAAATATTTTACGTCGTCTATAATATGTTATATATAATCATTAAAATCTATATTTTTCTCCATTAAACAAAATGCACAAAATTAATTTATTTGTGATTGTTTCTATAAAATGCATTGCCTCTACAATAATATAGCTTACCTAAATACTTACTAAGTAACTATTAATAACACTAACTACAATACTAAAAAATATATGAAAATAAAGTTTGTGACACTAAAAAGCTTATTCGCCCGCTACTGAACAACTTAAAATGTGTATTAATCTCTTAAATGAAACCACCCAAAAATAGAAAAACGTTTACGAGGTAATTAAGTATTAAATACTATTCTGTTTCGGTTGTCATAACAGACGTAAGAAAATAATAATAAGTATAATGAAAAACTACGTTATACCCATCACAGCATTAACTACAATACCACATCGTACGTTCATACGTGTACAATGCTTATTACTTGTCTAAATTCTTATGATAGTGCACTCGTGTGTCCTTGGTCTTATGTGCTTAAACAAACATTTTCAGTTATTATGAATTAATGACAGTACTAAGATTTATAGGTATGTATTTAAAAATTAAAATATGTTGGTAGATACCTATCTACTAAAATCTACATTAATATGTGTCAAGTAGGCAGTTTCGACGGGGTTATATTATAAAAATTATTTATAAAATAAAAACTAGTTTAGTAGATAGCTGTCCAACAAACTTTAATCATGTTTAAAAAGGTGGTTATTGAGACTGGCTTCAATAAGCACTCGACACTAGCCTTACCTCACTCTACAGCTCGGTATAATACGATATTAAATAACTAATTTTTTATTATTTTATATATCTATTTTTAAATTTTTAGTAACTATCGTTACGACAGATAAGTATTTGATTTAAGACCAAAAGTACTAGAAACCTACACTCAAAACATTATTATTTTATAATAATCAATATTAAAATAACAATATTATACATTTTATTATTATTTCAACTTATTAATATAAATACCTAATTAATTTGAATTTAATTTTGCAAATATTAAATCTGTATCTTAAAAATAATGGGAAAAACTATAATGTAATTATCTTATAACTATCTTCATACTTTGTAGACTAAAACCAAATTTCAAGTTTATATTGAAACTCACTATTTTTTTTTCAACTTAAATAATGTTATTTTAAACAGGACTTTATTTAATTATATATGTTTGATTGCTATTTATACAAATAAGTAAAATCTAATGGTATATATTAATTAATTTAATTAAATGAAATTAATTTACATATCAAGAGTAAGTATTACATTTTAGCTTGGTTAAGTCTAAAATTTAAAACACCACTAGCCAAAAATAAAATAAAACATCAGGTTAAGTAATTTTTACAACACTATAAATTATTTGAACATTAATGATCATCTTTAAACTAAAAAATTAAGAGTTGAATAAACATTAATTTAGTCTCCAATGGTTTTAATGCAATTAATAATTAGGTTATTTTAACAAAAATAAAATTCAAAAAAAATTATTGAATTCAACAATGTTTAGTTAATAATAATCATTAATTAGTTTTAAATCTATATCACTGCATAGCTGAATTTAAAATAATTATTTATTAGTTCGACTTTAAAACAAATTAAAAACACATTTAGTAAGCATTAGATTCTGTTCGGAATAATGAATGTTATTGATATTACAATAGTGTTTTGTCTTCTTTGGTGTTCTTTTTAATAGTTGAAAATTTAATTCGATTTCCAACATCAATATCTGTCCTGATAGAAAAGTGAAAGTTCAATTAGTACTTCATAAAGTTGAAAGTATAAAAATTCTTAGAATTACTCTTAATAAATAGAAGACTAAAAAAAAATTAGTAAAAGACAAAAATATTTACACAAAATTTAGTTTTCAACGATTAGCAAATTATTTTGTAGTTAAAAGTTATTTAGTCAATTTTCTATTTTAAAACTAAATCTTGAAAATTTAATATAATATTTCTAATAAGTAGTACACATTGAAATCCAAAAAATCTAATTATATTTGTCTCATAATTTTTAATTTTTTTTCTTATACAGATTTGTGAAGTTAAAATTTTGACAAAACTAACTATTTAATCAAAAAATAACAATTTTAATAATTTTGTTGTAATTTAAAACTATTGTAGGTGAAGATTTAAAACTCCATTTGTGTTATATTACTAACAACTTGTGTTTGATATTTTTGATTATGTCTTCTCACTTCTCAATATTCAACCAGAATATAATGATTTATTAGTATGATATGTATATTAAGTATCAAATTATTTTTTCCTTGCAACCTGTAAATACCTACCATAAATAGTTTAAGAGATATTAAAAAAATAGTATTTAACAACTAAAATACAGTACGATAATAGCCTACAAAAAAATAATACATTTTAATCATAGTATATAACTGAAAAGATATAATATATAAACAATAATAACGATTAAGTAATTACTCTTTTATTAAAAATTATATTAAATTCTATTGAATTTTAATAGTTATGTGACGAATCATTGCAAATTTACAAAACATATAGGAAATTTTCTAATTCAAAATATTCAAATAACTGACAGAGGTACGTTGTGTACCATATATTACTTAATTATAATATTTTGCATGAGTATCTATATGGTTGTATTTCACTGCCAAATTAGTGTAATCAACTTAATGTATTAAATTTATATAATAAAATGCATAAAGTATAAATAAATTTTTCTTTAAATTATTTTATTCGGAATTACTTCTAAAAAAAATGTATAGCAGTGTAATACATTTTATCAAATTACAAAAATACAATTCACGTCGTCCATAAAAAAGAATTTGAGTAGGTAAAAAAACTTATCTTACTTATTAAATTAAAATTTATAATTCCTATGCAATGTTTGTAATTTTATACTCTTGTGTGTTCAACACAATATCTATATGTTTATTCTCTTATTTCAATCTTGTATGAAAGGTGATATTATTAATTATTATTATTTGTGCGCATCAAATTTAAACTAGTATAAACAAACTGTAGTAAGATATAAACAAAATAAATACATTTATTATGTAAATAAAATATAATAACAATTATTAAATTAGTACAAAAAAGTTATATAGTTAATGTAAAAAAATAGTTTAAGATAGGAGAAAAATTCAAAATATATTTCGAATTATAATTAAAAATGATTAACTAATCTACAATTATTTCGTTTTCAAGATCTGTGTTACCTAAATCTATAAGAAAATTTTAAAAAACAAAACCTAATTTTTAAAAATTAAATTATAAATTTTTACAATTTTAAATACTGCTTTGTTATAAAACGAAAAATAAGTTATTAAATGGGCCCGTACAGACAAAAATTGCACTGCAAGTATTTAAACGACTGCAGATAAGACCTCTCTACATCAATTAACTGGTGAGCATAACCATTTAATTAACAGAAAAAAAAAATTGAATGATTTATTTATATTTTCGTATTTTGGGACGCAATTCGTATGCAGCCATTTTATTAAGGGCGCCACGAGCAAACTTCAGTTCTAAAAGGGCGCCACGAGTAGAAAAAGTTTGGGAACCTGATTTAAACAATTACCTGCCTGTTATTGAGCCCAGGTGGAACCGGACCACCATATCCCAAAGGATCACTAGGAACTAACCGAGATCACTAAAAGACTATCGACTTCTTATAAACTTGGAATAGCCAATTCAAGTTGGTACGCCATAAAAAATACGTGGTTGATCTCACATGACTTGGCTAAAACTTAAAAAGACTTAATGAAATTCGTTAGGCAGCAGGCAGACGTGGAGACACCCACTAAACTCGACGACCTGGGCGGCCTCTCACACACCACGTGTGCTGGCGAGCTTACGCGGGCGCGCGTGTTGCAAGTTTCAGCGATGCCTCAAACGAAGAACCTAAGTTTACGGGATACTGTAATTAAGTACCCGAGATGTGTGAGTTGGCGTAACTACAATCGTGCATGACAATTCGGATGTGGTCAGACAAAACAACAATGATTTCGTGTCGAAATGACGAAGAATAATATATTGATTCGCGCCACATTGGCAACAAAGAAAACAAAGTACCTATTTTTTATAATATATAGTTGCGTTTAGTTTTCGAAGAACACACTGCGCAATGCAGAAAAAAAGAACAACAGCAATTAAAAACAATAATAAAGGCGTTGGCCGCAAAAAAATGATAACATGAAAAAATACGAAAAACACAAAGACAATTTTCATAATAAAAACAAACGCCAACACTGCCTATTGAATACATAACACTTAGCATTTCATAGTCAGTGTAACAAGAATTTATATTCTACAAATTTCGTTTTTAGGAATTAACAAAATATGTTCAATGAGATGGCCTAGGTAATCCACAAAATTTATTACTTACTTAATATTTTAAAAATTAAAAATGACCAATCCACATCAAAACTTATACATAACTTAACATTTAAGACTATTTTATACATAGTTTAAAATGTATTAATTTATAATTATTTAATTGACTAAATAAGTTTCATTTGAGTAAGTTATTTAAAACAAATAGAAAAAAAAAATTAAAGTATAAAAGTCAAAACTATGGATGGCCGTGAGGTAAAATGTAACTTCTGTGAGCTGGGCCGACATACCTACACGCCTTAAAAATAATATATATTATGCAAGATTGTTTATTCCATGGTTAAGTTATACTTATACATTATATTACTAAAACATAACTTATAGCTTATACAAATTAATAACAGCAATTTAATATATATTAATTATACTAAATTACTAAAAATATGATAAATCACTATTAATTTTTCATATGTATCATTCTATAGGTAGGTATTAATAAGTTGTTAAAACTTACAAGAACAGCCTAGAATATTCGCGGGCTATCGCACGCGAATATTCTAGAACCGATACCACAAGCTTAAATGTTGCAAGAGCCGTGGCATCGTGGAGTAGGAATGTGATAACCGACGATACGTGACTGACAACCTCGTACCTACTTCCGGTCAAGTTTTCGTATAAATAAATATTGAACGTTTTCATGATAATAATATATGGTTTTTTTTTTTTTTTTTGCGAAAATGTTTCATCTCCCGTAAGTTACTGTCAAAATATTAAGGGCTATCTTGTTGTATGCGCTCTACCGTTTGATTGCACTCTACCGTTTTTACCACTCTAATTGTAAGCAATATAAGTAATTATTTTTATTACACCATATATACATACACAGGTGATAGGTACAAGCATTAATTTTATATACAGATAAGTCGAACTATAGGAATATTTGGAAACCGTATTTTTAGATTTATTTTATTCCGACAAACATCGCAGTTTAGATAATTCTGAAGATAATAATATAATCTGGGCCGGCACGGATTACGATTACAATTTATAGATTTTATATAGACACATTTATCGCACAATATATTTTCTACATTTACTAAAAGATTTTTAGAAATTAAAAAATTAGTAGCTGATTCTTCGTTTTGAATTATGGTATAAAATTCTTTTGCGAGCATATTGAAAAGTGAAAATAAAAAACGTGTAAACCCAAGAACTGTCGGCCAATGACTGAATATACGATCAAAAATTACATCATGCAGTAAAAGAGAGTGATAATCTTTACTAGCACTAAGTCACGATAGTAAAGATAAATTTGGTAGTAGAGCGCATACGACAAGCGTGCCGTAATTGCGGGTAGACCGCGATCTACGGTAGAACGCATATAAGATGGCCGATTAAACATTGACTCATGATTGATTGATTTGAAATACTTATTACTCAATAATAATGTTCACGCAAGTTATCGGGTGCGATGAAATCGAAATAGATTTTATGGCCCTAATCGCGACGGTTAGTAAATCAACGGCCGTCAGTATTAGCCATCGATGTGGAGATACAAAAGCCGTAAAGATTACGTACAAGATAATATTGCCCCACTTCGCCTAATATATAGTCAATGGGGCCACTATATCGGACAATATGTTGGTGATGTCGAAGCCACCGGCATGACAGAAAAACACTTCTCCGTGCGACGCTTTTGAGTCAACAGGCCGTCGTCACGTTGCCGCCTCAGACTCTGTTCGTCTCTTTTTTGTTACATTGTAAATCGTCTAAGTGTGTGATCGCTTTAAACTCGACTGTTGCCAAGTTCGGGTTCTTGTGTGGTACGATTGTACCTGTAACTTAGAACGTTTTACACCGTCTCACGTTCCGAGTCATATACACATAATATATATATATATCGAGAATCGCGTTTAGCATCACACAAAACCTAAATATATATATATATAGTGTGTGTCTCGCAGTCTTCATCTGTCCAGTAAAGTACGACTATAATAGTGTTCCGCATCCGACGTCTTGCGATCCAGGTGTTGATCACATA